>NW_004949099.1:35122106-35129350 GCF_000317375.1 Microtus ochrogaster
CAGATCTCTGTGAGTTCGAGGCCAGCCTGGTCTACAAGAGCTAGTTCCAGGACAGGCTCCAAAGCCACAGAGAAACCCTGTCTCGGAAAAAAAAGAAAAAAGAAAGAAACCGAAAGGAAGCGGGGCGAGAGGATTGTAGGAGCCAGTGGAATGCAGGACACCAAGGAAACAAGGCCTTCTACACACTACAGGACTGACACACATGAACTCATGGCTGTGGCAGCAAGCACAGGTCTAAGTCAATAAAGAAGGAACATAAGCTCCCACCCCTACCCCAGAGCTATCCCCAGCTGACCAAAGAATGAAAATGGCCCCCACAGACTCAGGGAGCAGCATTATGGGAAGTGTGGCCTTGTTGGAGGAAGTGTCACTGGGGGTGGGCTCTGAGGTTTCAGAAGCTCCTGTTACCTGCGAATCACGATGCAGAACTCTCAGCTACCTCTACAGCACAGCGTCTGTCTGAATGCCACCATGCTTCATGATAATGGACTGAACCACCCCAATTAAATGTTTTCCTTTATAAGAGTTGCAGTCAGGCTGGGGAGATGGTTCAGAGGTTAAGAGCACAGACTGCTCTTCCAGAGGTCCTGAGTTCAATTCCCAGCAACTACATGGTGGCTCATAACCATCTATGAGATCTAGTGCCCTCTTCTGGCCTGCAGACATACATGCAGAACACTGTATACATAAATAAATAAATAAAATTTAAAACAAAACAAAACAAAAAAAAAGCTGCAGTATTCTTCACAGTAGTGGAAACTAAGCGTTCTACATACAAACCACACTTAAGGGATGCCCTATGCCTGGGACAGACGGACAACATAAAACAAATTCAATGGTACCTTGGGAGATGTTTTCTCTCATAATGCTTTACCTGGGCTTTCTTTTTTTTAAAGTTACATATCTATTATTGTGTCTGATTTTGTTTTTATGGATTTTGTGTACCTGTGTATCTGCATGTATGTATGTATTATTCATGTTTTTTTGTTTTATTTTCAATAAAAATACAGTGCATGAGTACATGTGCACACAACAAGTGTAAAAATTGTGGGTTGTTTTTTTTTTTTCCCAGTTTTTTGAGACAGGGTTTCTCTGTGTAGCCCTGGCTGTCCTGGAAATCACTCTGTAGAACAGACTAACCTCCAACTCAGAGATCCACCTGCCTCTGCCTCCTGAGTGCTGGGATTAAAGGCGTGTGTCACCACCGACCGTCATAAAAATTGTTTTTAAACTTCAAGGCATCTTAACCTTACAGGGCAGCCTACAGTACATGATATCCTGTCTCAAAGAATTATGACTTTGGGCAAGTTACCAATTTAGTTATTTAAGGCTTGGAATAGGTATTTGAACTTTCACATTCTTTTTAAAAGATTTATTATTTTAAATTACATGTAGGTATGTGCTAATGCCCATGAAGGCCAGAAGCATAGGATCCCCTGGAGAAGGAGCTACAGACAAGACAGCTGTGAGCTGCCTGCTATGGGTGCTGAGTACCAGACTTAGGTCCTCTGGACAAGTCGTGAATGCTCTTAACTGCTGAGCCTTATCTCCAGCCCCTGAACCACATTCTACAATGAGTGCTAAAGACCTAGCTCATTTGGTAGAGCACTTGCATACATGCCATTCAATCCTAGCATGCCATAAAACAGGTAAAGTAAGTAATTCCAGCACCTAGGAGTTGAGAGTACAGAAGTACAGAACAGGTTTCTCTGCAGCTTTGGAGCCTGTCCTGGAACTAGCTTTTGTAGACCAGGCTGGCCTCAGACTCACAAATATCTGCATTCCTCTGCCTCCCCGAGTGCTGGGATTAAAGACGTGTGTCACCACTGCCCGCCCAGACTCCCTCCTCCCCTTTCTTAATGATTTATGTAACTTTATTTTATGTGCATTGGTGTGAAGGTTTCCGATCCTGAAACTGGATCTCCAGACAGTTGTGAGCTGCCATGTGGGTGCTGGGAATTGAACCTGGGTCCTCTGGAAGAGCAGTCCGTGATCTTAACCACTGAGACATCTCTTCAGCCCCCCCCTCCCCCCCCCCGCCACACACACTTTTAAAGGTGGGCAGTGGTGGTGCATGTCTTTAATCCCAGCACTCAGGGAGGCAGAGGAATGTGGATCTCTGTGAGTCTGAGGCCAGCCTCGTCTACAGAGCCAATTCTAGGACAACTAGGGCTACACAGAGAAACCTTATCTTGAGGAAGGAGAAAAAAAAGAAAGATATTTTCTTACTGATCATATGTGATGCGAAACTAACCAATTTTAGCAGTAATAGTGCTTAGGAAAAGCAAACAGCACAAACCTTTAGTTAACTTGAAAATCTCACCTTTGCGTCGATTTCCTCTGCCTTCTCATTGGCTTCTTGTTCGATGAAAGCCATCATGTGCTTGATCTAGGTGGGAAAAGACATCATGTCTCAGTCAGGAGGAGGAGGCACCGCACTCCAGAGTCACAGGAGGACCACCAGGTTCAGCCTGCCGTGTCTACAGGGCACTCTGCATAGCAGCCAGGGCTACAGAGCCAGTGCAGACTCAGAAGGTACAAGGCTGACCGCTGCTCCTCTCAAGCAACGCCCGGAACAAACCGCACAGCCAAGGATGCTTCTGCAGAAACTGTGACCATAGGCGGCTCATTCCAGCTCCTTGAGCTTACTGTTGTAAGGGTGTCTAATATGCTCCCCCTTCCACCAGTCTTCACGTGGCCACCGCCTCAGGCCCCAGCTTACCCGCCATTCCCCAAACTTCCCACTGCTGTGCTCCTAGGGCACTCTGGACCTCTCTACCAAACACCTAACATCTCAATTGTTTTCATATTTATTGTGTGTGTTAGGGTGTGCATAACCACCAAGGTCCACCACCTGTTAAGCTCAGCTCTCTACTGCCACCATGGAGGTCATCAGGCTCGGCATCAGGCACCTCACCTAATAAGTCACCTGTCCTGGTTAGACACAACAACACAAGCTCGAGTGAAAATGGAGGTTTCTCTGTCTTGCCTTGTCCTGGCCGATCTTTAAAAAAACACTTAATATCAATATTAAGCTGCTTGGCCGAACAGTTCAGGCTTATTACTGACTAATTCTTCACTTCTCAATTAACCCATTACTATTAATCCATGTTTTGCCCCGCGGCTTTACCTGTGTTCTAATACATCTTGCTCCTCCAGCAGCTGGCTAGCATCTCTCCTGACTCTGCCCTTCTTTTTTTTTTTTAAAGATTTTATTTATTTATTATGTACACAGTGTTCTGCTTGGACGTTTGCCTGCAGGCCAGAAGAGGGCACCAGATCTCATTAAAGATGGTTGTGAGCCACCATGTGGTTGCTGGGAATTGAACTCAGGACCTATGGAAGAGCAGCCAGTGCTCTTAACCTCTGAGCCATCTCTCCAGCCCGTAACTCTGCCCTTCTTTTTCCCTGTATTCAGCTTGGCTTTCTTGCCTAGCTATATTCTGCCTTGCTATAGGCCAAAGCAACTTTTATTATCAACCAATGAGAGCAACATATGTTCTCGGAAGAGTTATCCCAGGGCACTAGAGGGAACCACAACTGAGAAAACTGTCCCTGGGAGACTGGCCTGTAGGAAAGCCTAAATGACGTTTCTTAACTAGCATTTATGTGGGTGGTGCCACCTCTGGGCAGGTGGTCCTGGGATGTATAGAAAAGCAGGCTGAGCAAACCCTTAGGTAGTTTGTTTCAGTCCCTGCCTCCAGGCTCCCCCTGACTTGGTTGGACTGTGATGTGTAAGTGTAACTGAGATAACTCTTTCCTCTCCAGAGTTGTTTTTGGTTGTGGTGTTTTAACATAGCAAGAAAAATGCTGATTAAGGGGCTGGAGAGATGGCTCATTGGTTAAGAGCACTGCTGCTTTTCCAGAGGACCTGGGTTCAATTCCCAGCACCCACACGGCAGCTCACAACTGGAACTCCAGATCCAGAGGATCTGACACCCTAACACAGACACACATGCAGTCAAAACACCAGTGCACATTAAGAAGAGGAAAGAAAGAAATCCTAACTAATAAAGAAATAAGCCATATTTAGGAAGGAAGGAAGGCAGGCAGTACATGCCTGAGATCCCTGCACTTGGGGAGCAGAGGCAAGTGGATCTCTTATGAACCAGTGCAGTGAGACCCGGGCTCAAAAACATAAACATACTTTAATAAAGTGATCAGCGTTACAAACGCTCCAAGACCTGGCTTCCTGGGTGAAACCAATTCAAACCTGTATTACCTGCCTTCCTTAGCGCTGGACCTCTGGGCTGCAGACCCACCCTGGCCAGCCTGGCCTAGAGCAAAGGTCTATTTACAGTCAACCAGGATTCTAAGACCTTGAGTCAATCCCTTAAGGCCACTTAGCTCCACCCCTAAATCAGAAAAAAAAAAAAAACTTTCAAAAATGTGGGATTTTTGTTTTGTTTCTCTTTGATATCCCACTAATAAAGTTTTCTGGAGTCTAGTCCCTTAGAAAATCTGCTGTAATAAATGACCAAACTCTCTAGATAAAAAATCAAATACTTTGTACAGGGAATGAGGTATACGGTTCAGTGCTTGTCCACCATGTGTGAAGACCTGAGTCAGCACCACACGGCCCCAAATCAAATAGGCCTAGAATTGAAAAAAACATTTAAAAATGTTGGGAGAAAGAGTACTCTAGGATTTTTTTTTCCTGCTTTTTTTTTTTTTTTTTTTTGTGTGACAGGGGTTTTCTGTGTAACAGCTCTGGCTGTACTAGAACTTGCTCGTAAACCAGGCTGGCCTTGAGCTCAGAGATCCACCTACCTCTGCCTAGGAAAACAAAGGTGCGCCCCACCACTGCCCTGCTAGAATCTAGAATTTAAGCCCTACTCTAAGCCTGGCACTTGGTCTGTATATTGCAGAGAATATATTGAATAAAACACATTGTCCTTGGCCTGGGAGTGTAGCTCACGGACAGACCACTTGCCCACCAAGACCTGGGTTAGAACCCTAACACCACAAAACAAAACAAGCCCCCCTCAACAAGTAAACAAAAGACCTCTGTTCCCCCAGGAGTGAGCACAGACTGCAGACTACAAATGGAATTTCTCTCATTTTATATAAGGAAGAAATGGTTCTGTTCTAAAACCCAGTGATCACAGTGCTTGGTTTCTGCACTGTAGCTTTCCCGTGGAGGCCTCGGCCTCCCACACAGTTCTAACAAGAAGTAGGAAGGGAACTGCGGGTGAGAACAGGTTAAAAAGAAGGAAGTGGACTGTGCCTAAGAGCAGGCCACTCTGCTTTTCCACTGCATCAAGTTTTTCCTATGCTAAAACTGGAAGCAGTGACAAATGCTCCAAAGCCCATTTACTGTGAACATACTGTAGGGTTTCCTAACCTTCATGGATGTCACCCTCCTTCCCTTCTGTAACTATCATAGCTCCCTCTCCTCCCCACTCCCAAAAGGAAGAAAAACCTTACTGGTTTGGGGTTTTTTTTGAGACAGGGTTTCTTTGTGTAGTCCTGACTGTTCTGGAACTTGTTCTGTAGACCAGGCTGGCCTCGAACTCAAAGAGATCCACCTGCCTTAAAGGCGTGAACCACCGCCACCCAGCAAACCTCACTGTTCCTCACACATATTTGTTAAGGATGAAATGAAAAGGCATTTTTACTAGAGATGGAACCATCAAAGACAAAAATACAGCTTATCTAGGAAGATTCCCTAGCAGTTAGAGCGCTTCAGTCAGGAGTTTCCTGGTGTTTGGAGAAAACAATAGACTTAGTTTTCTAACTATGCAGCATTAAACCGCAGCTTTCAACTTTTTTTTCTGGAAACCCATGTGAAGCTAGGGTGGGGAGGTCTGCACCTGTCATATGAGGCAGGGGACTACCTGGGCTATACATACCAGGCTAGCCAGAACTACAAAGCAAGAATTTACTTCAAAACACTAAGGGAACTCCCCCCAATAAATGAATTAATAAATGGATGAAAGAGAGAGAGAGAGAGAGAGAGAGAGAGAGAGAGAGAGAGGAAGAAGAAGAAGAAGAAGAAGAAGAAGAAGAAGGAGGAGGAGGAGGAGGAGGAGGAGGAGGAGGACTAAATGCAAAGTCCCTGGAGACGTTTTACAGTCAGCAGACCACTGGGAAGCACCTTTCTCTTGCCATAGGCCTGTCACAGCACCCTGTTTCTCCCTAGGCTGTACTTCAGAATGTTCCTAAGATTCTTAAGTTAGGGTGTGAAGACCAGCGGGCCTGAAATCATGATTCAGCCTGACCTAGTCCATCATTAGGATTTCCCAAATGCGTAGCCCTGGTTCACACCACGAAGGTCCTCAAAGGCAAGCTGCTCTTTCCCAACAGTCTCTTTCCTATCATACCGTGGGCCATTCCTTCGGTTTGGAAAAAAAAAAATCAGGGAAAAGAAAAAACCCAGCTTTCATCCTTTGCAAAAAAACTCTGCCGGATTAAGCAGTGAGAACCCCAGGAAAAAGGCAGTTGCTGAGATGGGAGGCAGAGCCTAGTTGACGGCTCCGTGACAGCAAGTGGACGTAGGAGACCAGCGGTCACGTGAGATGCACTGCAACCCCCTCTCTCAGGGACCGCAAATCTTCCCCATGCACACGACCCGCACCGCGAGCTCCGGCCGCTCTAAGACCCGGCTCTGCAGGAGCCGAACGCCAGCACAGCCCGGTACTGTGGCCGCGCGGCACCCACGCCGGCCCTCACCTGCTTCTGTACGTCTGCATCGCTGAGGGCCATGGCGAAGGCGAAGCTCGGCCAGGGGACCGCCTCAAGACGGGGCTTTAAGCAGCGGCGGCGCAAACCCGAGACGAAAACCCAGCGGAGGGCTCAGCTTCCTTTACTTTATAACCCAGACTTCCGGTTCCTGTCATGTGACCAGGACAGCGTCTTCCCAACCAATAAAAAGAGATCTGTACCCTCGGAAATTCCGCTCTAGCCCCGCCCTTCCTTTTAAGCGCAGGCGTAGACTGTTCTTTGGGCCTTTTTTTTTTTTTCCCTCCCGCCCCCCAGGTGACTCGTGACTGCTTGTCAAGGACAAAATACTTCACCGAGGGTGGGGACTGTAGAGTCTTGTGTCAGACATTAGTCAGAATTATTTATACTTGTTCAGCGGTTGCTTTGGTAGAACAATTTTTGTTTCTTTATTTTTTTTTTCAGGCTAGCTTCATTTTCCTGCTCCACCTGCCAAATGTTGGGATTATGGATACAAACCACGCCTGCCTCAGCCACTGAATATCCCAGTTTAGATAATTTACTCAGAGCCCAGAACCAAAAAA
>NW_004949099.1:35129870-35130384 GCF_000317375.1 Microtus ochrogaster
GCCTGTCCTGGAACTCCCTTGGTAGACCAGGCTGGTCTCGAACTCACAGAGATCCGTCTGCCTCTGCCTCCCGAGTGCTGGGATTACAGGCGTGCGCCACCACCGCCCGGCAAAGTCTTGGATTTCTGTCCTAGCATCTATGAGCTGGATGTGCTGAAGCGTATTCACATCCCAACACTCAGGTGGAGGCTGGAAAATCGATCTAACTCTTAAATTCCACATCATTCCTTTACATCGGAAATTTGAAGGCTGCCTGGGCTAGAGACTGAATAAGTGTTTTTATTTGAACCCAAACCATGGGACTAGAGACATGGCAGAGGGATTAAACCCACTGGCTCTTTTTCCAAAGGACTGGGGTTTAATTCCCAGCAGCCCTATGGCGACTCACAACTGTAACTCCAGTTCAAGAGATACAACGGATCTTACACCTGTCAGAATGGCTAAAATCAAAAACTCCAATGATAGCCTTTGCTGGAGAGGTTGTGGAGAAAGGGGTACACTCATCCATTGCTGG
>NW_004949099.1:35132454-35145001 GCF_000317375.1 Microtus ochrogaster
GGCGCACGCCTGTAATCCCAGCACTCGGGAGGCAGAGGCAGGCGGATCTCTGTGAGTTCGAGACCAGCCTGGTCTACCAAGGGAGTTCCAGGACAGACTCCAAAGCTACAGAGAAACCCTGTCTCGAAAAACCAAAATAAATAAATAAATAAATAAATAAATAAATAAATAAATAAATAAAAATTATTTTATGTCTATGTATGTTTCATCTGCATTTATGTGTGCACCACTGTGCATGCTGGTGCCTACGAGGCTAGAAGAGGTGTCTGATGTCCTGGGACTGGTGTTCCTGATGGTTATGAGCTACCATATGGGTGCTGGGAAACTGACCCAGGTCCCCTGGAGGAGTAGCAAGTACTGTTAATCTCATTCAGACAGACTACTTTGGTAATCAAATCCTGAGTGAGGAAGGACAGTATAAAAGGTTTTCTGATTTTGTTTTGCTTTTAAGATTTATTTATTATGTATATAGTCTTCTGCCTGCAGGCCAGAAGAGAGCACCAGATCTCATTATAGATGGCTGTGAGCCACCATGTGGTTGCTGGGAATGGAACTCAGGACCTCTGGAGAGCAGCTGGTGTTCGTAACCACTGAGCCATCTCTCCAAACCCAATAGAAAAGTTTTTAAAAAAATTTTGTCTTCAATAAATAAATCATTACAATTCTGTAAAAGAAAACTATGTATGTATAGTAAAATTGTAAATCATAATATACAAGTCTTGAATCTGAGCTGAGGTGTCTCAGGCAGTGTTCCATGGGATAGCCTAGTATAAAGATATCTCAAGGCAAAATGCTCCTTGTTTGTGTTCAGAACAGAGGCTGTAGCAAGGTCATTAGCAAAGCAATACAGGAAAGCTCTACCAGGAAAACTTCGGATTCATTTCTGTTCGACTTGAATTAAGTTTTGATCATTGTATGTTCAAAATTCTTTTACTATTTCCAAAATTTTTGTGATACACACTTTTAGTTATGAGACCCTATATGGAGTCACAATGGGCATTTTAAGAAACTTGGTGTAGTGCATGTGTGTATGTATGTGCGTGCGTGTGGGGGTGCATGCGCATAGGTGTGCATGTGAGCCGACTCAGTGGTTAAGAGTACTTGCTGCTCTTCCAGAGGACCCAGGTTCAGTTCCCAGCACCCACATCAGGTGGCTCACAACTGTCTGTGACTCTGCTCCAGGGGCTCCCACAACCCTCTGGCCTCTGAGGGCCCCTGCATACATGCTGCACATAAACTCATATAAATAAAAGTGAATAAAACAATCTTTATAAAAAAAAAAAGAAAGAAAAAGAAGCTGTGGCGGCTGGTGAGATGGCTTAGTAAAAGGTATTTGCGGCATGAACCTGAGTCCACATGAAGGTAAAAAGGTAAAAGGAGAATATTGACTCCACAAAGTTGTCTTCTGATCTCCGTACATACACTGCAGCCCACCTCTCCTCTCTCTCCCTCCCTCCCTCCATCCCTCCCTCCTTTTCTCCTTCTCCCTTTCTCTCACAAACAAAACACACACACAAAGACAAAAAACAAACAAACAACAACAACAACAACAAACCAACGAACTAAGCTGTAACCCATAAGCTTTCAATACATTTTGTTGTGGTGGGTTTTGGGTTTTTTTTTTGTTTTTTTGTTTTGTTTTTTCAAGACACAGATGACTTTGTTAATCTATTTTAACCTCAGATCAAGCCTGCTTTGGCCTCAAAGCAAGCCTCTGCTGCCTTTGAGCAGGACCACAATTGTTTAACAAACCCCAGCTGCATGCAACCTAGGGCCTTTTGAAAAGTTCCTGTTTTTAATGAACAGGCTTAAGCTGTCAGAAACTTGACCCTCTCATGATCCATACCTGCCATGCTCAGAGACGCTCAACAAGAGACTAGCTCAGGTTGTCAAGTTTGGTTGCAATGCTTCTTCTCCATCTGAGCTATCTTGTCAGCCTACTTCTTGTTTATTCCTGTGTTAAGATAGGAGGTCTTGGGCTGGAGAGATGGCTCAGAGGTTAAGAGCATTGGCTGCTCTTCCAGAAGTCCTGAGTTCAATTCCCAGCAACCATAAGATGACGCACAACAATCTATAATGAGATCTGGTGCTCTCTTCTGGCCTGCAGGCATGCATGCAGGCAGGCAGAACATTATACATAATCAATAAGAAGGGGTCTTTCGGCCAGGCGGTGGTGGCACACGCCTTTAATCCCAGCACTCAGGAGGCAGAGGCAGGCAGATCTCTGTGAGTTCGAGACTCAATCAATAGCCAGGCATGGTGCTGTTCACCGGTAATCTCAACATTGAGAAGGTTGAAGCACGAGGATGGTAACAAACCAAATAAAATAACAATGGAATAATGGCACATGGACGATTGAAGTTGAAGATGTTGAGTTCCAGGTATCCCAGCTACGTAAAATTAAATGGAATTGCAGATGTGGTATCTCTCTCTTTTGTGCAGCTTCCTCCTCCCCAGTGTTAAGGCTTGGCAACAACTGTATGGGCAGTTATTTGCTGATTCATAAGGAGCATACCAACTCTTGCGTGATAAGGATGTAGTACTTTTGCAGAGATAATCTCTGGGGTTAGTAAATGTGTGTGTATGTGTGTGTGTGTGTGTTTAGTATAGCCCTCCCTTGGTATCCACCAAGATTGGTCCCAGGACCCCTCTCAAACTCCAAAATACACAGATGCTGCAGTCTTTTACATGTAATAGCAGAGTATTTACCCATGACCTCCATCCTTCCTTCCCTCCTGCATGTCCTCAGGAACCTCGACATCACTTCTAATGCCAATTACAATGTAAGTGCTAAGCAAGTCGTTTTGGGTTATATTGTTTGGAGAACAAGACATGAACAGGTCTACATAGTTCAGGCGTGGTGACTGAAATTTACTTTATATTGGTAGTTGTTACGTGCTGCTCAAGCTTACTGAAAGGGGGCTCTGGAAATAAAGAGGGCCCTCCTCTCAACGTGCAACACGTTTACGTCAAGTGTTCTCCAATCTTCTTCCGTAGGCTGGCCCCCTAACTCTGACAGGGAGGAAAGTTAGCAGTAAAACCGCTGAGTTAAGAGCTGGGGGGTGGCGCAAGCCTTTAATCCCAGCACTCAGGAGGCAGAGGCAGGGGGATCTCTGTGAGTTCGAGACCCCCCTGGTCTACAAGAGCTAGTTCCAGGACAGGCTCCAAAGCTATAGAAAAACCCTGTCTCGAAAAATCAAAACCAAACCAAACAAACAAACAAACAAAAAGCTGAGTTAAAGCATTATGCCCTTTGAGAACAGCGGGAAGGTAAATTATTTCCAACAGTTATTACTGCTATTTTTCTCATCATATAAAAGTACCTGCAGTAGTTCAACCGTGTGTTCCATGGGCAACTCATCTCTGGAGAGAAATCTCACTTGGGAATTCCAGCTGACTGCCTCAACTTCCCCAGTCCGTTCCTGTTGGATGTTTGTAAGTTTCCTTTTACTTTTTCAACCGTGCTCCCTCAGTTGTCCTGTGATGGATGTTGAAAACTACTGATTCAATGATGTTTTAATATCTATCTGCTATTTCTATCTGCTGTTTACTATTTATTCATTTGCTATATACTTAATAAATTCACTCAGTCAAAACTGAAAGCACAACTACCACAGATAATTCTTTTATTTATTTATTTATTAAGCATACAATGTACTGCTGGCAAGGAACGCACCAGGTCTCATTACAGATGGCTGTGGAGCCACCATGTGGTTGCTGGGAATTGAACTCACAACCTCTGGAAGAGCAGCCAGTGCTCTTACCCTTTGAGCCATCTCTCCAGCCCCAACCACAGATAATTCTTGAGACAGCACAGAACAGCTGTGTACTCTTATAATCCTAGCACTTGCCGGGCGGTGGTGGTGCACGCCTTTAATCCTAGCACTCGGGAGGCAGAGGCAGGTGGATCTCTGTGAGTTCGAGACCAGCCTGGTCTACAGAGCTAGTTCCAGGACAGGCTCCAAAACCACAGAGAAACCCTGTCTCAAAAAATCAAAAAAAAAAAAAAAATCCTAACACTTGGGGAAGTAGAGGCAGTGATTTGGAGAGTCTCATGCCAGCCTGGTTTAAATAATAAGACTGTCCCCAAAAGTGCTTTGTTTTGTTTAAATCTAAGAGCATACTAAACCTTCAAGTATTAACAATTCATAGTTTCCTAAATGTAGGATCCTTTGACATTATCTTCAGTCTTGTAGAGAAACTATTTAAAATAAATTTTCAAATGAAGTTTAAGAAACAAGTCTACTCATGTGTAACCTTATTTGCTTGTGCCTTTGAAAACTGCTGGTCCAAATTCCTGTCAGGTTAGTCACAAACGATAAATCTGCATGTTCATTGTTCCTACCTATTCCCATTCCCAAGCTGGTGAACTAGAAGCAAGTTAGCAAAACAGACAAGCCATTTCCATTAAAGACGATGCTGTAAGGAAGGCTGCTTGTTGGTTCTCAGCTGCTCAGCCCCAAAATAATCACACAGAAACTGTATTAATTAAACCATTGCTTGGCCCATTAGCTCTAGCTTCTTTTTTTTTTAAACGTGTTTATTTATTATGTATACAATATTCTGTCTGTATGTATGCCTGCAGACCAGAAGAGGGCACAGGACCTCATTATAGATGGTTGTGAGCCACCATGTGGTTGCTGGGAATTGAACTCAGGACCTTTGGAAGAGCAGGCGATGCTCTTAACCGCTGAGCCATTTCTCCAGACCTAGCTCTAGCTTCTTATTGGCTCACTCTTAGATATTAATTTAACCCATTTCTATTATTCTGTGTATCGCCACATGGCTGTGGCTTACCAGCTAAAGTTCTGGTGTCTGTCTCCAGCAGAAGGGGCTACATGGCTTCTCTTTTACTCTGCCTTCCTTCTCCCAGCATTCAGTTTAGTTTTCCCTGCCTACCTCTGTTCTACCCTATCAGCAGGTCAAGGCAGTTACTTTATTAACCAACGGTATTCACAGCATACAGAGGGGAATCCCACAGCAAGACAAGGTCTCAGGTAGTCTGGGCTAGCCTAGAACTCGGTAAGTAGCTGCAGATGATCTTGAACTTTTGACCCTCCTGCTCCCTTTTAGTGCTGTTCTTTCAAAGGACCTACATGGCAGCTTGCAAACATTGACAAATCTAGTTCCATGTGATCTAACACCCTCTTCTGACCTCTTCTGCCACTAGGCACCCACATGTTGCAGACATACATGTAAGCAAAACACCCATATACATAAAGTTAAAAAAATAAACACATTCAAAAGGGTTGGGATCATAGTTTGTAGAGCATGTGCCCTGAGTTCCATTCCCAGCAACACACAGGCATGGTAGCTCATAACTGTGATTCCAGCACTCAGGAGACAGAAGCAGGATGAGATTCAAAGTCTTTCTAGGCTACAGAATAAGTTTGAGGTCAGCAAAGAGCACAGTCCCAAAAGACAAACACCAAAAGCATACAATTAAATAGAATTCAATAGCCGGGCGGTGGTGGCGCACGCCTTTAATCCCAGCACTTGGGAGGCAGAGGCAGGTGGATCTCTGCGAGTTCGAGACCAGCCTGGTCTACAAGAGCTAGTTCCAGGACAGGCTCCAAAACCACAGAGAAACCCTGTCTCGAAAAATCAATATATTTGTAATTGTGCTCCCATGATCACTGTGAATTTTAAACATTTCATCGGCCCTCAAACATAGCCACTGGTGGTTGTTAGGAATATTTCCTAAGCGAGCTCTCTGACGACGCAAAAATTCCTAATCATGCCAAATCAAAACAAGCCGAATTAAGAAATATCCAGGTTTAATGGGAGATCTGCGCTCTCGGGTGGCCCCGAGGGAGAAACGGGAAGCCGCAGAAAAGCAACCCCCGGGAGGATGAAAGGGGGACCATGTGTTCTTCTTTTGGGGATCACTTAAGTACCCTGGGGAGTGGTCCTGACCCCACCCCCAGGGAGGGGTCAGGACCTGGCCCGCTGGGATTTGAAGTCCAGACCAGGCCTAGGGGCTGAGATAGATACCAGGGACTGGGGCTTAGGCTCCCAGCCTAACATTTCAGACTCTTTGGCTATAGGGGTGACAGAAAAATTGGAATGGTATTTATGACAAACACTTAGGCTCTCTTGGGAACAAAGGGCGTAGACTCAAATCTGGCTACTTCCTGCGGGTACGGGGCGGCGTGGGGTGGCATGGGGAAGGGGAGAGCCAGGTGTCCACGTTTAGCAAGGTGTGGCTGGAAAGGCATCCCATGAACTGTCATCCTGGAGAAGGCAGGCAGCTGTTCCTTGGGAGAGATGAGAAGGCAGGTGGCTAGGAAAAAAAAAATTGTTATTGATAAAAATGAGTGTACCAGAATGAGGAGCAGGTAGGCCCTTTATTGTGGCATCCTGGAAAACCAGAGGGTGGAAGGTCCTGTCTGCTGGACAGACCAAGTGTCTTGAGAAGGGCCACCCGAGAGCGCAGATCTCCCATTAAACCTGGATATTTCTTAATTCGGCTTGTTTTGATTTGGCTTGATTGGGAATTTTTGCGTCGTCAGAGAGCTCGCTTAGGAAATATTCCTAACAGTGGTCACGTCCTATCAGTTTTGCTTTGAAATACTTGTGTGTGTGTGTGTGTGTGTGCGCGCGTGTGTGGTGTGCGTTGTGTGTGTGCTAGAGGGTGGTTGGGCAGTGCAGTCAGAGAAATCAGCTTGCTAGCATTGGCTCTCTTCTTCCACTGTGTGGTTTCCAGAGATCAACTCAGTGCATCAGGTACCCAGCAAGTGATTTTACTGGCTGAGCCATCTTGCTGCCCCCCAGTCAGTTTTGTAATTAATCTTTTCTGTTTTCTTTCTTCCTTTCTTTCCTTCTTCCTTTCTTGACAGGGTTTCTCTGTGTAGTCTTGGGTGTCCTGGAACTTGCTTTGTAGACCAGGCTGGACTTGAACTCATAGAGATCTGCCTGCCTCTGCCTCCACAATGTTGGGATTACAGGCATGTACCTCCACTGCCAGGCTTGTTTTTTATTATTAAAGATAAGATTACACTATGTAGTTTTGACTGCTTGGAAATAGCATTGGAGACCAGGTCAGCCTCTAATTTATGGCAATCCTCCTGCCTCAACCTTCTGAGTGTTGGGATTACAGACGTGTACCTCCACTGCCAGGCTTGTTTTATTTTATTATTTATATAGATTACACTATGTAGTTTTGACTGCTTGGAAATAGCATTGAAAACAAGGTCAGCCTCTAATTTATGGTAATCCTTCTGCCTCAACCTTCTGAGTGTTGGGATTACAGGCCTGTACAAGCAGTTGGGCACATTTATCACTTCTGATCTGATTGGTTACAACCGCTTTCTAACTCCTAATCTTTCATGCTGTCCTTGTTACTCCATTTCAAGAACATAGCCCGAAACAGGAGGTAGCTAAAGTAGGGTGTTCATCTTTTACCCTAGATATCTTGATCTTTTTACATTGAGACACAATCGCCATCTACAAAGTTCATACTCTGAAAACTAGATAATCAGGTTACACATACCATATCCTCATCTTTTAAGTAAATCTATTTTTTTGTGGGGGGTGGGGTGGGGAAGCATTCACAGCTTATCTCGGACCACAGGTTGGACATGTTTTCACCGAGTCAAGAAAACACGCATTAATCAGCACAAAGTACAGTTCAGTTCCAGGCAGCTTGCCAGGCATTGTGAGTAAAAAATGGATCGCTAATAGAAGATTCCCTATATCACCATGGTGTCTGGGCTTTGAGTTGTCTCCGCCTAGACCCGTCTGTCAGTCCACCCTGTCTTTAAGTTGCTTGCCCATCTTTCAGGACAACTTCCTGGCAGGTGGCTCCGACCCCGAATCCGGCAGCCCTTGCATCTGCTGTATTGGAATGCACAGGTCTGCAGACCTGAGCGTCTGCGATGCCATCAGCCTCGAGTCTCACACAGCGGTGAGCTGGCTGGCCATGTCGACCTCATTTTCGCGCTACTCAGCACCGGAAATGACTTAGTGAGGACACTTCTGAAGTCCAGGAATCCAGGCTTTGAGTGGCTCCTGAAAAGAGAGGCAAAGGACAGCTCCGCACACAGGTCAGTCACGCCTGCGCGAACTAACCAACAGGCGTCAGTAACAGGGCTTCCGCTTCAGCTGCCGAGCCTCGGGCTTCCGGCTCGGCCCCGCCCCCAGCCCCGCCCCCACGCCGGCGGTGACGGAAGCGCGCCGGGGTGACCTCACCGTCCATCATGGCGGCGGCGGTAGATTAGGGCCGTGGGTCGAAGCAGCCACTGCCGCTCCGGGACCCTGTGGGAAGCACCTGCTGCAGCCGCCGCCTCCTTCATTTCTTTTGGGACACGACCGGGGCCAGGTGAGGGGAGTGGGATTCCGGGGATGTCCTGCCGGGTGGCGAAGCGGGTTTTCATCCCCTGAGGAAGGGGTCTAGAGCCCACCGAGCCCACCGCTCGGTGCTGCCCGCGACACCAGGCGAGAGGGAGCGAGGAACCGAGCTGCTCTGCCAAAGCTTCTCGAGACTTGGGACTGTTCGGGACTGATCGGACCTGTCCAGCGTGCCCCCGCGATGGGCTGCTTTTGAACGGGCAGTGTGGCTGCTTGCGGCACCAGGGGCTCACCCTTGCTCTAATTCTGTTCTTCACACCGATCTTTGCTTGGAGAACCGACCGGGGTCCGTTTTGGGAGACTGGACTGGGAAACCTCAATTCATTCTTGGAGGAGGGACGTGTGTGCCGTTCACTTAGAACGATTATAGATTAGATTTGCTAGAGCTTTCTTGTCCCAGTGGTAGAAGTCTTGTTTCTCAGGGTTAGCACTGCAGTTTTAACACCCGTTCCCACACCACCGCCCCCCCCTCCCCCCAAGACAACCAAACCAATGAGCCTTCTTCCCCTATGGAGGCGATAGATACCATTCACACTAACTCGTCTTTTCCTTTTTCAAGAATCTTCCCCACATTCCCACGGGATCCCACATTTCTTGCTTTCATATTACAATACTGTGAAAGAGGAAGCCTAGACTTTCTAAGTCAGGGCTTTTACTTTAAGGGGTAGAAATTGGACGATCTGCCCAGAAATTCATATGCTCTTTGTTGATAGCGTTGTTAATCAATTCACCGTTCCATGCACAAGTGTTTATCGGAAAGATCTGTTTTGCTCTCTGCGTTTAAAAGTTTTGAGCTATGCTGACAGGCTCCTCTTCTTTCTGATGTTAAAAAAAAGTTTTGTAAAATTACTAATATTTCCCCTGGAGGCTTGGCATAAACCAGAATGTTGATGTGCTCTCTGCCCCAACTTGTGTGACCTTACATGAATTGCCACACCCTTGAGCTGCCTTTCCTCCCTCCCCACCTTTTTTTTTTTTTATTATTTTACAGACTATAAAGTTAAGCAAGTGTGTGGGTGGTGAACCACTTATATTTCATATACACAATTGGATTAACGTATCCTGCATGTTTATATCAATGAATTGAAAATGCTTAAATCATTGTTCTGTATCTAATAAGCAGATAAGGACTTGCAAGTCCCATTTCTCTGAATGATCAGGTACTATTCTATTTTTTTTTTTTTTTAGGATCCTGGGGCCTTTATTTATTTATTTATTTATTTATTTATTTTTTGGTTTTTCGAGACAGGGTTTCTCTGTGGCTTTGGAGCCTGTCCTGGAACTAGCTCTGTAGACCAGGCTGGTCTCGAACTCACAGAGATCCGCCTGCCTCTGAGGTACTATTCTAAATATTTTTTTCAGATGGCTCATAGACCTTAAATAACATTAAATAACTTTAAAATAACATTTTGTTTTGGTTTTTGATGTTATATATCCCAGCTGGCCTTGAACTCAAAATTCTCCTACTTCCCTTGAATGGAGATCCAGGAGTAACCCAACCATGTCTGCCCCTTTAGAAAATTCAGTTAAATTTATTATTACTGTGGGTGTAGGTGTGTGTTTGGGTACACGTGTGTGTGGGACAGTGAACAACTTTGTTTTGGGGGTGTGTGTGTGTGGGAAGGATTTCTATATAGTCCTGGCTGTGCTGAAGCTTCCTATATAGACCAGGATAACCTCACTTTCCAAGGCCTGTGCCACCATCCACAGCCAGTAGGCAGCTTTGGGAGTCCATTTTCTCTTTCCATGTTTACGTGGGTTCTGGAGATTAGACTCAAATTGCTTTTACTGCTGAACCACTTGGTCAGTCAGCCCTTGTTTTTGTATTTATTTTGAGACGGTTTCAGCCTGTGGTCCAGGCTAGCCTTGAACTTTTAGTAGTCCTCCTAAGTCATCTTCTCTAGTGCTGGGATTCCAGGGAACTGCCACATCTATCTTAACATGGCCTGTATCTTGTGCCCTGGAGAGTGAATTCAGCCAAATAATGTGTAAGGCTAAATCCAACCATTTTTTAAAAAGCATTATTACTTGACAAATTTGTGCAGGTATGTAGTATATTTTTGTCATTTCCATCCCCACCGCCATTAACCTCTTTTACTGCTATCACCAAATTTATAAAAGAAAAAAAAATGGCACTTGGGCACTCCTGTAAATGTAAATATAGGGGAAGCTAGGTAAGATTGCTGGGAGACCATCTTAGGCTAAAAGTTAGACTCTGTCTTAAGAAGAAAATAAATAAATGGGGCTGCAGAGATGGCTCAATGGTTAAGAACACATACTATTCCTGAGGACCTGAGTTCGATTCCCAGCAACCATATCAGGCAGCTTACAACTGTCTGTAACTCTAGCTCCAGGGGATCTCACATCTCTGACGTTTTGTATTCGTGTGCACATATCCCCACCTGTGCACATAATAAAAATAATAAAAATTAACAAAAGAAAACTCTGTCTTTAACTTTTTAACACATTTTGAAGTCCTTCCTTCCTTCCTTCCTTCCTTCCTTCCTTCCTTCCTTCCTTCCTTCCTTCCTTCCTTCCTTCCTTCCTGTCTAGACAGGGTTTTATGTATCCCAAGCTGATGTAGGGGTCAGAAGACAGTTTGTAGGCATCTGTTCTCTGCTTCCATCCTGTGGTTTCTGGGAATAGGTCAGGTTTGGCAGCAAGTGACTTTATTTACCATCTTGCCACATTGTCCAAAAAATTTTATTTTTGCATTTTTTCTTATGAAATATTTTAGGTATAAAATTGTAAACATTTAATATTTTCATTACTTTTTCTTCAGTTTTCAGACTTGAATTTGTGTCATATCCTATTTCAAATAAATGAAATTATCACCCAAGATTTTTTATTATGTACATAGTGTTCTACCTGCTTGTATGCCTGCATGACAGAAGTTCCTATTATAGATGGTTGTTAGCCACCATGTGGTTGCTGGAAATTGAACTCAGGACCTCTAGAAGAGCTACTAGTGCTCTTAACCTCTGAGCCATCTCTCCAGCCCCATCACTAAGATTTGTTTATATTAGATGTATTCATTTTATTCTATGTGAGTGTTTTTTCTGTAAGTGTGTCTGTGCACTCTGTGTGTATGGGCTTGCAGAGGTCACAATAGGGAACATCTTTTGGAACTGGAGTTGGGGGATGGGATTAAAGGCGTGCGCCACCACCGCCCGGCCCACCAAGAGTTTTTTAGACAGGGTATTCTTATATAGCCCTTGTCTGGTCTTGAACTGTGATCCTCCTGTCTCAGCCTCCCAAGTGGCTGGAATTACACACCTGCACCACTCAAATCTAGAGCTAGAGTAATATTTTCAGGAGTTGGGTTTTTATGTTAGAAATCAAATCCAAGCCGGGCGGTGGTGGCGCACGCCTGTAATCACAGCACTTGGGAGGCAGAGGCAGGCGAATCTCTGTGAGTTCGAGGCCAGCCTGGTCTACAAAGGGAGTTCCAGGACAGGCCCCAAAGCTACAGAGAAACCCTGTCTCAAAAAACCAAAAAAAAAAAAAAAAAAAAAAAAGAAATCAAATCCACTGTCCTTTGCATGCTGAGCTTTCCCTGAGACACACTCCAGCCCCTTTTGTTGTTGATTGCTTCGTGCTTTTGTGAACTGGGCTTTATGTGCTCTACAACTGAGCTACACTCCTAACCCGATAGTAACTGATATTTTTATTGTTGTTTTTATGAGACAGAGTCTCACACTGTATGTAGCTCAGGCTAGTCTGGAACTCACCGTGTAGCTCAGTCTGGCCTCAGGTTGGTGGCAATATTGCTCCAGTCTTCTGAGTGCTAGGATTGCGGTTGTGTTCCGCTACAACTGGCTGAGAGCAGCTCATTGGCAGCTTCACCAAGATATAACTAATTTACTGTACTATTCACAGCTGTGTAATATAATGACTTTTAGCACACTCAGAGTTGTGCAACCATTATTGGGAGTTTTCATCACTTCTAAAAGAAACCCCATACCACTTGGCCATGGTTCTTTTGTTACTTTTTGAGAGAAATCTCTATGTGGCCCAGGCTTGAACCTTCAATACCTTTGCCACAGTTTTTTTTTGTTTTTTGTTTTTTTGAGACAGGGTTTCTCTGTACCTTTTTTTTTTTTTTTTTACAGGGTTTCTCTGTGGCTTTGGAGCCTGTCCTGGAACTAGCTCTGTAGTACAGGCTGGTCTCGCACTCTTAGAGACCCTTTTGATTCTG
>NW_004949099.1:35145101-35152836 GCF_000317375.1 Microtus ochrogaster
TTTTTTAACTTTTCGAGACAGGGTTTCTCCGTGGCTTTTGGTTCCTGTCCTGGAACTAGCTCTTGTAGACCAGGCTGGCCTCGAACTCACAGAGTTTCTCTGTACCTTTGGAGCATATCCTGGAACTATCTCTTGTAGACCAGCAGGCTGGCCTCGAACTCACAGAGATCCACCTGCCTCTGCCTCTCAGTGCTGAGATTAAAGGCGTGCGCCACCACTGCCCTGCTCTTTTGCCACAGTTTTATGGCAGGGTGTATGCTACCATGCTTGGTAGCCATTTTTATTCACTTCTTTCACTTCTTTCGTGCTGATTTTCTCTTCTGTTTAAAGCAGCCTCTCATTTGCCTGGCCTTAGCAATCCTCTTGCCTCAGGCTCCCAAGTACTGAGACTGGAAATCTGAGCCACTACTTTATTCCTTTTTAAAGCTGGATGATATTCCAGTGTGTACAATGTGGCAATGTGTAGATGTATGACATGTTAGGGAACTTTTCTTGCCTTTTTTTGTTTTGTTTTTGTTTTTTAACTTCCCTTTCATTTTCACGCCTTTCTTTCCTACCCCTTTTAAGACAGGGCCTTACTATGTAGCCCTGGCTGGCTTGTAACTCACAGAAACAACCTGTTTTTGCCTCTGGGGTGCTGAGTATAAAAGGTGTGCACTACCACACCACTTGTTACTGTGTTTCTTTCCAGGGAGGGGATTTGAGATGGAACCTTGATATGTGGACAATAGTGACCTCAAACTTGAGATTTTCCTGGTTCCTTCTCCCCTGATGTGCTGCTAATATAGGCATGTCCTCCAACCCTACGCAATATTTTTTTTATTTTTCAGACAGTGTCTTTTTTTTTTTTTTTGTTTTGATTTGATTTTTCAAGACAGGATTTCTTCGTGTAGCCCTGGCTGTCCTGGAATTCACTGTGTAGACCAGGCTGTCCTAGAACTCAAGAGATCCACTTGCTTCTTTCTCCTCTGAGTAGTGGGATTAAAGGTGTATGCTAGATAATGTCTTAAACTTATATCCGGTGACCCTCATACTTCATCTTCCCCAAGTAGCTAGACATATAGACTCATACTTATTTTAAAGATTATTTTTAATTATGTGTATCTGTGTGGATGTGTATATCCACCAGAGAAGGCAGAGGTGTTGAATTTCCTGGGGTTGCAATATGAGCTGCCAGTCATGGGTGCTTGGAATTGAACTTGTATCCTCTGCAAAGTACTACATGCTCTTGAACATTAAGCCACCCCCTTATTTTTTAAATAAATTGAAAGTTGTTTCCTGTTGGTGGCCGTGGTGGCTCATGCCTTTAATTACAGAGCTAGGGAGGCAGAAGAAGTTGGATCTCTGTGAGTTTGAGGGCAGCCTGGTCTACAAAGCAAGTACTAAGACAGCCAGAGGGTCACAGAGAAAACCTGTCTAGGAAAAAAAAAAGGAAAAAAGTTGTTTCTTTTTTTGGCTGTTAGGTATAAAGTGTACAAATTTTGGGTAGACATGTTTACATTTTTAGCATGTACCTAGAAGTGGAACAATCTGTATCTGAATTTTGTTTTGCTTTTATATGGGAAGCTTAAAATACTTACTGTGAAAGTCAGAATCTGTGTAAGGGGGAGGGTTTCATGTTAGGAATTCCCCTGTGAGTGCATTATCTGTGAATGCCAACTGCTGAGTGAAGATATTTTGGGGCAGTTGTTAACACAGGATTGAGCCAGAGTGTTCCATTACGCATGTCTTAACTGGAAAGGGACAATCAACACTAGAATAATAGTGGTGTCTGCTGAATTTTTAAATTGCCATCTCACTTGTAACAGTGCAGCTGAGTGGGATAGTTTTTGCAATTTTGGAAATTAAATTTTGTAGCTGGGCAGTGGTGGCCACTAGTAGACCTGATCCCAGTGCCTGCCCAGGCAGGGAATGCCAAGCCACGGGCATGGTCTCAGCTACTTTTCTCCCTACTCTGAGTGGGCACACATACACCAGGGCCCACAAATGCCATTGAAATGCTTTGAAAGACTTTGATAGCTTCATAGCCAGAGTTCATGCTGGCGGCACAACCTAGGAAGCTGTGTTTTAAAACTCCTGCAGTGTTTTTTTTTTCTGCTATGGTTGAATCAGGAAAACCTCTCTTTAAAGGAGCTGTGGCATGCCACCAGCAAACAGCAAGAAGCTGTGTTAAACTCTGTAATTTTTTTTTTGTCTAGAATTCCTTTTCAAGACCTGGATTTAGCTGGCCACGTGGCACCAATCTGTTGCAAGGAGAGGGCTGCTTGTTCGTCTAGGCAGCCCAGAAGTGAAATAATCACACAGAGACTGTATTAATTAAAACACTGCTAGGCCCTTTAGCTCTAACTTCTTATTGGCTAACTTTTACATCTTAGTTTAAGCCATTTCTATTAAGCTGTGTATCGCCACGTCACAGTGGCTTACTGGCTAAGTTTCGGCAGCATGTCCTACTCTGGTAGTGGATCCATGGTGTCTCCTGACTCTGCTTTCTTCCTCCCAGAATTCAGTTGTCTTCCCTGCCTGCCTAAATTCTGCCCTATCAACAGGCTAAGGCAATTTCTTTATTCATTTGTAGTAATCACAGTGCACAGAGGGGACTCCCACATCAGTAGGGATTGGGTTTAACTCTGAACATGGCATAGGCAAGTGAATTTCTAGCCAAAGAACAGTATGGGAGTCAGTAGACAGGGAATTACTGAGAATAAGATTAAACATAAGAAAGTCTGACTAAACGGGTCTAATAACATGCTCAGTAAAATTAAGCCAGGAGATCAGACATCAAGGATGATGGGATATTAAAGATTATTCTGGCCAGGCTGGTGGTGCCTGACTTTAATAATCCCATCACTCAGGAGGCATCTCTGAGTTCAAGGCCAGCTTGATCTGCATAGTGAGTTCCAAGCCAGCCAGGGTATAGAAAGAGACTCTGTCTTAGCCCCCTCCTCCAAAACCCCACCTCCAAATAGATTATTCTGGATAATCTCAGAAGGTTATTTTGCTAAAATTAGATTTTGTTTTTACAGATTTTATATCTGTGAATGTTTGCCTGCTATATGTACATGTACTATGTGTTGGGTCTCCTGGAACTGGAGTTACAGTTATGATGTCAGTGCTGCCATGTGGATACTGGGAACTGAATCCAAGTCCTCTGCAAGAACAATAAATGCTCTTAACCATTGAGCCTTCTCTCCAGCCCCTAATATTAGATTTTAAAGGGAAATGCACAGATGGACCTGGAAGGTGGTCTAGAAGTCTGCCCAAAGTTTACCAAATAATCTTTGTCAGTGTTATTCTATATGGTAGAGAAAAGTGCATTTGTAGGCACTCCCTTTGTTGTTGTTGGTGGTGGTTTTTTGAGACTGGGCTTCCTAGAACTCACTCTGTAGACCAGGCTGGCCTCCAATTCATAGAAATTGCCTTCCTGTGCCTCCTGAGTGCTGGTATTAAAGGCCTTGACTATGAGATTTATTATTAAAGGTAATGAGAAGATATATACAGGCGTGGGGTTCAGAATTGTGTTTGCTACACGTGTGGAAATATTTAGGAAGGGCCAGTGAGATGGCCCAGTGTAGTGATGTGGCAAGCAGGCCTGCTTTTCGTCCTGCCTGGCTCCCGCATGGTTAAGCTTTACACCCAAAATAACAACACACAAATTGTATTCTTTTAAACACTGCCTGGCCCATTATATCTAGTCTCTTCTTGGCCAGCTCTCATATCTTGCTTAACCCATTTCTAATAATCTATAGCACCACCAGGTGGTGGCTTACTGGGAAAGATTCTAGCCTACGTCCGTCTCGGGTTCGAGAATCATGGCGACTGCTTCACTGCCTTCTTCCTCCCAGCATTCTGTTCTGTCTTCCCCGTCTACCTATGTTCTGACCTATCAGGCCAAGCAATTTTCTTTATTAATTAACCAGTGAAAGCAACAGATAGATAGAAGACACTCCTACATCAGCCCAGTGGGTAAATGTGCTTGAATTTGGTTCCTGGAACCATGGAAGGTGGAAGAGGAGAACTGTCCTCTGGCATTCACATGTACACCACTGTTGGGGAGGCCACTTGTTGGTTCCCGGCTGCTCATCTTAATTTAATCCATCTCCATTAATCTGTGCATCACCACGAGGCTGTGGCCTACCAGCAGAGTTTCAGCATGTCTGTCTCTGGTAGCTCTATGGCTTTTCCTGACTCTGCCTTCTTCCTCCCAGCATTCAATTTAGTTTTCCCTGCCTAACTAAGTTTTGCCCTGCTATGGGTCCAAAGCAGTTTCTTTATTGATTAATGGTAATCACAACATACAGAGGAGAATCCCACATCACACCATGGCCGGTGTGGCCACCTATAAGACAGTACAAAGCAAGTAAAGACAAGGAAAAAAAAAACGAGAAAGGGAAAATTTATCTTTTATTTGAATAGTTAAGTTACTGTTTGTATAGAAATTAAATAGTTAACTTAAAAAGGTTATTGGAAAAGAACAGCTGAGACATTTACTTTGGGAGTTAAGTGAGTAATGGGGATCAATGGGGAAGTTGATTGATTTGTAATCACCTTTAAACTGAAAGAAACTTTTTGTTTTTAGATTTCCGACATCCTTAAATAGGCCTCTTTGGAGCTCCTCCAGCGAGTTCAATGGCGTCCTCTACTCCTGTGCCTGTAGGGTTTCACTATGAAGCGAAGTATGTTGTTCTCAGCTACTTGGGACTTCTCTCTCAGGAGAAACAAGAAGGCCCCTCATCCCAAGGTATTGTCTTTAGTTTATGGTGGTCATATTGGCTCATGATAAGGACTTGATTTATAGAAGTATTTGCATCTAAGTAATTTATACGTGTAAGATCAAGCAGTATTAATTATAGAGAATAATCACCCCATCGCATCCCACTCCTGTCCCATTCCTAGTTGCAACTTCTCTTAATGGTACTCATTTTATATTATTTCGATTTTGGTTTGTTTCATTTAAAACTTATTTATTTACTTCACACGTGTGCATCTGTGTGGGTGTGTACTGTGTGTGGTGGCCAGAGGACAACCTTTGGGAGTCCTTTCTGTTCACTCTAGGGGTCCTGGAAATCCAGCTCGGGTCATAAGACTTTTTGGCAAATGTCTTAGGATTTCTGTTGCTGTGAGGAGACACCATGACCACAGAAGCTCTTATAAAAGAAAACATTTAATTGGGACTGTCTTACAGTTTCAGAGTTTAGTCCTGACGTGTGTGTGTGAGACATGGCAGTATGCGGGCAGACATGGTGCTGGAGAACAAACTGAGAGGTTTTTTTTTGTTTTTTGTTTTTTTTTGTTTTTGTTTTTTTTTTTTTTCTTTCAGACAGGGTTTCTCTGTGTAGACTTGGCTGTCCTGGAACTCACTCTGTAGATCAGGCTGGCCTCAAACTCTCAGAGATCCACCTGCTGGGATTACATTGTGATCCATAGGCAGTAGAAGGAACTCTTTGGTTTTTGTTTGTTTGTTTGCTTTGTTTTTGAGGCAAGGTCTCTCTGTGTACACCTGACTGGTGTGTAACTATGTAGACCAGGCTGGCCTCCATCTCACAGAGATCCACCTGCTTCTGTCTCTTGAATCCTGGGGGTTAGAGGCCTAGGTCAGCACTTCCAGCTCTGTCTTGTTACTTTAAGACTTCTTCATTCCTACTGGAGGGATGTGGTTGTGGCTAGAGTACTGGGACACTGGGGTCGACAGGTTCCACTACTGAATGCTGCATGGGTGGTCAGGAATGCTCAGAATCAGACTATTCTCAGTCGATTAGCTTTCTTACCTCTGCGTTTGTCTTTCTGTTGGTAAGATTGCGTGCATTTGTTGCCACTTACAGCTGTGTTCTCATTTTCATTTGTATCAAAATAGTGCTTGATTTTTCTTCAGATTTTTCTCTTTGACTTTTGTGTCACCGGTATACTAACTAATCTCCAGGTATTCAGGGATTTTATTTTCATTAGTCTTTTAATTACTGATTCTTAGTTTAATTCTCTTGTGGTCTGATTAAATGCAGCATGATTTAATTAACATCCTAAGTCACTCTTCTTGCTTGGCTCCTGACTGAACCACTTTGAAGCTCACTTTCTTTGTCTTGTTTTCATTTGTTTCCTTCCTTCCTTCCTTCCTTCCTTCCTTCCTTCCTTCCTTCCTTCCTTCCTTCCTTCCTTCTTTCCTTCCTTCTTTCCTTCCTTCCTTCCTTTTTTTTGAAACAGGGTTTTTCTACATTTTTTTTTAAATACTGCTGGTATTGAATGTCCCATTTTAAATATTCTGATTTTTCTTATCACTGATTCCGTGTAAACTGGGAGTATTTTGATGAGTTTTTATAGTCTGGTGATGTTTATGACTCTTCCATTATTTCAGGATAGTAAACACTATACTTTGCCTTCTTCTGATAACAGAATAATCTATACCACCATGCCATAAACCAGAATATTCAGACTCCTCTCCTCCCTCTTTCCCTGTCCGACACACAGGTGTCACAGGTGAGGTAAAAGGGGAGCTATGCTCTGTTAGCTGGATGCTGTGCAGCTACAGCAGCATCCCTACAGTTCGTGATGGGGAGCAGCGGAGACAGGAGACACAGCAAGTCTGGATTGCAGCTGCCACCTTGCTGGCCCCGAAACAGCCCTGGCCTGCACATGTATGAGTGTGGCTGTGAGCCAGTTCAATTTTACTCTGGGCCCTGAATTTCCTGTTCATTTGTTTGTTCTTTCTTTCTTTTCTTTTTGGTAGTACTGAGACTGAACCCATAATGATAGGGACAAACCAATATTAAAATGACAGCTGTGCCCCCTTTTCACCTGTCTGTTAGAAACAGAAGTCAGGAGTTTTGACCAGGACTTCATCATTGTTTAAAGTTCTTCTTTTAGCTTCTTTTCCTATATTCATATTCTCTCTCTCTCTCTCTCTCTCTCTCTCTCTCTCTCTCTCTCTCTCTTTCAAGACAGAGTTCCTCTATGTAGGCTTGGCTGTCCTGGAAGTAGCTCTGTAGACCTGGCTGGCCTTTAACTCACAATATCCACCTGTCTCTGCTTCCCAAGTGCTGGGGCTATGTAATCTTTTGACTGGGTGGTGGTGGCGCATGCCTATGATCTTAGCACTCAGGAGGCAGAGGCAGGTGGATATTTGTGAGTTCGAGGCCAGCCTTGTTTACAGAGTGAGTTCCTGGACTGTCTCTATAGCTACTGAGAAACCCTGTCCTGAAAAACCTGAAAAAAGTCTTTTGCATGCTTATATATTTGAGGGGGTGAGAAAAAAGAAAACAAGGTAGTACTGGCCAGGACACACGATAATGCTATAAGATTGCAGGAACTAAGGAAAGCTCTTTTTAGTAGATAGTCCAGTCTAACTGCCTGTAGCATGCAAAATACATTGATGGTAACCTGTAAGCCAAATGAACACTTTCCTCTCCAACTTACTTTTGGTCATGGCGTTTTATTATAGCAGTGAAGGCGAAGGCATAACGCCACTCCGTTGTAATAGGAGCAGCGGGCTGTATCCCGCCACCTGGCTAGCTTTACCCGAAATAATTACATGGAAACTGTATTCTTTTAAACACTGCTTGGCCCATCAGTTCCAGCCTCTTATTGGCTAGCTCTTACATATTGATCTAACCCATTTCTAATAATCTGTGTAGCCCATGAGGTGGCTTACCAGGGAAGATCTTAACCTGTGGCTGTGTTGGGTGGGAGAATCATGGCGACTCTCTGACTCGGCTCCTTTCTCCCAGCATTCTGTTCTGTTTACTCC
>NW_004949099.1:35155461-35161857 GCF_000317375.1 Microtus ochrogaster
GCTAGCTTTACCCGAAATAATTACATGGAAACTGTATTCTTTTAAACACTGCTTGGCCCATCAGTTCCAGCCTCTTATTGGCTAGCTCTTACATATTGATCTAACCCATTTCTAATAATCTGTGTAGCCCACGAGGTGGCTTACCAGGGAAGATCTTAACCTGCGGCTGTGTTGGGTGGGAAAATCATGGCGACTCCTGACTCAGCTTCTTTCTCCCAGCATTCTGTTCTGTTTACTCCGCCCACCTAAGGGTTGGCCTATCAAATGGCCTAGGCAGTTTCTTTATTGATTAACCAATGAAATTAACACAAAACAGAAGACTCTCCCCCATCATAGCAGTAGAAACCCTAAGATAAGATCTAGTTCTCTGTCCTCCTTGGCACCTATACATATGGAATATATTCACACACACGTAAAGATAAATAACAAAAAAAACTAAAACTAAATCTTAAGTCTAAACATGAAGTCTAGTGTGTTGA
Source organism: Microtus ochrogaster (assembly GCF_000317375.1). NCBI lineage: Eukaryota > Metazoa > Chordata > Mammalia > Rodentia > Cricetidae > Microtus > Microtus ochrogaster. The sequence continues at coordinate 35,155,941 of NW_004949099.1, forward strand.
TAGACACCATTAATCTCAACACTCAAGAAGATAAGGCCTGGGGCTGGAGAAATGCTCAGTGGTTAAGAGCACTGGCTGCTTTTGCAAGGGACTCAGGTTCCATTCCCGGCATCCACATGGCAGCTCACAACTGTCTGCACTGTTACCTTTTCTGGCCTCCTCGGGTACCGGCATACATGTGGTATAAATAAGTTAAAAAACAAGTTGAGGCCTGAGGATGAGAAGTTAAGACTAGGCTGGGCCAGGGGACGTATTGAGACTGAAGAAACAAAGCGGGGCTAGAAAGATGGCCGAGTGGTAAAGAGCCTGTACTGCTCTTCCAGAGTACCTGAGTTCCTCTACTCTACCCTAGGGAGCTCCTGTGGCCTATGTGTGTACTGTGGCATGCGTACATACACACAAGTACACACTAATAATAATAAAATATAAAATTGAAAAATTTGTGGTGGTTTGTAGGCAAGTTTTTCTTCGGGACTGCCTGTCAGCTCTGTCCTGCCAGCTGGCTCCCAAGTAACCACACAGAGACTTAATGCTAATTATAAATGCTCTGCTGAAAGCTTAAGTCTTGTTACTGCCTAGCTCTTACAACCTAAATCAACCCTTGTTTCTTATCTAAGTTCTACCACGTGGCTCATGGCTTGTTGCCTCATTTTCTACATGTCCTGTTTCCTCTGTCTGTCTTGCAGCTCCTGAGACTCTGCCCTTCTTCCCAGTGTCCTCCTAGTCTGGTTCTCCCATCCAATCTCTTCCCACCCGGCTATAGGCCAGTCAGCTCTTTATTAACTAATGAGAGTAATACATATTTACAGTGTACAAAGATTGTTCCACAGCAGGGTTAGTTATCCTTAATATTGGTGTTCTAGTAGGCTCAAGTACATATGAATATAGGCAGTGCTAGCAAACTCTACTTTCTGTCCATGGTAGTGGATCTCAGTAGTAGGGATCAAGTCCAGGGCTTCGCCATGCTAAGTACTCTACCACTGCTAGCCTCAGGAGGCTATGTTTTGGGGGGGCAAGGAGCGGTGTTGAAGGCAGAGTCTTACTGTATAGCCCAATTGGCCTCCAGCTTGTGACACCTCTGCCCCAGCCTTCTGTGTGCCGCGATTCCAGGCTTGTATCATCAAGTAGGGTTTAGGGTAGCCTTCCTAAAGGAAAGCACTAGTTTCTTACTGCTGTCTTGTTACCCTGTTTATTTCCTAAAATGTCAGCTACAACTCACTCCTGTGTCATCTTCTGCAGATAGAATTTATTGTAGCATCAATTAGGGTTTGGTTTCAAGTTTGTAGAACAATAAATGTGAGAAGTGGCTGAGTAAGGTTCTGTTCATGACTGAGGATTTTCTGTCGCGTTATATATTTCTTATTATTTCCTAAATGAGTCATATTCTGGGTGTAGACTTTTCCGTGAGCGGTTAATTCTCCCATAATTTTCCTTTCTTGCTTGCTTGCTTCCCTCCTTCCTTTTTTTCTTTTTGTTTGTTTGTTTGTTTTTGAGACTGGGTTTCTCTGTAGCTTTAGTGCCTGTCCTGGAACTAGCTCTGTAGACCAGGCTGCTCTCGAACTCACAGAGATCCGCCTGCCTCTGTCTCCCGAGTGCTGGGATTAAAGGTGTGCGCCACCACCACTTTGCTCTCCCATACTTTTTCTGAAGTAGTTAAGTCTTCTGTACTGTGCTATTTGTGTTGAATCATTTTTTCTTTTCTTTCTTTCTCGTCTTCTGTGTTTGTTTGTTTGTTTTCTCCTCTTTGACACAGGGTCTCATGTAGCATGACTGCCTCTGATCAAGGCTGGGATTTCTAGTGCAAGTTACCATATTTGGTTTCAGTTATATATTTTGTCTAGTTAAAATCCTTCTGGCCTGCATATTTATGCCAAGTGATAATTTTTGTTACATTCAACTTGGCATATATTAACATAGACCACCTTGTCTCTGTGGTCATTAATACAGATTTAATAAAGAGGCATTTCTATTTCTGTGTGTGTGTGTTTATAGTACTGCAGGTTGAACCCAGGGCCTCATGGATGTTTATATATCCTACTTTTTAGCTGCAGTCCCAGCTTCATATAGTTCTTTTTTGGGAGGATAGTTACATTGTCAACAGTAATGTGACAGTGAAATACATTTCTTTTCTTTTTTTTTTTTAAAGATTTTTTTATTTATTATGTATACAATATTCTGCCTCCATGTATGCCTGCATACCAGAAGAGGGCGCCAGATCTCATTACAGATGGCTGTGAGCCACCATGTGGTTGCTGGGAATTGAACTCAGGACCTCTTGAAGAACAGCCAGTGCTCTTAACCGCAGAGCCATCTCTCCAGCCCCAGAAGCTCTTTTAAGATTATTATAAATGTAAACCAGGTGGTGGTGGAGCATACCTTTAATCCCTTTAATCCCAGCACTCAGGTGACAAAGGTAGGTGGGTTTCTGTGAGTTCGAGGCTAGCCTGGTCAAAAGAGTGGGTTCCAGAACAGACCCCAAAGCTACAGAGAAACCATCTCAAAAAATTAAAAAGAAATATTATAATTGTAAACCACCTTGTTGTGCATGTGTGCATGCATGCGTGTTTGTGCACGTGCGCGCATGTGTGTATGTATGTGTGTGGTGTGCATATGAAGGTTACAGGACAGCTTTCTGGGGTTGGTTCTCTCCATTTTCGTGTGGGTTCTGAGGGTTCAACTCAGGTCACCACGCTTGTGCAGCGAGCATCTTTACCTGCTCAGTCATCTCATAGGCCCTTAGCCTTGTGGTTGGTTCTAATTTGTATTTTTATAGAGTCTAATGATGTTGGACATAGTATTTTTTTTTTTTTTTTTTTTTTTTTGGTTTTTCGAGACAGGGTTTCTCTGTGGCTTTGGAGCCTGCCCTGGCACTAGCTCTTGTAGATCAGGCTGGTCTCGAACTCACAGAGATCCACCTGCCTCTGCCTCCCGAGTGCTGGGATTAAAGGCGTGCGCCACCACCGCCCGGCTCATAGTATTTTTTTAAAGATTTATTTATTATGTATATGACAGCTTCATTGACTTTATGCCAGAAGAGGACATCAGATCCTGCTATAGATGGTTGTGAGCCACCATGTGGTTGCTGGGAATTGAACTCAGGACCTCTGGAAGAGCAGCCAGTGCTCTTAACCATTGAGCCATCTCTCCAGCCCAATGTTGAACATACTTTTATGTGCTTACTGGCTATTTGTGTATCTTTGGAGAAATCTCTGTTTCCTGTCTATAAGTCAGGGTTCTCTAGAGTCCCAGACTTTATGGGATGAATTTCTCTCTCATTTGGCTGCAGTCCAAAAATGGCTAGAAAGTCCAGTGATTTAGTAGCCTCTCCGTCCTATGAGGCTGGGTGTCTCAGCTGGTCCTCGGTATATGCTGAAATCCTGAAGAAGCAGGCTCCGATGCCAGTGAAGGAGTGGGTGTGCTGACAAGGCGAGGGCCAGCAGGCAAAGAGCAAACCATTCTTTCTTCCATTGTCTTTACGTAGGCTTCCAACAGAAGGTGTGGCCCAGGTTTACCTCCTAAGTCATCTCATAGGCCCTTAGCCCTGTGGTTGGTTCTAATTTGTATTTTTGTAGAGTCTAGTGCCTTCCAGACTCACGGTCTGGATCACAAATGTGCCTCCCTTGCTGGAGTATAGTTCATTCCAGATATAGTCAAGTTGACAACCAAGAACACCCATCTCACTGCCCTTTTTCCATTTCTGAGTGGGTTATTTATCTTTTAGCGTTGAGCTTTAAGGATTCCTTATATGTTCTGGATACCAGACTTTTAGCTGATATGTTGTTTCTGGGTGCTTTCTTCCGTTTCATGGTTTGTTTTGTTTGTTTGTTTTTTAACTTTGCTGGTTTACTTCCTGCTACTAGATTTTCATTTTGATGAGGGTCAGTGTTTGTTTTCTTTAATTTCTTATGATGCTGCTTCAGAAAGCTTTGCCTAAGTTTCATAGCTTTATCTCATATTTAGGTCTCTGGTTGGTTTTTTGTGGTGTGTGTGTGTGTGTGTGTGTGTGTGTGTGTGTGTGTGTGTATGTGTGTGTTTGAAGTAACAGTTGATTGATTTCTTTGCATTAGAATATCTAGTTGTTCTAGACCATGTATTGAAAACATTATTCTTTCCTTGATACCCCTTTCAAAAATCAGTTGACAGAGAATTTCATACATGTATATAATGAAATTTAATCATATGTATCCCCCATTTCCTGCTTTATGACTCCACAGTCCCGCCACCCAATTTCATGGCCTTGATTTATAACGTTGCTCTGACTTTGCAGTATGCCAGATGCTATACTCTTGTCAATATGACTAAACAAGAAAAGGAAATAAAAGGTTAGAGGTTTAAAGAGAAGAAATGAAATTATCATTATTCCTAAATAATATTGCATAGAAAAGTCAGTAGAATTTGTAGAATTGATAGAAAATTTCACAAAATTTACATAAACAATCTAGTACACTTCTGTTTACCACCACCTACCAGAAAGTACACTCATTGAAAGTCTTATTTATTTATTTAAAAAACAAAAATCAGTTGGCAGGATGAGATGTCATTGCATGTGAATTTTAGGAATCCGGAGCAGGAAGATGGTCAGTTTGAAGCCAATCGGGCTTCAGCATAGTGAAATTTGGTTTTAAAAAATAAGAACTATGAGCTGGAGAGATGGGCTGGATCAGTGGTTAACAGCACTGACTAGTCTTCCAGAGGATCTGGATTCAATTTCTAGCACCCACATGGCAGCTCACAATTGTCTGTAACTCCAGTTCCAAGGGATCTGACACCCTTATATAGATATGCAAGCAAAACATCCCATTGCACATAAAAAAGAATAAATAAATCTTTAAAGAAAAATTTCAAAAACTCAAAAAAATCTGAAATCTATTGATGATAAATATATATAGTTCTAGTTTTTAATTAAATTCTGTATGTTTTATTATAATTTATGTTTTTGTCTGAGACTGTCTTATATGAGACACCCTCTTATACTCCCACCCTCTGGACAGTGAGTCCAGTGCAGGGGGTTTCCTGCCGTCGCTGTTTAAAACCTACAAACTTGGTAGTTGATAATCAGGTTCATGTTTGTTTTGTTTTTGTTTTAATTTATTTTGTTTTGCTGTGATAAATAAACACCAAGACCAAAAGCAGCTTGGGGAGGAAAGGGTTTATACACAGTTGGTCATTGAGGGAAACCAGGGTAGGAACTTAAGCAGGGCAGAAAACCAGAAGTAGGAACTGAAGCAGAGGCCAAAGAGGAATGTTGTTTACTGGCTTACTCCTCATGACTTCCTCAGACTGTAGGTTTTTTGTTTGTTTGTTTTGTTTTTGTTTTTCAAGACAGGGTTTCACTGTATAGCCCTTTCTGTCCTCACTTGACCCTATCTTGTATCAAGTTGACCAAAACTAACCAGCCCCGATCTCACTGTTTTGATGGCCGGAACTCACAGGAGATTCACCCATTTCTGTCTCCCAAATGAGATGAAAGGAGTGCACCACCACGCCCAGCCACTTAATTAACACTTAATTAATTAATTTATTTGAGGCAATCTCACTATGTAGCTTTTGCTATCCTGGAATTTACTATATAGACTGGACTAGCCTCAAATTCATAGAGATCCATTTCCCTCCACCTCTTGAGTGCTGGTTAAAGATGTGTACCACCATTCCAGCCTAAAAATTATTTTTTTGACTCATTTATTTTATATTAGGCATCTGAGTGTTTTACCTGCCTATATATATGTGTGCTCTGTGTACACCTGGTGCCTGCAAAGATCAAAAGAGTATCAGATAGCGAGAACTATAGTCATGAATGGTATTTGGGTGGTGGGAATTAAACCCAGGTCCTCTGCAAGAGTAACAAAAAAGGCCATTTCTCAAGCCGGGCGATGGTGGTGCACGCCTTTAATCCCAGCACTCGGGAGGCAGAGGCAGG
>NW_004949099.1:35161968-35165165 GCF_000317375.1 Microtus ochrogaster
ATAATTTTAATATGTCCTTATATGGAAATTTGTAGATACAGAATTTACTTCTTTGATTTAGCCCATTCAAGTTGGCCAAAATGTGTTAGTTGTATTCAGTTTGAAATTTCAGAGCTGGGATATAACAGCTGCTAACTCACTTAACTCCTTATTTGAATTGAAGTGGGTGGACTTTAGTGTGCTCATGCCTATTTATCTTTGAAATACTTCCCCTGGATTCATTGAACAGGATTTATGCTACATTGGCCCTACTGTGTAGTTCTGTGCTATAGAATGTCTGGGTGAAGAGGATTAATTAGATGAAGATCATTGAATCTGCCTGTCCTTGGGTCGCTAGCTAGCCAGCCTTTTGTATCCTAACAGCAGTAGCCTTTTTATAATTTAGGCTTTCCACACAGTTTGTTATCAAGTATGACAGCTTGTCATGTGTAATCAGCATCATGTCAGTGTCATGAGAACAGCACTCCTCTGATCAGCTGCTTCTTAATCTGGTGGGGTGTGAGCATATGGTAACCAAGACATTGTCATTCACTGTGTGGGTTGGTGGTAGCGCCAGGGGCTGTGTGGGTCTGTTTGTTTAGGATGTGCATGTCCTCCAGAAAGAGGCTGATGACAGATGGCATCTCTTATTTCTTGTTTGAGACTGCATCAAAAATTATTCATACATTCTAGGGTTCAGTAATAAGCCACGTAACAGAACGATTCTCTCTCTCTCTCTCTCTCTCTCTCTCTCTCTCTCTCTCTCTCTCCCTCTCTCTCTCTCTCTCTCGTCCTTGAACCTATAACAGTTCTGCTTCAGTGTCCCAAATGCTGGAATTGCAGGCATTAGCCACTCCAGGCAGAGGATTTGTTTTTCAGTGCTGCTTCTTCATGAACTATTGGTGCATGGGCAAATGATGAGGACTGGTTGATTTACAGACTCAGTTTAAAGCTAAGCTCCTGTGCCTTGGTTATTGAGTACAGTTCTCATAAGTGTGGAGGCAGGAGTTGAGGTCTGCTTTCTTGTTACCTTTCTTCGTATTCTCTGTGTCACCACTGCCATTAATAAATCTATATTATCTATTGCCCTGTATGTGTGGTTAGTTAGTTTTCATGCTCTCTTATAGAAAAATCACTTCTCAATTTCTAACTTCTTCCTTTTTTTTTTTCTTTGCCAATACGTTATGTCCACTGTAACCCTTTATTTAGGTACATACCACAGTAGATAGTGACAGCTACCACTGTCAAGTGTTTTTCCTGTTTGACACAAGTCTTAGACAAAGTGTCAGAGTATTTGTAATCTGGTCAGAACAAATGGTAAAATCACTGAATGTAGGCTGGAGTACTTGGAAGTGTTTACCCACATGGACAGCACAGGCTAACTGATACGGAAAGGCTTGTACTACTCAGGCGTAGGAAAGTGACCCTGAAGAGTGTGAATGGAGCTTACCTAGAAGCATAAAACCCTAGGTTCAATCCCCAGCCTGCCTAAAACTGGGCATGGTAGCACAGTCAGAAGTTCAAAGTCACCCTTAACTATAACAGTGATCTTAAGTCCAACCTGGGAAACTTTCTCTTAAAAAAAATCACTAAAGACCGAAGACATGATGGAAAAACAGACTTAAATTGGTCCTTTGAGGAATAATCAGGAAAAGAGTAAGTTAATAAGGCACTACAGTAGAAATGAAGTATAATGCGTTTTTATTTGTTGAATTGTGAAGAAACTGGGTTGCTTTTTTTTTCTTTTGTTTTTTTGAGATAGGATTTCTCTGATGAAGGCATAAGTCACAAACAATCCCACACCAGTTTGGAATTATGATTAATATGGTGGTATTTATTTAAAGGGGAAAAAACTTATAGATCACCATCCCAGACAACAGCCCTCTGCGCAATCAGGAAGGAGTCTAGTCGCCAGAAATGGAGTAGGAAGCAAAAAGAGAGAGAGGAGGGAAGTGGCCGCTTTTTTAAAGAGAGAGGCCACGCCCCAATGGGCTGATATCTCAGCGGCTATTGGCTGGAGGAGCGGAAGGACAACATCTCTGTGTTGTCATGGCTGTCCTAGAACTCGCTCTAGACCAGGCTGGCTTAGAATTTACAGAGATCCGTCTGCCTCTGCCCTCCAGAGTGCTGGGATTAAAGGTGTGCAACACCACCACCCGGCCTGGGTTGCTTTAAAAAAAAACTTCACTATACATAATTCAGTATGGCTTCAAAGTATGCCTGTTGGAGCCAGGCGTTATGACACATGCTAGAAATCTCAGCAGCCGGAATGTGGGACACAAGGGTCGTGATTGGATGCCAGCCAGGTCTGTTTAGTAAGATCCTGTTTTAATCCCTTCCCTCTTAAAAAGTATGTGATGGGAATGAGGAGCTAACTCAGTTAATAAACTACCGATTGTACAAACATGAGAACTTGAGGTTGGATCCCCAGCACCCACGTGGTAAAAGCTGGACGCAGTAGAACTGGTCTGTAACCCTGGTATAGGGGCAGGCAGGACAGATGAACCCATAGAGCTTGTGGGCTAGCTAGTATGCCCCAGGTTCCGCAAAGACCGTTTCAAAGAACAAGGTGGAGGGGCTGGAGAGATGACTCTTCCAAAGGTTCTGGGTTCAAGTCCCAGCACCTATGTGGTGGCTTAAAACTGTTTGTAACTCCAGTTCTAGGGAACACAGTGTCATCTTCTGGCCTTCATGAGTACCAGGATGCATGTGGTGTACAGAAAGAAATCCATTCAGGCAAAACACTCATACACCATACAGAAAAGTAAGGTAGAAAACCATAGAGAAAGAAACCTAATGTTGGCCTCTGTCTTCCACTTACATGTATGAGTATGATTGCATTCACGCTTGTATACACCCCCCCCAACACACACACACACACTCACTCACTCACTCACTCTATGGAAACATCTAAGGAATAAGGGAAGTAGGAGCGCTGTAGATTTCCGTGGTGAGAACGACATCAAAGCTGTGTTATCCATGTTCCTAGATCGCTAGCATTGCTTAGCGAATTGATTCTTAGTCAAAGCCAAGAACAGCTGGGTGGCGGTGGTGCCTGCCTTTAATCCCAGCACTCAGGAGGCAGAGGGAGGCGGATCTCTGTGAGTTCGAGACCAGTCTGCTCTACAAGAGCTAGTTCCAGGACAGGCTCCAAAGCTACGCAGAAACCCTGTCTCTAAACACACACACACACACACACACACACACACACACACACA
>NW_004949099.1:35165265-35166808 GCF_000317375.1 Microtus ochrogaster
CACACACACACACACACACACACACACACACACACACACACACACACACAATCTGTCTGCATGTATGTTTAACAGGCCAGAAGAAGTTCTGGGATCAAAGTCAGGGTGTTTGAACAGGTGCTCTTCACTGATCTACACCTCAGCCTTGTTATTTATTGTTGCAAAAAATACCTTCTAGCTTTGATAATAAAATTTGATTTTTTGTTTTCTGACTTAATACTAAATGTAAATAGTTCTGGTTTTTGGAAATAGGGTACCACTATGTTGCCCAGGCTGGCTCTTTCTTATACTCCTGATCTAAGGAGACTCCTCCTGCTAAGGCCTCCCTCCACATGTGGCTACTACAACTGTCTGTATCTAATGGCTCGTCTGTCCCTCTTTCCATAGTTAACCTCTCTTGTTTTCTCTTGTTTATTTCAGGTGATGTAACCCCACAGTCTCTGGACCCAGAAGTTTTATTAAAAGTTAAATCTGAGATTGAAGAAGAACTCAAATCCTTGGACAAAGACGTCTCTGAAGGTCTGTTCCTTCTTCCCTTCCTGAGCAATGAGTAGATCTGTCAGTTCTGGTTATTGTCCATTTAGTTCTCTCTCTGTGTCTCTGTCTGTCTCTATTTCTGTCCCCCTCTCTCTCTTTCTTTTGTTGTTTGTCATCATTTTTATTTTATTTTATTTGGTTTTTCGAGACAGTGTTTCTTAGTGTAGCTTTGGAGCCTATCTTGGAACTAGCTCTTGTAGACCAGACTGACCTCAAACTCACAGAGATCCACCTGCCTCTGCCTCCCAAGTGCTGGGATTAAAGGCATGCGCCACCACTGCTCGGCTGTCGTTTTAATTTTTGAGGTAGGGTTTCACCATGTAACTGGCTGGCCTCGAACCCCCAGCAATCTAACTGCCTCTGCTTCCAGTGCTAGGATTAAAGATGTGTACTGCCGCTGCTGCCTTCTCCTCCAGAGATTTGTTTATTTGTGTGCTTAGAGGTTCATGGTATCCGCTGTGGAGCAGGCCTCACCGTCAGAAGATGATTTTTATAACCTTTTTTGTTTTGCCAAAATATACATTTAAAATTATATTTTATCTTGAAAACATTGTAATTACATCATTTTCCCCTTTCTTTCCTTTCCTCTCCAGCCCCCCATATACCTCTCCCATGCTTTCTTCAAATTCATGTCCTCTTCTTTAAAAATTGTTATTACGTGTGTGTGTATATGTATGTGTGTGTACCTAAATATATAAAACGTAATAACTTTCAATAAAAACAGCTGTTAGTTGGGAAAGAAAATTAATAAAAATTTATGAACAAACTAGGCATGCTGATTTGTGCTTATAGTCCTAGCACTTGGGAGGGTGAGGGACAAAGGTCCTTGTTAGTTTGAGGCTATCCTGGGCTGCATAGTAAATACCATGGGAACCTAGGCTATAATGAGACAAATCCTGGCAAGAGCAAAGGAAGGAAGGAAGGAAGGAAGGAAGGAAGGAAGGAAGGAAGGAAGGAAAGAAGGAAGGAAAGAAGGAAGGAAAGAAGGAAGGAAAGAAGGAAGGAA
>NW_004949099.1:35167563-35182824 GCF_000317375.1 Microtus ochrogaster
GCTCTGTAGACCAGGCTGGTCTCGAACTCACAGAGATCCGCCTGCCTCTGCCTCCCGAGTGCTGGGATTAAAGGCGTGCGCCACCAACGCCCGGCGTTCTTTTAACTTTTATTTATTTTATGTGTATGGGTGTTTTGTCTGTATGTATGTCTGTGTACCATGTGCATGTAGTGCCAATGGAGTCCTCCCAGAAGAGGGCTTTGGATTCCCTGGGTCTTTGTGCTAGGAATCAAACCCTGGTCCCCTGGAAGAGCAGCAAGTGCTCTTAATCACTAGCAATCTCTCCAGTCCTGGCACCATTTATTAATTTTGATTTTTCTTTTATCTTGTCTTCAGCCTTCACCAGCACAGGCTTTGACTGTCACACCTCACCAGTGTTTAGCCCAGCTAACCCCGAAAGCTCAATAGAAGACTGCTTGGCCCATCTTGGAGAAAGAGTGTCCCGGGAGCTGAAAGAGCCTTTGCATAAAGCATTGCAAGTGATTCTCAGCCAGTGAGTTGCAGCTGCCGAGTGAAGGATGCTTCTCTGAGCAGTCTGGGTGGCACGCGGTGCTGGGCTGGCTGAGGCTTTGCTTCAGGCAGTCACCCTTCCTCCTTCTCCCTCCTAAAGCTTCTGCTTTGTCTCGAAGCAGGGATCAAATATTCCACCAGAGATCTGATGGTTATTTACCTGTTGAGTTGTCAGGTTTCAACAGATGCACTTACTGTGTTATAAACACAAGCTATTGCCTTTGTCCTAATCATTCCTTGTCTCTGGCCATCTATATTCATAGATATATGAATATGGCTGGGGGTTTGTGTACTGTAATGTGTGATTAGCATTATCTTTGTATTTTAGATGGCTGTATTTAGTATTGATCTGTATCACAGATATTGTTATCCTTTGGGGTTGCACATCTGCCTGTGAAGCTACTTCTATGTTCCTGCAGGGAATTCCTTTCCAGCTGTGGCCCTCACTGTACTAAAACTAAAATTGAGAAGCTAGTGAAAATACAAGGATGCTAAAATAGAACCATTTCACTTATGATAAGTCTCATTGAGGAATTAATATGAATTACAGCATTAGTGTGAATTGATGAAGATGGAGCATTGTAGTGATGAGGGCGGTAGGCTGCGGCCTGGCTCCCAGCTAGCTTTACCCAAAATAATTACACAGAAACTGTATTCTTTTAAACACTGCTTGACCCATTATCTCTAGCCTCTTCCTGGCTAATTCTCACATCTTGGTTAACCCATTTCTATTAATGTGTGTAGCACTACAAGGTGGTGGCTTACCGGGAAAGATTCTAGCCTACATCCTTCTAGGGTTGGGGAATCATGGTGACTGCCTCACTTCCCTTCTTCCCAGCATTCTGTTCTGTTTACTCCGCCTACCTAATTTTCTGTCCTATCAAAGGGCCAAGGCAGTTTCTTTATTAACCAATGAAAGTAACACATAGGCAGATGACCCTCCTCCATCAGATAGATCATTTAGGAAATTAGTTCCTCACCAAAAGGTTGAAATTCAGATGGCAAATTGCTGTTGTAGTAAGGAAACTCTTTACTGTTATGTAGTCAAGGTTTAGAGTGTGCTGTGTTCTTAGCAGGAAGCAGTTAGGGTTTCCATATATTCTGGTGAAAGGAGCATATATAAAATCCTTAGTTGTACTCAGTGAAGCGAAACCATAGGTGGATTTTCTACCTCAGACACAAGAGTAAAGGATGGTATGAGTGGCCAGGAAATAAAGCTTACTTAAGTAGGAAATTTGGGTTCACAGCATGACTAAAGACTAGCAGGGCTGCTGTCCTAGCTCTGAGGGCCTGGGGGGGGGGTGGTGGGGAGGGTGAATTGAATAGGGTTTGCTAAGACTCTCTGTCCTTAAATGTTCAAATATTGTACATACTGAGATTACAACCTTAAAAGATCATGCTTTCTTTTCTTTGTCTTTTTTGAGACAAGGTCTCACTGTAGTCCAGGTTTGGCCTTAAATCACAGAACTCATCTATATCTCTGCCTCTCAAGTGCTGAGTTAAGGAATGTGCCACCATGATGCCTGGCCTTTAAGATTTATTTTTATTTTTATTTATATGTATGTTGATGCCGAGAAGGCCAGAAAAGGTTGAGTCTCCTCGACTAGGAATTACAGGCCCCATCGTGGGTACTTGGAACTGAACAGGGTAGGAAGTGCTCTTAATCTTAACTGCTGAGTCATCTCTCCTTTATGAAAATCATTTCATTCTTCCTATGTCAGTTTTTCATTTACTCATTGTAACTTGGGTGGGATATTACCAACTCTCTAATGAACAGAATGGTATAATTTTGCTTTTTGTACCAGGGTCTCTTACTATGGAGTCTTAGCTGGCCTGGAACTCACAGAGATTCACCTTGCCTCTGCCTTCCAAGTAATAGGTAGGGTTAAAGGTTTGTGCTACTATGCCCTGAGGTGTTTTTTTTGTTGTTGTTGGTTGTTTTTTTGTTTTTTTAATTTAAGAGAATTCTGGTTTAGATGAATATTTAGTTTTCCCGAAACCTTAAATAGTGGCACAGTTATTTTTTAAGTTGGTTATATAGCAAATAAGTTTGTTCAAAAGTCAGTCTTTTGAAAGTTTGGAGCTGTTACTGACACCCTGGAAACAGTGCAGTTGTACAGGTGGAAATATCTCCTACTCCAAATGCTTTTGCCAAAGTGGGAAATTCATCTTAACTCTTTATACAAAATACCTTTGATATCTGTAGGCTCCTTTTTTCTCTTTACTCTGAGACCACAGAAAGAAGGCTGATCATTCAGCTACTTGCTTTCCTATGTATTAAAACATGAATGTTTTAACCTGCTACATGTTTCATATGCATGTATATGTGTACATATAATGTTTTAAATCATATTTCATTCTGAAGGATGATAAAGTCCTTAGCCTGATAGCCAGACTACCTGTAAGGACTGCAATGGCCCACAGCAGCATCAGTTCAGAACAGGAAGTGAAGGGACTGGTAGCTGCAAGTGAAGCCTCAGGGAGCTAGAGGTAGGTGGATGATGTAGTATCTGGTAAAATTCCAGTTGTATAGGATTCTAGTGTGGAGCCTAATACTTCAGAGTCCTGAGCACTAATAAGAAGTGGCTTCAGCCAGGTAGTACTCCTGGGTGTGCTGTGCTTAAAGCAGTGCTGTGGTGGTCGGTGTTGGTTTGTGTAGCGGACAGCAGCTGTGCCGTCAGGGCTGTTTCCTGAGTCTCTAGTCTTTAGACACAGTGAAGGCAAAAACATCTGTAAACACATAAAACAGGACATTAACGAAATTTTTAACATATTTTAAATCAGTATAGTCAAAGTATTTTAAATATTCAAAAATTATTAGTGAGATATTTTATTCTTTTTTTCCTTTGCGACTCTTTGAAATACAAAGTGTGTTAATATTTTAGGCACAATAACCACATTTCAGATTCTTTATAGCTACATGTGATATCTAGACATTTTTGTGGCATATATCAAAATCCTAACTTGAGCCAGGTGGTGGCCTTTAATCCCAGCACTCAGGAGGCAGAGGCAGGCGGGTTTCTGCATTCGAGGCCAGCTTGGTTCACAGATTGAGGTCCAGGATGGCCAAGTCTAAACAGAGAAACCCTGTCTTTACAACAAAACAAAGCAAAAACCCTAACTAGAAATGGAAGTAGTGTGCTATTGGAGTCAATCCGGCTGGGTGTTTGCCCGGCGTGCTTTTGGGATATGTAGTCTCTTAGCTTTTCCCAACTTTGCCTTCCTAATGGGTAGGGATAATATGTGATGTAATGTAATATAAATGTGAAAAATATAAAACCTAATATATTAGACCACTAATAAGTGGTAGTTTTTATTGTTGGTCTGTATTCATCTGCTAAGAGGTTGCAGACTAGAGTAGTCAGAACAGAAAATGCTTCTGGAATTGGATTTTTAAAACCTATAAAAGCATGGCTCCTCCTACTTCCTATTTTCTTGTTTTACTTACCTATTTACTTATGTTTTCTTGAGATAGGTTGACCTCAAACCCAGAGATCCATCTGCCCGTGTCTCCTGCTGGGGTTAAAGGTGTTGCGTCCACTGTCTGGTTTAGGCTTTTGCCTTTAAAAAAAAAAATGCTAGATTGTGTTTTCACTGAGTTAAGTTTTACACGTTACTATTTGATTCTTTAATTTTGGGATTTGATATCTGTAATTCAGGCATTTATCTGTAACAGAGATAAATTCCAAGTAATTAAAAAACAATGACTAGAATATATATTTATCTTGATACACTGCTATAACAACCTCCTCAGCAGTGTAGGGAATGTTTGGGGGAAATATATACCAAATATTAAAAGCCATATCATGAAAAAAAAATCAATCTGTTCAGAAAGTTTAGCAGCACGGTAGTGTCTGTATATTTATTCATCTGAAATTAAGCCCTTTTTTGTGACGCAGACTTTTAAAACACTCCCTACAGGCCACTGACGTATCAGGCCTACCGCGACTGCACAGCGGAGACTGCAGCTCATACCGGCGGATGGAATAAGGTAGTCACCAAGTTATCTTCACTAATAATAAAGCATAGAGAGAACTCTTACTCTTAGCACTAATTAATGTAGAAGTCCAAACTATGTTAAGTGGATAGTTTTGCTTTACTATTTTCTTAAATTAATGCGCAAGGTTCCACAATGTGCCCTGTGGTCTCTCTCCTTTGCTGTGCTCTGAGTTTTCTGTCATTTCTTGATTTCTTTGTGTTAGACATGACATTTGTCCCCAGATAGTTACTTGTTAGCATGTGAATTAACATGTCTTAGAGAAGAATGAGATATTCATTTAGATACATCTTCTGGTTCTTTTAAAAAATTAATGCCATGCCGGGCAGTGGTGGTGCAGGCCTTTAATCCCAGCAGTTGGAAGGCAGAGGCAGGCGGATCTTGTGAGTTTGAGGCAGCCTGGTCTGCAGACTGAGTTCCAGGACAGCTGGGGCTGTCACACAGAAAAACCCTGCCTTGTAAAACAAAAGAAAACAAAACAAACGAACAAAAAAATTAACGCCATTTTTGATTTTGTAGTTTACATAGCAGTGTGTCTCATCTCATTTGATCATTCCAGACTCTCCTTTGAAGAATGCGCAGTGGATTTTATTGCCCTATGTTGGGGCTGGAAGGGGTGGGATATCCTGCTGACTGGATTTTGCACTCTACTGGAGAACTGCATTCCCAGTATAATGAGCTTTGTTCTGTTATTTGTTTTCTTAGGTGGAAAAGGCTAAGGAAAGGGTTAAGCTTGTGTAGGACCTCTTGACTAGCAACCAGTTCACATTTGCTGGTTCTAGCCTTTCCACTGTGTTGTGTGATTATCCCTTGTCTTATACTGTGCCGCCTGCCTGGGGATTGGGAGGAGATGACTGAAGAAGTGTAGCACGGCTAGCCCTGCTGTCCACAGCACACATAGTCTGTCTCTTGAACCAGCTTCAGTCATGCCTGCATCTTTCCTTGGTGGCTATTTAATGGTCTCCAGTGTCCTAGCGGCTTCATTGCAAACATCTTCACACAGTAGCCTCTCAGAGCCTCTCTTGCAGGGACTCTGACCCTGCCACAGTTGTCTGGCCTCAGCAGCATTCTGGAACCATGGACAAGATTCCACTAATCTCTCAATCTTGCATCTTTCTTGTGTGTAAAGCCTACTAGTACCACGTGGGTGATGCTGCCAAGTTCTGCTGCCAACTCCAGATGGAGCCTGGCCCCTTGGATCACAGCTGCAGTAGTTTGTGTGTGCCAAGGTCTTTGTTTTTGAGCAGGGAGCCCTTGCTGTATTCTTAGATCAAGCTCTCTCCTTTCAAACAGATAAACCTTTTCACAAGCTACTGCCTTGAATTGAATGGGTCTTAGGATAACTCTGCTGTCATCCGTGGCAGAGCAGGAAGTTTGCCATTATGATTACAGCCTCTCCTCCACACATGCCTTGGTGCAACTTTATATTTGCTTATACTCTTTTCCTTGCCAAACTGCACATTTTTACTGTCTTTCTGCCCATTCCTTGTCAGGGAATTGAATAAAATGCGAATAAAGGTGTGCCAGGAGACGGTGCCCTTTCTGATGCTGAAAGGCCCTAGACATGGCAGTCCAAGAATTTCTCAGGGAAGGGTATTCCCCGTGAGGAATACTGTTGTCCTGTGAGGGAATTACTCAGGATAAGAATAAGAAGAGAAGACTGTTTGCTTCATCTTTCTTGTAATTTTATTTTTTCAGTCAGGACTTCATGTCCTTTAGGCTGCCCTGGAACTCACCGTGTAGCTGAGGATGATCTTGAACTCCTGGTTTGCCTGTCTTCACCTCCTTGGTGCTAGGATTACAGGCATGTACCTCAGTGGCTGTTTCTCTAGTGCTCAGGATCAAACCCAGGCCTTCACTCATGCTAGGCAGTCTGCCAGCTAAACCATATTCCTCGTCCTTTCTTAATCACTAGAAAGGTGAATATGAGACCTTCTTGGAATGACTATGCCCTGAATTTTATTTTATTTTCTTTTTTTAGTTTTCTGAGACATTGTTTCTCTGTGTAATGGTCCTGGCTGTCTGTGAAATCCCCTTGTAGACCAGGCTGACCTCAAACTCCAGAGGTCTGCCTGCCTCTGCCTCCTAAGTATTGGGGGATAAAGGTGTATGCCACCACCGCCTGGTCTGAATCCTTTTAGTATTAAAAAAAAGGCAAAAATGCAGACTACTAAAAAATAATGATTTAGTTTTAGATTATGTAGAATACTTGTGAATAATACAGTTGTATAAAAGAGCTGTAGAAGTGACTTAACTTTTCTTGGTTTTGGTTTTTGAACAGCATTTCATTACAGCCCAAGCTAACCTCAGGAGAACTAAGTGGCCAGGGATGAGCTTCAACTTCTAAACTTTGCGTTATTAACATGTAATGTTCTGTTTTACAAGCTTGAACCACACCACCTAGTTTTGTGTTGCTTCATGGCTGCTACACAAGTACTGAGCTACATCCTTAGCCCTGCGTAGAGCAACTCCTAATGTTTCTTGTACGGAAAAGTTAAAGTATGTAAAGATAATCTACACTAGTGCTCCCAAACGGGGCAAGGTAGAGGCAAGGAATCAGGAGTTCAGGACCATCCTCAGCTATGTGATGATCTCCAGGCCAGCCCGCTACATGAGACCTTATCTCAAACAAAATCAAAAACATAAATAAAATACAAATAGAAGTGAGTGGGTCTGAAGGTTCATTAAGAAGGGCCTGTCAGATAAGTAAGCCTGGTGTGATGGTTGCTTAATAATTTCTGTGAGTTGAGTGTGGTGGTTCAGATATAATCCCAGTATTAGAGGTAGAAGCAGGAGGATCAGTAGTTCAAGGTGAGCCTCAGCTACGTGAGACCCTCTCTTAAGCAAAACAGAACAGGCCTGGCAGAATGACTTAGCAGGTAAAGGTGCTTGCCACCAAGCCTGATGGCCTCAGTTTGACCACTGGGATCCCTGGTAGGAGAGGCAGACTGGCCAGTGTAGTTCTCTGACCTCACACACCCTATGGTGCACTCTCAGACTGCTCCCTCCCCAGCAATGCATGCATGGTCTTTAAAACCTCAGAACGGTGTGAGGAATGAGTCATATGTCAGACATGTAGCAACAAGAATATTAGCAGGAAAAGAGAAAGTGCTGCAGTTCATAAAATGAAATGTCTGAACGCTGCCATTCAAGACTAGTTAGCATGGAAGGAAAATGAGATTGTGAAGGCGCAGGGAGAGGGCTGGGAGAATGGATGGGTTAGATGACAGCTGTCCAGAGTGGATATAGAGGGACTGCACCCCAAGCTGAAGTGACAGGAGAGAAAGCTTCTCACATTTGTTACTCATTTATTTTATATAAAATGAGATAGCTGCTTTTTGATAGACGTGGAAGAGGTAACTTGTAACAGGTGAAAGGAAATGTTATTTTATATGATGGCTCATAAAGTAAGATGTGTACAGTTCATTTCCCCAATAAACAATAGGAGATTGAGCATGCCTAACGTCAGAATGTCACACACTTCTGGATGATTATAGGAGATTAGAATGCTTTGTCGCAGAGGACGCCCAGGCCTGTGCAGCTGATCTGAGTTTGCAGGATTCTCAAACCATCCTTTGCCTGCTCCTGCCCAAGGCAGTGTGGAGGCAAGATAAACAATCATTTTGTTTTAGACAGCTTGATGCATTTTCTTATGGAAAAGACCTATCTTATTCTAATAGCCCTATTTCCATTTCCATTAGTGGTAAGAAAAGTTTTTAATGTATTTTGAGCTGGAGTTCTTTGAGAATACCAAAGAATGAAGATGTGTGTTGTATCTTCATTCAGACTTCAAAGTGGATTCCTTCAAGAATCCAAAGCCAAGGAATATTAGTATAAAGCATGAACTCATTTTCAAAGTTTGTTTTCTTTTGAGGAAATACTTTGCCATTCTGTTTTTTTCCTCTGTAATCCAGAAACAAGGAACTGAAATTGGTTTATTTCCTCATGCATTCCTTCTTAGGTCACGGAGAGACTTTGATGTTTTAGACAAAAGAGCCTGCGTGCAGATGGCATGCAGTTATTAACATTAGTTAACTTCCCCTCTTTCTCTTTCTTCTTCCCTCTCCTCCTTCTCCCCATCTCTAGCTTCTTAATTTGTGACATTAGGGAAAGATCCAGTTCCTTTGGTGCTCTGCCACCAAGGCATCTCCAGGTTTTTATTTTTCTGCATGCATTATTTTTTGTTTTCAAAAGGAAGGCAGTAGACTCTAGTTAGTGTCTGTTGTAAATTATGATTATTTTAAATCTAGCCATAGGATTATTAGGTATTGTCTTAGGGTTTTTATTGCTGTGAAGAGACACCATGAGCACGGCAACTCTTACAAAGAAACCATTTAATTGAGGTGGCTCACTTACAGTTTCAGAGGTTCAGTCAGTTGTCATCATGGTGGGGAGCATGGCAGCACGCAGGCAGATGTGGTGCTGGAGCTGAGAGTGCTACATCTTGACTCAGGGGCCACAGGAAGTCCACTGAAGCTTGAGAAAAAGACCTCAAAACCCATCCCACAAAAAGTGTGGCCCAGATTAAAGGTCTGGATTGAAGGTACTTGTCATCCTGCCTCCTCCAACAAGACCAAACTTCCTCCAAGGCCACACCTCCTAATAGTGCCACTCCTAATCCCCCATAATATTATGGGGGCCAAATACATTCAGACTACCACAGGTATAGTTTACAATGCCTCTTTTTGTATTGGAGTTTGGTGACTTTCATAAGGTAGCTCATAGTTTTTAAGTTATTATTTTGCCAGATGTGATCACTCACCCATAATTTCAGCACTTGGGGGATTGAGCCAGGAGGATTGCCATGGGTGGAAACCAGCCTGTGTGGCAGCATGAGACCCTGGCTCAGAAAGAGCAACAATGAAAATTTTTTTCAAATACACAATAAAGTGTTTGGTGCAAAATGTAAAAAGTATAGAAATAAACCTGGTGTTGTTGGACTCTAGCGTCCAAACACCTAGAAGGAGTTGCCCTCAGAGACCATCTCACACACCACAGCCGGTGCAAAAGCATGAGGATTTTATTAATTCTGTCATGACAGGGTCCCCCAGCATTCGGGAAGCCGAGGGACCTCGAATAGCTGGTACAGTCTACTTTTAAAGGGGCCACAGAAGCAAGGGGGTTGTTCTTTGACTATTCTGATTGGCTTATTTGAAAGGGCTATTACCAATGATTGACTGGAGAGCTGTTGCCAGATCAGATGAGGTAAGAGGTCATTTTGACCCCGTTTCCCAGGGGACTGAATCAAAACATACGTATATGGGTAATTGTTCAGGAACTGAGTACATGCGAGTGTAGCTGTTAGGTCCTTGGTTCCCAGGGGAGGAGGGGAAGCACTATGGCACAGAGGCTGAGAGGATTCAGGATTGTCTTAAAGTCTTACAGTGTCAGTGGTGAACACCTTTAATCCCAGCATTTGGGAGGCAGAGGCAGGCAAATCTGAGTTCAAGGCCAACCTGGTCTAAAGAACAAGTTATAGGACAACCAGAGCTACACAGAGAAACCCTTTCATGACCCCCCCCCCAAAAAAAAAGAGAAAGAAAAAAGTGCAGAAATACTAGAATCAAAGATAATAACTATTCCCTCACCTGCCCTAATCACTGAGTTCCCTTAAGTGACTGTTACTAGTTTGTGTCTTTTTTCCCAGAGACCCTGTAAGTCATAGGTGTATGTGTGCATATGCACTGTGTGTTGACTTAAATTTTGGTAATTGGTGCATTAACAGTCTATTTCTTTTAACAGCAAGGGTGACTACAGTTTTTAGATTAATCTTTGTTGAATTGTTTTTAGCATTTTGTAGCCACAAATAATTAAAAACCCAGAGACGGGTATTGTCATTCAACCTGAAGATCAGAAAAGCAAAGCAGCCAGCCACTAGAGAGCTCTTACCTCTATGAAATCTTCAGACTGAAAGAGAGCTTGTTCCTGCCTCATCCCCCTCTTATATTCCTCTCTAGTGCTGGGATTAAAGGCATGCACCACCAGGCTCGGTTTCTATGGCCGCCTAGTGTGGCTGCTGGGATTAGAGATGTGTGCACCACTGCCTGGCTGTATGGCTGACTAGTGTGGCTGCTGGGATTAGAGATGTGTGCACCACTGCCTGGCTGTATGGCTGACTTGTGTGGCTGCTGGGATTAGAGATGTGTGCCAGCACTGCCTGGCTGTATGGCTGACTTGTGTGGCTGCTGGGATTAGAGATGTGTGCCACCACTGCCTGGCTGTATGGCTGACTAGTGTGGTTGCTGGGATTAGAGGTGTGTGCACCACTGCCTGGATGTATGGCTGACTTGTGTGGCTGTTTGTGTTCTATCTTCAGGCAAGCGTATTTATTAAAACACAGATGAAATATCACTACAGTATTTTTTGTTATAGTTAATTGTGTGAGTTTCTGAATACACATGTTTCCCACATGGTTATTTTCACATAACAACTTTTTCTCCTCCCACTTGTATGAAATTTACATACAGTAGCTTAGAAATTTCTAGCAGGAGTTGATGTCTTAGCATCGAGAGAAGGAAATAACCACAACCATGTGTCTGCATTAACATTTTCAGTGGTTGAACATAAAATCCGTTATAAGAATTCCAAGTTTTATGTTTTTCATGTTTTGATCTTTGCATTCAAGGTTTTGGTGCCTCTAGTTTTGCTACAACAAATGCTTTTGGAATTGACACGACGCGGTCAAGAGCCCCTGAGCACACTGCTGCAGTTTGGCGTGACCTATCTGGAGGATCATGCAGCAGAGTTCATCGTGCAGCAAGGTGGCTGGGTATGAGCTTCTTAAAAAACGGTTTTTCTTTAATATAATTAAGACTTTTAAAAAGTTTTAGATATTTTTTATTTGCTGGGAAATAAACCTGGTGATGTTCACGGCAGGCAAGTCTCTACTGCCGAGTTACATCCCCAGCCCAGGCCATTCATGGGTTTGTTTTGCCCTGAACAGTGTAGGTTTTATTAGTTCCGGACGACGAGCAGTGGAAAGGCTGTTCGTATCATTTTAAGTTACCTGGATTTTACTTAAACTGATATGTGGTACTTTTAAATAGTTATTGGTCATGAAACATTTCATGCTAACAAAAAACATCAAAATAACTAAGAGGTGAGGAACAGTAAGATGTGTCTGTGGGAAGGATACAGTTAATGCTTTAGGGGACAGCATGAGATTGCTAGGGACTGAAGTCAGACCACATGTGTTAGCAAGTTCTGTACCATTTAGCTATAGCCCCAGCCCACACAGCTGCCATTTTTGAATTTCTTTATATTCTTCTCCTGGGTTTTGATATGTTTCTATTATCTGTTACCTCATAAGGCTAACAGATTTCCTGAACTTTTTTTAAGCTTTATATTTTTTGTTATTAAAGATTTATTTATTTATTGTGTATATAGTGTTCTCTCTGCATGTTTGCCTGAATGCCAGAAGAGGGCATCAGATCTCACAATTGGTGGTTATGATGTCTTTATAGGCAGTTGTGAGCTGCCATGTGGTTGCTGGGAATTGGAATTCAGGAAGAGCAGTCAGAGCCTTCTCTCCAGCTCCATTTTTTTTCTGTTACTTTTAATTATGTGTATGTGTTTGTGTTTGTATGTAGGTATGCTCGGGAGTGCAGATGCCCACGGGGGCCAGAGGTGCTGGGTCCCTCTAGAGCTGGCATTATAGGTAGTTGTGAGCCATCTGATGTGCTGGGAATTGAACTCTGGTCCTCTGGAAGAGCGGTGCATGCTTTTACCCCTGGGCCGTCTCTCCAGCCCAGATTTTCTGAATTTTTAAAATCATAGTTTCCATGTGTGTATATCCTTAGGCAGTAATTATTTTGCCTGACTTTTGTGTATAGTATCACACGCTGTATATTTTTCTGTAGCATGCCTGTTTCACTCAGTGTTGTAGTCATTGTTTCTTAGCCTTTTTTTCATTATTATTTTGATAGTGGTTCTTTTTAACCAGGTTTCTTACTCCATAGTTTTAAAACATAGTTGGAGTTTCTTCAAAGCAAACGTTTACAGTCAAATGTAGTGACACAGCCTGTAGTCCCAGCACTTGGGAGGCAGATGCAGGTGCATCTCTGTGAATTCAGGGCCAGCCTGGTTTACAGAGCGAGTTCTAGGACAGGCTACAAAGCTACACAAAGAAACTCTGTCTTGAAAAACAAAAAAAAAAAAAAAATTCAGTTTCAGATTACACAGAAAAATTATTGTAAACTTTCATCAATGTCTGTCGTAGATTTTTTTGAATGATATTAATCTCTTATTCTTTCCCCTGATTTGAAGATTCTTGTTACAATTTTAAAGAGTAGCAGCCATGAAAAGGATTACTTATGTTTACTCTAGGATAAGGATTTTCTTGGAAGCATTTAGGGTAAGGGCTTCTTAGAACAGTTTTATGCTGTAAAAATTGATCTGACGCCAAGTAGGTTGGTTGCAACTAAGTCAGCATAGTTCTGTAAGTCTGAGAACTCTGTCTATTCAGGTATGGGTGTTTATTATGCTGGGTTCTGGGTTGATCCCCACGTCCCAGATGAAAGCTGGAGCCTCGCTACATGCTGCGCAAGAGCTCTTACCTCTCGGCTACAGTCCCATCCACAGCTGGCTTCTGAGATGTGTTCTTGTGGGTCTTGGCATCATCCTTTTGAACATTAATCCACTTCTCTAGAAGGGCTTTTCACACTCAGTGTTCTTAGTTAGCAGGGACTAAAGCAGCATTTGCGAGGGTCCTGTTTGAGCATTAGAAAGAAGTCAGTTACCTGTTCGCATCTCATAAGCTGAATACCTGAGCGATGATGTATGTATGTCTGAGAGTGAATGATAAAGGTTTATTGGTAAAGTTTAGAGGAGGTGCTTTTCTGGATGGATTTACCAGTGAGGATGGGCTTTGGAATTCTGTCCACTCATCCTCAGATGGAAAAATGAAACCCATAGGTGCTTAGGTCACCAGTCATGACACAAAAGGTAAAAATTTATACCAGATGCAGCAGTTACAAATAATTTGTAACTGATATGAGAAAAAAATCCAAAAAACTTGAAACAAAATAAGCGGAATATTAGACATCTGGAAGCAAGCAGTATACAGTTTTAATTAATTTTATTTTTGTCACATGTAGCCAGACTTGCCTTGAACTTACTGTGTAGCTGAACTCTTTTTTTAAAATATTTATTTATTTATTTATTATATATACAATATTCTGTTTGTGTGTATGCCTAAAGGCCAGAACAGGGCACCAGACCTCATTACAGATGGTTGTGAGCCACCATGTGGTTGCTGGGAATTGAACTCAGGACCTTTGGCAGAGCAGGCAATGCTCTTAACCTCTGAGCCATCTCTCCAGCCAGTAGCTGAACTCTTAAACTGCCTTGAACTCCTGATTCTTCCTTTTCATCTTCCAAGTGCTAGAATTACAAGCCTCCACCACCACACTTAGTTTATATAGCTCTGGGCATCAAATTCAGGGCTTCATTCATGGTAGGCAATCAGTCACTCAACTGAGCTGCATTCCCAACCCATAAAATGGTTCTTTTAATAATTGCTAGGTCAATTTTCTTCACCTAACTCCTAAGCAGGGTCATATTTTATTTTACATGAGTTTAAAAATATTTCCTTTATGTCCTTATCTGGTTTCATATATATGCATGCTTGAAGAAGCGTAACTTGTTTTCTCTACTTCTAGCCATTAAACATAAATTTGAAGCCCTGTGATATAATGGACAGGTGTGAGGGTAGATGTTGGACTGTAGCTGCTAAGTTAAAGCAGGAGGTCCTTATAGAGACAAGCTTAGGTGATGGGGATGAAACAAATACTTTTGGAACCACTTTGAATTATACTCTACTTTGCTGAGCTCAGGTAGCTCAGAACAGCTGTCTATGTAGACAGGCCCCCTTGGGAAGAACTTCAGTGGTCATTCTTTTTGTTTTTGAAAGAGGTTTATTGAGACTGACCTGGAACTTACTGGTTAGCCCAAGCCGGCCTCCAACTTAGAGCTGTCCTCTTGCCTCTGTGAGCTGCTATGCTGTGCTCTCCTTCAGGGCTCTCACAGAAGGGCCGGCGAGAAGGTTCAGCAGGTAAAGTGCTGGCCACCACGCTTGACCTGAGTTGCTCCTGGAACCTGCATGGTAGGAAAGACCCCTCTGATCTCCATACAATCGCTGTGTGCCCCCTCTCTCCCTGCCCTCCACCACAAATAAATAAATAAAAGCATAAAATTTAGAGAAAAAAAGACAATTATAAAAGAGCATAAACATGGTAAATTTTTACTAAAATGGCATGCCTAAGTACAAAAATAAGTTGTAAGGAGATCATGGCAGCAGAAGATAGTCCCATGAGGTGGCTCCCAAGCTGCGTGGACAGATGTGCTGCTGTGGAGTCCTCTCACTCTGGACCAGAGGCTCTTATACCCTCTTTTAGCTTTGCCTTTGTAGCTCTCAGGAGAGTACCTTCTTGCGTGCATAAGGCCCTGGTCTCCATCCCCACATCACACAAACATCGAGTAGTAACAGGGGAGACTCTGTAAGGCAGTCTGTGTCAGCTTGTGAGCTTTTCCTGCCTGATGAAAGATTCCTGTCAGTAAACGTGGAACCCAAAGGGCTCTCAGCACACGGTGCTCTCCTGTTTACTTAGACACCTTTGGTTCTGGTTTTGTTTCTTAAATCGGTTCTTGTTATAGAGAGTCTCATTTTTTTTTTTTTTTCGAGACAGGGTTTCTCTGTGGCTTTGGAACCTGTCCTGGAACTAGCTCTGTAGACCAGGCTGGTCTCGAACTCACAG
>NW_004949099.1:35182924-35196204 GCF_000317375.1 Microtus ochrogaster
TAGACCAGGCTGGTCTCGAACTCACAGAGATCCACCTGCCTCTGCCTCCCGAGTGCTGGGATTAAAGGCATGCGCCACCATCGCCCGGCTAGAGAGTCTCATTTTTCAAAGTGCAGATCAGCAACTTACTGAGGGTTTGTATCTTTTTTTTTTTTTTGGTGTGGGGAGGGTTTTGAAATAAGATTTCTCTGTCCTGGCTGTCCTGGAGCTCGCTTTGTAGACCAGGCTGGCCTCGATCTCACTGAGATCCGCTTGCCTCTGCCTCCCAAGTGCTGGGATTAAAGGGGTATGCCACTACTGTCCAGCTAAGAGGTCCTATCTTTTATTTGATTTGATTTTTGATTTTGAGTCAAGGTCTCTCTGTAGTTCTGGCTGTCCTGGAACCCATCATGTAGACCAGGCTGACTTCAAGCTCCAGAGGTCCTCCTGTGTCTCTGCCTTCTGAGTGCTGGCATCAAAGTTATGTGCCACTGTGCCCGGCTTGAGAGTTTATATCCTGAAACTCCTGGACAGCAAGGTTTGGGAGTTCTAACACAATACTCACAGGAGGCTGTGGGTGTGGAGTTGTAGGGGCTATATAGGTTCCTCATAGAGTACCTAGAACACAAGCAAGAAAAAATAGGGCTGTAAGATGATGGTTCTAGAGGGTCAGGATATAGTTTAAGGACAGAGTGCCTGGTTGGCATGCACACAGCCCTGGGTTCCATGCCTAGTGCTGCAAAAGAAAGAGAGAAGAAAATGCCCCTAAGAAGAGGGAGGATATCTTGGCTTACTTCATTTGATAGTATTGCTCCTTTAAATAATTTATGTTTGGTTTGAGAGTAAACACAGCTGAGCTCAGGAAGGATAGTGTGTCTTCTAAATATTGCATTGCCCTCTTGGCTTTTTCACTGGAGAGTCAGGTAATTAGCAGACTCCATTTGAACCGAGCCTCTATCTGATGGCTAGCTAATCCGTTAGAGGCAGGTTTTCTGCTCTGAGATATTGATGGACTGATTGTGAGAGGGGCTGTAATGGAGGCAGGGAGTTGAACTGAGTTCCCAAGAGAGTCGTGGTCTTTGTTAGACTGATAGCAGTGAGGGCTGCTACATTAGTTACGAGCTGACAAAGGATTCCAGACAGACATGACATTTTACTTTCATTTATCCACACTTTCCCTTTTTTTGGCGCCAGGCCTGAAACTCAGGACCTTTGTGAGCAGAAAAGCTCCACCACTGTTCTGGGTCCCACATCCCCAGCGCCCTCTCCATTGCTTTTTGGAGACAGGGTCTCAAAAGACAACTACTCTTAGTCAATCTCTTCATCAACTCTTAGTCCTCCTGCCTTCGCCTGTGGCTGGGATGAGCTTTGCCACCACACCATTTCCAGACTAGCTGGTAGGCCGATAGGAGTCATTGTGTTAGAGAGAAGCGCTTAGGGGCCTGCAAGATGTCTCAGCTGCCTAGGACACTCCATAAAGCCTGATGACTCGACTTCAGTCCCTAGCACCCACAGAGTGGGAGGAGAGAAATAACTCCAGCACATTGTCCTCTGACCTCTGTGCATGTGCCAGGGTGTGCATACCCAATTAATAAATAAGTGTAAAAATTCTTAAGAAAATAGTGGTTACTTTTATTAGAATAATAGCAAAAGATGTTCAGAGAAAGAAAAACTTGTATTTAGATATATTATGATACATTTGGAAGCTGTTCCTGGTGTTTTACACCTTTAATCCCAACACAGAGACAGACCAGGCAAATCTCTGTGAGTTCAAGGCTAACCTGGTCTGCATAGCCAGTTCCTCCAGGCCTGCCAGGGCTACACTGTGAGATGGTCTCAAAGAAAAGAAAAATAGATACATTTAGGTGGGAGATGGTACAATTCCTATAAACCCAACACTCAGAAGTCTGAGGCAGGAGGATTTCAAGTTCAGGGTCAGCCTGGATTATGTGTTCTAGGCCATTTCAGACTAAGTAGCAAATCTCTGTCTTAAACAAAACAGAAGCTAGATGGTGGTGGTGCACGCCTTTAATCCCAGCATATGGGAGGCAGAGACAGGTTGATCTCTGTGAGTTCAAGGCCAGCCTGGTCTACAAAGTGAGTTTCTGGACAGCCAGGGCTGTTACACAGAGTAATTCTGTCTTAAAAACCAAAAACCAAAACAGAGCCCAGTCTGAACTGATCACGTAGCTCTGGGACAAACTGTCTCTGCCTACAATAGCAAGGATGTACTTGTTAGAAACGGAGATCTCCTGAGAGGTGTTGACTGAAACTGGTCAGGATGTTTGGTGCTTCCTGCCTTTGTAATTTGGAGGATGTCTTATAGAGATGCTAATTCATGGCCTACCTGACTGCTAGCATACAGGTAGATGCGGAGGTGACCAGAGCCCATGTACCTGGTTGCCTAGGAGACAGCCTAATGTGTTTTCCCTCTCAATTGATGTGATAATATATAAGGTGTTTGGAGAATAAACGAGGGATCTTTTTGGAGAGAGATCTTGCCCGTGAAAGATGACCGTGTAAGTTGTGTCTGATTATTCCTCACGACTCCGTTCCAGCCGAGTTAGGAAATCTGTGTTGGACCCACACGGGCTCTGACAGATTCTGTAGCTGTAGTTGGTTGTGAGCTGCCTTGTGGGTGCTGGGAATCAATCCCTGGTCCTCTGGAAGAGCAGGAGCACTCTAACCACTGAGCTATCTTTCCATTCCTCTCAGCTGCACACTCTTCACAGCTGGCCCGGGCTACCTGAGACCTTGTCTTAAAAGCAACAACAAAACAAAACAAAGGAGATACACACTTAGGAATACATTAAGATCCGTGTTGTGCTTAAGGCGCAGCAAGATGATGAGAGAGGAAAGAGAAATGCGGTAGAATTGGGGCTTTCTCGCAGTGGTTGACCTCTGACTGCCCGTAAATTCCATGAGTTCTGCCACTGGTGGTTGTTTTCTTGGTCGTAAAGGGCTTTTTGTGACATTCATTATTGATGAGGTTGGGAATTGTTGCTTGGCTTTACATTACCATTATGCTAATGGAGGCATATTGAGTTTGAAAGAGTTCCCACAGGAGTGGAGCTGGGGACGCCTGGGACCAGGATCATATGAGGAATGGCAGTAAGGGGAGACTTGTCTCGAAGCTAAATAGTAACTCTGTTGGGCCTGGGGTGCATGCAGCTCTGGCCGAGTGCATGTTTGCCTCTCTGAGTCCTGAGTTCCACGCTCAGCACAGCTAAAGAGCTCCATTCTAGCACTGCAGAAAGTTACCACAGTGCTTGGTTGTCCCTGGTTTCTTTAGGCTCAATCTAATTATAAGCTAACTGGTTATTTGAATACCTATATAGCTGTCTTATTTAAGAAGAAAAAAGGCCGGACCACTGCAGCCTGCTACAGACAATTGAAGTATTATGTCATCAATTTCAAAATATATATTATTGATTATTTTATGTGCATGGAGGTAAGGGACACCTCACAGGAATTATTTCTAGTCTGTCATGGCTGAACTTTCTAACCCTCGTGCAGAGTAAATTGTTTGCTCGTCCCTGCCTGCCTTTTATAGTTCTGTGCTTTGGTTAGACTGCATCTTCTTGATGGCCTTTGCTGCCAGAATTTCATGATTTTTCTGCCATCACCTTGCCTTTTCACACCCAGAAAAAATTCTCCTCTGAACTCTCACTAGCACTTGGTACATGACTGTGTTTCTGTATTTACTAAGTGACAGATTCCCAGCGTACACAATCTTGTTTTCATTTTTTTCTGCTGTTTTGAGTTAATTGACTGTATGATGCACAGCGGAGTTGCCAAAATTCTCCCTTTTAGCAAGGCAGTGGCGCATGCGTCTTTAATCCCAGCACTTGGGAGGCAGAGGCAGGTGAGTCTTGGAGTTCGAGGCCAGCCTTGTCTACAGAATGAGTTTTATGACAGCCATGGCTATACAGAGAAACCCTGTCTTGAAAAAACAGAACAAAAACTTTCCCTTTTAGCAAGGTATGGAGTGCAGGTGTGTTATGCCAGCACTCAGGAGGCTGAAAGAAGCCACTAAGAAAGCTTTGACTGTGGGAGAAAGAAAAGGTGTGATCATAGTCCAGTGTACGGGAACTTTTTTTCAATTAAAAATTAAAACAAAAATGTGTTTTGGGTGGGGGAAGAAGCTGGGGTAGAAGTGCTCCTTTTTCAAAAAAGGAAAAAGAAAATCTCCTTTGCATTTGCGCTCAGATGAGTACATTCTGTTCAGAAGCTGTATAGGTGGGGAGTGTATTTACTTCTGAAACTTGATGGTAGACAGTTATTTTTCCTAGGTTGACAGTTTTTAAAATTAATGAGTCTGCTTGTGGATTCTCCCTCTTCTTTTTTAGGGCACTGTCTTTAGTCTTGAGTCTGAGGAGGAAGAATACCCGGGAATCATTGCAGAAGATAGTAATGACATTTATATCCTGCCTAGTGACAACTCCGGACAGGTCAGTCCCCCGGAGTCCCCAACGGTGACCACATCTTGGCAGTCTGAGAGCCTACCTGTCTCGCTGTCTGCTAGCCAGAGTTGGCACACAGAAAGCCTCCCAGTCTCTCTCGGGCCTGAGTCCTGGCAGCAGATTGCCATGGACCCGGAAGAAGTGAAGAGCTTGGACAGTAGCGGGGCTGGGGAGAAGAGCGAGAACAACTCCTCTAACTCTGACATCGTGCACGTGGAGAAGGAGGAGGTGCCAGAGGAGGCGTTCCCGGAAGCTGCCGCTCCCTTGCTCCCACAGATCACCACCAAGGAAGCCTCAGAAATGAGAGTTGAGAAAGCCAGCCCCACTCCATCTGTGTTTGTGGAGTTTGGTGAGGAGGAGCTGGAAGCAGCAGCGGCAGCAAGACCTGCTGCCTTGGAGGGGGCGGAGTCAGCCGTCCAGCTGAGTGCAGAGGGAGCTGGGGGCAGGAAAGAGAGCCACACTGGGGAGGCCATTGCTGCCGGGGTAGCCAAGAGTGCCATGCCCATTGAGGGCAAGGCTGTACTGCTATTTGGAGGGGCTGCTGCAGTGGCCATCCTAGCTGTGGCAGTTGGAGTTGCATTGGCTCTAAGGAAGAAGTAACAGCTTTTCAGAGGAGAAAGCAGACAAAAGGACCTGCGGCTTTAGTTGTATTCACTGGAACATAGACTGCCAACGGCTGGCTGGACACTGGCAGGACACTGGGGGAGCTGGCTTGACACAGAGTGTTCACACTGGCCTGGTTGTCATCCTGAGGGCCTTGGTGCACACCATATTCGGCAGGGTAAGAGTGCAGTTCCCGTCTAGGACAGGCCTGAGCACCCTTACCTCTCAGTAATTCTCTGTAGGAGGCTGCCCTGTGCGCGTAATGATCGGAAACAGCCCTGGCTTCCATCTAGACGCCAGTGGCACCCCACTCTAGGAAGGACAGCCAAAAATGTCTCCTACATTGCCAAATGTCCACTGTGGGCAAAGTCATTCCCCGTTGAGGGCCACTGCTTTAAGGGATAGGGTTCAATTAAGAGAATGTGGGGGAGGAAGCTGCAGCTGGGGACAGCCAGCTGTTCATCCTGTTGCAATTTCTCGTTTTTGCCGGTTTCCCATTCTGCAGCGTGAGGTGCTCTTCCATTGCATCACCTCTCAGGTACTGCAGCACAGTGTGGCTCACCCTGCACCCTTCTACCCAGCAAACCCCCGAAGCCTCCCTGGCTCCATCTTTCAAAGATGCTGCTGCTAGGAACTGTTTAAAAGATAAATACCCAGGCCAGGTGTGGTGGCACCATCTGTAATCCCAGTATATAGGAAGCAGAGGCAAGGAGATTTAGCACGAGTTCAAAGCTAGCCTGGTGTACATACTGAGTTTGAGACCAGCCAGGACTACATGCTGAAACCTTGTTCCAAGAGATTAATGTGTTAGAGCTGTGTAGACTTAAGGTGCCCTAGTCTGATTGCCAGTGCAGGTTACAGGCTGTGGTCATTGTTCTTAGAGGCAGGAAGGCAGTCTCCACAGCCTGTCCAGGTCTGCTGGTACGTGTGGCCAACCACCCCACGTGTCCATGACACCTGATGGCATTTGCATCATCTAGGACCCTGGGTTAGTGTTTCCCAGTACCTGACCTTGGTCTTTGGAACACCATCAGCTTCCCTGGGGGTCTCCTGCCATGTAGGAAGCAGTGTCATTGTTTGGCTACAGAAAGTTGGAGCATAACTCTTATTCAATGTAAATCATTGAAATAAATGATAAAATTTTATCATTTACTATTAGGTATCACTTAGTGAAAAGTGGGACAGAAACTTGAATTTAAGACCAAGACTGCTGCTCAGGTGCTGTTTGGTCTTCAGAGTTCAAGAGGAGACCTCTTGGCCTGAACTCTGGTCAGCCCAATGCTAGGGTGACAGACCAAGAGGCCCTGTGCACTCACTCACCTGTACTTAGTGGGACTCAGCAGGGTCTTCTGTCATTTGGCTGACCCCATCCCTCAAGGAGGGGTGGAACCTGACCCTGTCATGCCTGGGGGCCACAGTGCCACCTGCAAGGCTCACGTGCTTGGTAAGAAGTCTTCTCAGATTTAACTTAGTCATGTAACATTACACTTCTTAGATTCTGAAATTTATAATAAAAATAATTTTAACTACTCTGATCACCAAGAGATGATGTTTTAAATATGCTTGATTTTTAAAAATTATTTTGTAAAGAAAACTATCCCTTAAAAAGTACTTGAAAGAGCGGATCAGGAAGAGATTTGAGCATGTTTGTGTCCTGTCGCTGTGTCGCACTGTGATGCCTGTTGCTGTCCTGTGGGTGTAAGGGCTCTAGTGTGACCAGAGGTGGTGGGAGTATGTCCTGGTTCTCACAGCTCAGAGACTGGTGGGTTGCCTTACCTTGATTTTTTTTTTTTCAAAAGAGTTTTCTTCCAGCGTTAACCCTTTGGAACTTTGGGTTCTCACTGGTGTAGCCCATTTAAGGGCTCACTGCCACATTCAGGTGGGAGTGGCTAAGAAGTCTGTTATAGGATGGCTGTATCTGCTCTCCACCAAGGCAGGGACAGGGAAGACGCGGTACTGTGCTAACTGCTTGTTGTTGTGTTTTACTACCCCATGAACACTAACCTGGTTTGCCCAACTATCTCTTTCTGGGTGATGGTAAGTAGGTGACTTCCCATTGGTTCTCTCTACACGGAATCTCATTCCCGGGAGATAGGCATGTTGTATTTCACTGCCCTCTGCTTGGCAATGGGACAGAGTAGCCACCACAAGTGTTGCTGTACTTCCTAGGTTTGCTGTTGCTCTAAATGGATAAAAATAAATAGGCAGTCTACCCATGTAGCCTAGGCTGGTCTTGAATTTGTAGTCCAGCCTCAGGACTGAGATTATAAGCATGTGTCACCACACCTGGTCTTTCTGTCACATTAAAATTAGTTCTCAAGTCCTTCTGGGGACTGACAGGAGGCTGTTCTTGCCCCTGGACTAAAGATTCAGCATGCATTCAGCCTGACTGGGGCGCACAGCATCAGAATCGAGTCACCGCAGCTCTGCTGTTGCTGGTGAACCAGAGTTTTACTAGTTCTGGAGATTGTCGCCTGTGTGTGTACCTCAGCCCTGCCTAGATTTCTTAACTGCTCCATTCTGCGAAATGATTGGTGCTCACTTAGCCAAAATCAGTGAGGTTTTCCTGACAGACACACCAGGACTAAAGAATACCAACTTAATCTTCTGTACTGACGTGGCAAATCTGAGTCGCGTGCCTTAGCAGGAGGGCCTTGCCTGATCATCACTGCCTCTAGAAGGTGGTCTAGATCAGCAGTTCTCAACCAGTGGGCCAAGACCCCTTGGGGAGGGGTGTTGTATATCAGCTGTCCTGCATACCAGGGGTTTACAATTCCTCTCAGTAGTAAAATTAGTTATGAAGTAGCAGCAGAATAATTTTATGGTTGGAGGTTTCCTCACCACAATACGCAGTGTCACTGCAGTGGGAAGGTTGAGAAACACTGCTCTAGAAAAACATGCCTGTTTGGGTTCATATGTACCTCACCCAGAGCATCCCCGGCCCCTCCTGCCTGTGTCCAGTCCCTTCAGGTATCATTTGTCCCAGGGAGAGTGAGGTTCTCTGAGCCTGGTTCTTGGAACCACAGCTGCCACTGCTTGTCTTGGCCTCTGTGCTAAGTTCCCCAGCCAGAGAACACAGTGTCTGCACTGCCTTTTGCTCTGAAGGGGAGATGTGGGCATTGAGCTTTTAAGAGCTACTTATAGAAACTACGCTTTATAGCTAAGAAAAAGTCCTTTCCTTACTCTTATTTTAGATCTTCATGAGCTCTCTGCTCACTAGTATGATCAGCCTTGGTCGGTCTGTCTGTCTGTCTCTGTCTCACACACACACACATGATTTTAGCAGCAGGATAGCACTAAGAACCTTCATTTGTGAGATGGCTATGGCCTGCCATGGTAGTATACCTTCTGAGTGAGCTTTGTGGGGGTCGTTGCCCCTTTTGCTGATATTGATTGAACACTTAATACACACCAGAGGCTACGGGACTTTCACTCCGTCAGGTCCTGGGAGCTGCTCACTCTAGACTTCCCATGTTAATGAGTAGGAACTCACCCAGAACTCATGGTTCATGTGGCCTAGCTTATCAGAGGCAAGGCAGCGGGTGAAAATTCCTGACTCCAGGCCCAGTGCAGCGTCCCTTTAGCCACTGGGTGAGCGCCCCAGGATCACCCTGTGGCGGTTCTTGATGTTCAGTAGCCGTATTTAATGTGTGTTTCCATAAACAAAGTCGGACTGTCAGACACAGCTGTCATCCCAGGCATGCAGTGTGACAGATGAAGGCAGCCACTTGACACCTCTCTCCCCTTGGCAGTTTTTGATCCCTCTGGTCCTTTCCCCTGTGGTGACCATCAGTCCAGGGTGGGCATATTGAGGGATGTGGGGACACCTAGAGGATTTGGGGTTCTTGACACTCAGACTCAGGAATGACCAACCAGTCTTGCATTTTGCTCACCTGACAAGAGCACTTCCCAGTGAGATCCTGCCACAGAACTGCTGCGTCCATCAGAACCCACTCTGGTTCTACAGCCGCAGAGCTGGAAGCTGTTGTTAAAAGATGAACACGCTGCCGTCTTCACACAGCCCCCCCACCGAGCCCCAGCTTGGCTCGCCCCACTTTGCCCTTCCCACGCTCATGTTTACACGAGGCCCCAGCCCCTCAGCTGCTTCAGTGTCGCTCAGGGCAGAACTGTCTCAGGGACACTTTGCCGGGCCACAGCCCAAGTCGGAGCAGCCAGCTCTGGATCCTCCCGTTTTCTCCTCTAAGAGGGTGTCAGACCTGCTTCTGGATGTATCCCTCCAGCAAACACTTTGACATGAAAAGCTATTCATTTGTCTATATATGTGTGTGGATGCATGTCACAGCTCTCTCCTTTCACCATGGGGTCCCCACATTTGGTGGAAGGCACCTTTACCCACGGCTATCTTGCCAGGACCTCTTGCCAGGACCACGTTTTGTCATTTTGAGATGACAGGTTTGTGGAGGCCTTTCCCAGGACGGTGAGCTACACCTTCCCTTAGTGAGGTCTGGTACCGTGTACATGGACCATTTGTTGGCCAGCACAAAAGGAAAAGAAACATTTTTCCCCCCTGAACCTGTATTTTCCCTGCTCTTGTAATCTTTCTTCCTTCATATTAAAAGTGCCTCTTTCTCCTAACCCCTTGATGGAGCTCAGTTTGTTACTGACTCTAGTTCTTGGCGCCCCACCCCCCCACAAAGTACCAGAATGGTAATTATTAACACAGCAGAGTCAGGCAGACATAGCTGTTATATCTGTCCAGTGTGGATGAAGTCCTGGGTTCCATTCCAGCACCGCATGAACTGGGCATGGAATGCATACCTGTAATCCCAGCACTCGGGAAGGAAGGAAGACAGTATTCAAGGCCATACGTGGCTAAAAGTTAAAGTTCAGCCTTTAATACACGGGATCCTATCTTTTTAAAAAAAATTAGTATTGGGTTGTGGTGGTGCACGCCTTTAATTCCAGTACTTGGGAGGCAGAGGCAGGTGGACCTTTGAGTTCAAAGCCAGCCTGGTCTACAGAATTAGTTCAGGACAGACAGGGCTGTTATATAGAGGAACCCTGTCTCAGAAAACAACAACAAAAAAAACAAAAATAAATAAAGATTAGGATAAGCATTTGATTCAGGTAGCATCATTTCCAGTGTGCTTATCAGCTCTGACTTGCTCGATTCATTACTGCGAATTGTCTTGGCTCCTTTCCCATGCTGTTGTCTACTTTGTGCCCAAGCTTCTTTCTCTATCAGGAAGTGACAAAATTCAAGTCTACAAACTGTGCTTCCAGACAGTAGCAACTTCTTGGGGGAAACTCCCTGGAGGCGACAATAAAATGAGCTTTTCTGATAACTGGTGACTCGACTCATGGTTTTGTCCGCTACTGTGGGCCTAGGGGGATTACTTCAGGTAATGTTTTGTAGTCTCTTAAAGGGCACGCATTCTTGGTTTGCCTTAGTCCTGAAGCACGATCCTGCCATTCAAAACCACACCAGTAGGCACAGCCAGTGAAGTCACTGTGATCCCAAACACCTGTGTTTATGCTGGGTCCTGAAGGTCATTGGGAATGCTGTGACCTCTGATACACTAGATCATCTAGGAGATGTTGCTAAGCATCATCCTTTAGAGAAGAAAGCCTTTTATTTTGAAGAAACAAATTTCTATCACTCATATCAATTCACATACTTTTAGAACAGAATGGAAAATATTCTCTGAATTAACATCATCTCTCATTATACCCACACAAGGATCATGTTACTAAAGAAAAATTCCGCCAATTTCCATGATACACCAGGCCGTCATGGCTGCAATGAATTGAAGATTGGAACACTTAACAGGTAGTGGTGGCTCATGCCTGCAATTCCAGCATTAGGCAAGTTAGCAGGAGAATCACCTGTGTTTGACGATACACATTAAGACCTTATTTCTGAAATACAAAAGAGGGGACATTTGGCTTTGACACATGGAATCTTTCCAAAACGTTGGCCCGCTGAGAACGAATGGCGATTTTGCTTTACAACCGAGAATGTCTATCAGATGTGACTGGAAATCACCTCTGCCAACTTGACTAAGACAGTGGCCAATGCACACTGGGAGGTGACTTACTGTTTGGATTACTGGCTGATGTTTTAGATCTCTCCTGTTATTTCCGTTGACTCTGGTATTTCATTTTCTTGTGTAAATGTGTTTTCTAGCAAACCTGATTTGTAGTGACTGAGTTTGTGTGCACAACTCAGTTTGTTCCCACTGGGATAGACAATCTTTAGAAAAACAGTCCCTTGAAACAGCTAAACCCTTGCATATGGGTGGGGCAGGGAGGGGTAGTTTGAGAACAGAGTCATAGACTCAAACCTCATTGCCATTCAGCTTTTACAAAGGAAGGCTGTGGCCGTCCGTGCACTGGATGGAGTTTTCACTCCAGGGCCAGGGCACCCCTGCTAGCACTGTCCCGAAACAGAAGCCCATCTGCAGGGCGAAGACAGCGACCCAGGCTGGCCTCTCATGAACAGTAACTTCACAGTATAAGTAAGTCTTTCTGCCTTACAACCTGCTTTTGAGTTTAATTTTCAAGTGGGAACCCGTACAGCTGATTAGACGAAAGAAACACGAAGCGGATGCAGGAGCTGGCACAAGCCCTTCAGATACGCGCACTGGCATCTTCATTAGACTAGCTCAATGGAGGAACTGAGTCACCAGCCCAAACACTGTCCTGAGAATAGGGAGGCAGCTATTATCTGGGACCTGTCTTCTCTCCAGCGTGTGTTTCCACGGCCAAGTTTCTTCTGGAGTCAGCTTCACTGGTTCGCCATCGTGGGTGTCAGCCAGCCACGCTTCTGCAGGTCCCTCAGTCCATCTCCTAAGGAGAGAGCAGCAGCAGTCAGTCTCAGGACTCGGTGCCCTAGAACACGAGCACCAGACTCTAGCTGTGTGTGGCTCAGCAAACCGCTGGCCTCACAGCAGAGACCTGGGCTCCATCCCCGGCACCACTGACCACATGTGGTGCGCTGTAGTCCCAACATTCAGGAAGCTGAGGTAGCAAGAGTACCTTGTATTCTGGGCCATCTTCGGATAGAGGTGGATTCTGCCCCCCCCCCCCAATAAATAAACAACCCCTCCCTTCGGCTTCACTGAGACCCTACCTCAAAAAGATAGGTAGAGCAAGACAAAAGGAGACACCTGAAAACGACCTCTGGCTTCAACAGGCACCCACACACAAGCTCATGCTCATGCGCACACCACATACATACTTAAGCTCAGGTTTGTGACAATAAAGAGCAGCCCAAGGGAGCTGGAGCCCTTGGCCATCTTCCCTCTCACTCTCTCCCCACCGTGTTTGCGTCCCGCCAGTAGCGTGAACCAGCCTTTGCCCCTTATCCCAACAGTCTGCAGTGTGTGTGTGGGGGGGGGGTGAGAGGGACTTCAGCAGGGGCTCTGGCTCTGCTGGATTCCCAACAGTCAAGAGAAGAGGGTGAGCAAGCAGGGAGGGACCACGGGACTCCACGAAAAGCCAAGGGCTGGTGTCACTGGTCCTTACATTTCTAAGCAAGTTCCTCACGTAGGTGAATAAATTCTGGTTAATAAAGGTCACTGTCGTGCGGAAGACATCATGGAGTAAGGATGGTGCATGCTTGGCCACATTTCTGGCCAACAGCAAGGTCATTATCAGCATGGCCTTTTCATTCTCCATGTCTCTAGGAAAAGCCGTCTTCATCTCATCCAGGGCTCTGGCCAGGCAGTTCCGTCTGTCCTGTACGTGAAAGAAGACAGTTGACAGATGTTCTTCCCTCAGAGGGAACAGACCAGGCAGCGGGAGACAAGCCTTTCAGAGGGCAGCTCTGGTGAAACAGCTAAGAGCAGGGAGCAGAGGGAAGTCAGTCCCCACAGCCGCGGAGGGCGGCATGCGGCAGGCACTTGCCCCGCGTGTTTACCGAGCAGCCTGTGCACACGACAGAGGCGCTTCCTGCAGTCAGTTCTTACAGAACTGCTGTTCAGGAGGCTGCCTGAGGCTCACCTTACTGCTGTCGGCTTTAGGGGCTACGTGTTGTCTTTCCTTCAAGTGGGAAAGGCAGACAACAGACCATGAGACCTGAAGAGGTGCTCAGAGGTTCAATTCCCAGCACCCATATGCAACGGCTCACGCTGGCCTGCAATTCCAGCTCGAGGACCGATACCTCTGTGCACACCTGCAAGCGTGTGCGCGTACTCACACACAAGGCTCACGCAAGCGTGTGCATGTACTCACACACAAGGCTCACACAAGCGTGTGCGCGTACTCACACAC
>NW_004949099.1:35196789-35204639 GCF_000317375.1 Microtus ochrogaster
AGAGATCTTCAAGTTCTGTGGCTCACATTCAAAGTCTACGCTTGGAGTCCCAAGGCTGTTCACAGATGTGTCTATGTTGGGTGACAGCCGCCGGAGAGTGAGGGCAGTAGAGGGAGTGCCATCACAAAGACAGGCTGCCTAGAGGCACAACAAACACAGACGGGGAGGGCACCCATGATTTCAGCTGGAACAGAAGTTCCCTCTTCTATCCCTTCCAGAGGCGGGTATTTCAGTCCCGGGGTTTGGTATTCTCTCTCTTCTTTGGAAAGGACAGTGCCGAGGATCCAGCTTTGGGTCGTTCACAGTACTGAGCAAGAGTAGAAATCTTGTCCGTTTCTGTGTGCTAATCAGAACCACAGAGCCAAGCAGAGGAGCAGGCTGCACTGCCACCCTGGGGAAAACGACATCAAGGTCTCCACAGGCGTCTTCA
The DNA here is from genome assembly GCF_000317375.1 of Microtus ochrogaster. Classification (NCBI taxonomy): domain Eukaryota; kingdom Metazoa; phylum Chordata; class Mammalia; order Rodentia; family Cricetidae; genus Microtus; species Microtus ochrogaster. The sequence continues at coordinate 35,197,220 of NW_004949099.1, forward strand.
TCTGACTCTCCAAAGCGAAGACCGAGTAGGGACCGGGCACCTTGACCTTCTTTCTGGAGGCTTCCCCCTAAGTTCTGGACTCTGACGGATGAGCTTCTAAATCTAAACTGACTGATCCTTAGAGACCATGCTGGTGGCAGTCAGGGGCAGGACTCACTTCCTCAGAGACTGGCTCTGTACAGGTGTCCTGCACTCCCCAGTGCCCCAGAAGAGCTGGAGGCCAGGCTCACACACGTACCTCCTCTGACAGTGCCCCAGAAGAGCTGGAGGCCAGGCTCACACACGTACCTCCTCTGACAGGCTGGTGTTCATGAACTGCTCTGCCAGCTGCCTCACCAGTGTGGGCTGGATTCTGTGGTCCATCTCATCGCCGACCTGGGCAAGACGTCGGGCAATGTTCTGAATGGCTGACTCCTGACTTTCAGAATCTGAACATTCAGGCAGCAAACACAAACAAGACTCAGTAATGGTCCTGTCAACAGCTTCATGCTACTTCTTACCTCCACATGTGCCCTAGTGGGGACCAGAGATGAACCTGGGACCAGCCTGGCACTAGGGAAGGGGCTCTGTAGTTAGCGGTGTCTGAGCCCCGACTCTGCTGCACGCTGCCCAGAGACCAAGCATCCTCCAGACCTCCTCAGAGAACAGGCATGTCGTTTCCCAGTCCTCTCGTGTAAACGCCCACACACTGTCAACTGGGACTGCCCTGATGCTGCCCTGCCTCTCCACTGCCCAGTCCTACTGTGCAGTCTCTGCCCAGGCTGCTCCCTTTTTCACTATGTACTTCTTTCTAGTTTTGTCATCTGACACAACTGCTTATATATAAGCTTCTGAAAAACTACAATTCTGTTCAGATTAATTTATTTGTGTATGAGGGTTTTGCCTGAATGTATGTCTGTGTACCACTTATATGCCTGGTATCCATGGAGGTTAGACGAGTGATGTGGGATGCCCCTCTGGATGCTGTGAATATGTTTTAATTACCATTGGTTAATAAAGAAGCTGTTTCAGCCAAGGGCTTAGCAGAATAAAGCCAGGCAGGAAATCCAAACAGAGGTGAATAGAGAGAGTAGGCGGAGTCAGAGAGACGCCACGTAGCTGCTGAAGGAGACAGACACTGGAACCTTACCAGTAGGCCATAGCCTCATGGTAACACATTGATTATTAACAGGTTAATTTAAGACATAAGAGTTAGTAAGAAGCCTGAGCTAATAGGCCAAACAGTGTTGTAATTAATATAGTTTCTGTATGAGTCTCAGTGGCCAAGAAATGAATAAGCGGTCTCTGTTTACAGATGAGGGCATTGGGTCCTCTGGAACTAGAGTTGTGAGGCACCATGTGCAGGAAGGAACTGAACCTGGGTCCTCTGCAAGAGTAACAAGTGCTTTATTTATTGATATTTATTTATTATGCATACAGTGTTCTGCCTGCATGTATACCTGCATGATGGTGGAAGAGGGCGCCAGATCCCATTACAGATGGTTGTGAGCCACCATGTGGTTTCTGGGAATTGAACTTAGGACCCTTGAAAGAGTAACCAGTGCTCTTAACCTCTGAGCCGTCTCCCCAGCCCGTAACAAGTGCTCCTAATCACAAGTCACCTCTCCAGGTCCTGAAAAGGTAATCTTAAAATCTTTTGGTTTACTGTCTGATACCCAACACTAAGAACAATGCGTGAGTGGCGAATGGTTGGTGCCCAGTAAGCAAGTTCATGAGTAAATGAATGAATGAATGACAAACTTGTAAGTAGCTCTTAAAAAGTACTCAGTAAATATCACTGGAGTGTTTGTTTGAACCCCACTGGCTTCTTATTTATCCCGAAAGGGACATGCTCCCTCTCAGCCAGCTGCCCAGCTGACGCTCACAATGCAGGCTCACCCTGTATCTCAGAACCAGGAACTGACTACAGTAAGCTGGGTCCTCAGGGGACTCAATCGCTTTAGCACTCAGCACGCGCCTGGCCCTTGCTCAGCCGATGCTCATCAAATGACCAGCACACAGCTCTCCCACGGCCTTTCCAGGGCTCACTCACTTCGGCTTAAGGCACGGTTCCCTGTGATTTAATGTCACTATTCCTCCTGCTCACTCACTTGTGAAGCTCCTATTCTGCCTCTCTTCCAAGTCCAATCAGACTTCTCCAAAGCCTCGGTGAGACCAAGGGCACTGACACCCTTAGGGCTCAGCCAGGCTTTGACATCGGAAGGCGTGGGCTGAGCTAGAAAGAAGCAGGGGAAGGACTCACACAAGTTTCAGGCTGGCCAGGGTACCACAGTGAGACCCTGTCTCAAAAAATTAATGAAGGCAGGGGAGGGAGAGGCTAAACCAGCCACCAGTCTCCTCACAACACTCAAGGGCAGCACAGCCTCTGTGCCTAAGATCAGGGAAGCTGGGCTTAGCAACAGGTACCAAGTGTAGCGTGAGAGGTTGGCTATCTTTTGTTTGCTTGACTGCTTGCTTGCCAGTGACAAAGCCAGAGCCTTCGAAAGGTTAGGCATTCTCTACCTCTGACTTACATCTCCAGCCCCTGGCCTGCAGGGTGGGAAAGCCCAGTCTAGGGCTTGGAGGTCCTGGGAGGTCACAGAGCAGTGATTCCAACCAGGATTAAAAATCAACTGAGGGTCAGTGACTTGGCCCAGAGGCACTTGCTGCCAAGCCTGACAACCTGAGTTCGAACCCCGGGACACACACGGTGGAAGGAATGAGCCAACTCTGACTCTACCTGTATGCTAGGGCATGTACACACCCCCACACCCAGACAGACACGAATTAAAAAACAAAAAAACCCAAATCACCCAGCAGTCTCCAGCCCAGGAACACACTGGTAGAGCAGAGCCCAGGGCTGAGGTCAGGGAAGGACAAAGTCTAGATGTGGCCCAAGGGATATGGGTTCAGCAGGGGGCGACAGCTTGGCTCAGTCCCGCTCCTGAAGCCCGGGCAGTTTAATCTGAGGCTGCTTAGTCTGCTGTGCCTCGGTTTCCTTATCTGGAAATGAGGGCCAGAATACCTCAGTGCTCCGGTCTTTAAGGTCATCTATCACATATGTTGTTGTTGTTTCATAAAGGATGCAAAAATGACCATAAAGGCAGGAGTTTTTGCTGGACTGAGAGTTCAGCTAGTCCACACAAGGTCTTGTGCGGCTGTGTTAGAGTCGCTTGGAGGCCGGGATCAGACTAGCGATGTCCCAGACCTCCCAGATCTGAATGGCAGGAGGAATGACTTTGAAATTCCACAAACTGAAATAGTGGCACCTCTGGGTTACAAAATCTCCTCCACCTTCCAGTCTTTGGCTGCGCTGTAACAGCTAGGGACCTATAGTAAAAAAACAGGTCCCATTGTTGATCCAGAGAGGAGTCTCGGGTCCATACCTGAAGAGAACTCCTTCTCAGAAGGAGAAACTTTCTAATTAGTCCCAAAACAGGGGGTAATGAGTTTTGGACCTGAGTGGGCACAATCAAGCACAGATCACAAGACGAGTCACATGACATGCACACATACAAGAACCTGACAATGCAGGGTTTAAGGCTGAGCCCCAAAGCCTCCTGTAACCTTTGTGGAGATCAGTAAAGCTTAGAAGTGGGGTGAAGGGATTAGAATCCAGGCACACCTTGGCCCTGCCCCTTGGGAACCTGGCACAGTGCAGTCACCCCTTTGCGCATTGCAAGCCGTACCCTGACTGTACACAGGTACAAAGGTCCCCTTAAGAGACAAGTCCCGCTTGCAGGGAAGGGGGAGGGGTTACAACTCATGGGCAGGTGCCATCTTGGCTAAGGGCAGGTCTGATATCTTAATTGCCATCTTTACTAAGGATAGCCATGTGGCCAGTCACCCCTGTGCCACCCAGGGTGGGTGGCAACTGGGACAGGGAGGAGCCACAGACTTATGTGGTGCCTGCAACGGCCTGCCCCACATCCCCTCCACCCCAGGAGAGCAGTTACATGACCTGTCGCCAGCTGCCTTTACGCCTTGTCTGGTCTTATCTTTTACTTACATCTCTGTCCTTAATTTCCTGTTACAATGACTATGTGGTGTGTTTGTGTGATGGTACACCTTGACAGGGCCTGTTGAGGTGTTCATTTGACACAGGGACCCCACCTACACACCTGCTGCCTGCTAACTCTCTTGCTCAGTATACATGTGACTTTTGATTTAACTTTATGTGAGTCGGGCAGTAGTGGCGTGCGCCTTTAATCCCAGCACTCAGGAGGCAGAGGCAGACGAATCTCTGAGTTCAAGGCCAGCCTGGTCTACAGAGGTAGTTCTAGGACAGGCTTCAAAGCTACATAGAGAAACCCTGTCTCAAAAAATCAAAATACTAAAAACAAAAAAACATTTATGTGAGTATAAGCTAGCTTTAACTCTGTGTTTGTATACATGTGTGTATTCTATTACATTTTTTTTTTCTTTCTTTGTCCTTCGCAAGTCTAAATCTGACCTGTTAAGTTAAAACCAGTTACAGTCAAGCTGGAGGACTCTGGATAAAACATCACTCCACAACCTCTCAGCTTGGATCCAGCTCTCCAGGCAGATCCTATACTGTAGTTATAACTCAGATATACCCAACAGACAGCCCTCGATCAGAGAACTTGGAAATATGGCATTTAAATTTTAATTAAAAACAGAGAGACAGGTTGGCTGCTAGTGCAACCCCCATTTCTTCCACCCCCCGCCATTTTCTCCAAAGAAGATGGATGGGCAGAGAAGACCCTCCAGCTGAAATTTGCTTCACACGTGAAAGCATTAGCCACTGAGCAAACCTGCCTTCACCTCAACTGCTGCAAAGACCTCTGCAGACCGTGGATGATGGACACTGGAATTGACTGCCTCATTGCCAGGGCAAGGTAAGCTGGTCTTCCTACAAACTCCTAACCCACAGGACCTTCTGGAGCCTGGCAGGGCCGTGCTGCCAGCTCTAAGACAGATGATGCCCTGAAGCCCCTGCCCTCAACAACTATGAAGGCCCATGGGGAACGGCTGTCAGGTACCAATCAAGTCTCTGTCATTTTTTTTTAAAGCATTAACTCAGGTAAAATTTTATCCCTCTCAAGAACTCTGATGCAGTTTGATGTCTGGTATGTTTGCCAGTTTAAAAGGGACAAACTCACAAAACAGATTTTAGGTGATGTCATAATGCTGGGGAAAGAACAGGGGCTTTAAGGTTTATTTATAAAAAGACATGAGAGCTTAAGATGTGAGGGTCTACAAGTGCTTCAGGGTATAAGAAAGTGGTTTGTTTTGGTTTGGTGCTTTTGGTTTGGCTGTTTTGGTTTTTTAAGACAGGGTTTCTCTGTGTAACAGTCCTAGCTGTCCTGGAACTAGCTCTTGTAGACCAGGCTGTCTTTGAACTTAGAGAAATTCGTCTGCCTGTCTCTGCCTCCCGCGTGCTAGGATTAAAGGTGTGCGCCACCACTGCCCAGCATAAGAAAGTGTTTTAAGGTGTACAAATGCAAGTTATCAGATTTCTCTCTCATTGTGCTACTGGTCATAGTCTTAACATTAATCAATAAAGTTCTAATGAGCTATTACTACAGCTCTGACAAGAGTACTAAACACCACACTATACCACTATCATCAGAGCCCTTTGGTCGTTTTCTAACTATAGACTTAAAAGGTGCTTTTCATTATGCAAAAAACACACCTGTCACCATCATTTCTGGCATAAATATATACCACTTATACAATGTAAATTTCAGTACAGATTATAAGCAGTGAAATGCTAACGTGCCTAAACTTATGTTTTCACAAACTCAAAGAATTCCTGTAAGCTCCAGGGAGTCAACTTGGAGGATGCACGTTGAGCAGGTCAGATGCACCCCTCCTTCAGCTACCAGGCCTAAGTGTCCAAGCCTCCCCCCCTTTCCCTGGTCCTGACATTCTCACTTTCAATCACCAGGACCTAAGGAAAAAAAATTTTTTCCCCCTAAACTTAATCTTGTCCTCTGCTCTGCCAACGTCTTGCCAGGTCTAAGAGGCACCAGAGAGTTCCACAGGGTCGGAACAGCAGTGAAACAACCAGCTACCCCAGGCCGTGGCAACACCCCAGCTTTCTCAGGTGACATCCCCCAGGTCAGCAGGAAGCAGGCTCGACAACTTGATGCCCTCATTCCCTTAACCTGCCATGCCTAACTCCACACCCTTTAATAAAAAAAGAAGGGAGGAATGCTAGAATCGAGGCCCACCTTGGTCCTGCCCCTTGGGAACCTGGCACAGTGTGTCACACCTCACCCCTCTGCCCATAGCAAGCAGGTCCCTGACTGCATGCAGATGCAAAGGTCCCTTTAAGAGACAAGCCCCGCCTACACCCACTCTCTTCCCACAGGTCTTTTGAAGAGGCAAGCAGGCCTCTTCTTTTGTCTCTCTCTTCCCTCCCCTGTACCTTTTTCTCATAAACTCCACACTCAAGTTCTGTCTGCATGGTGTATCTGTCTCGCGTCTGTGGCCCTCACTTGCCAAGGCCCTAACTGGCACCATATTCATAACAGAGGGGAACAAGGCCGGGCCTACCTGGCTGTATTCTTCCATGGTAGAAGGAGCGGCTGGCTCGGCTACCATCAGTCTGCAGCTCATCCTCAAAGTCCGCATCCAGGTAAACTTGCACGGGCAGTTCCTGACTTAGTGCCTCCAGTTCTTGATTGAAATTATACTTGGAGTTTTGGAGAAAGCCAAACACCAGCAGGTTTGTGATGTGCTCAGCCTCCAGGCTTGAGCCATTGCTGACCTAAGATGAAAAGGGAGTCAGAAAGGCTCATAGAAGCCGGGGTCAGGACACAAGTGGACCTGAGGCTCACTGCCTCTAAGAATCCAAAAGCTCTAGCAGGAGGCTTACGGGCCGAGGCATATTCTGCCGCACCCTCCAACTAGCGTCACCTGTAGACACCAAGGGGCGATCTAGCCCCTTCTACAGAACTCCTCCTGAAAAGACCCTTTGAGGGTAAGGCCTGTACTCGGGGAAGCCGGGCAAATGTCACCACTGAAGTTCCGACCGTGTTTACATACAGAGCTGAGCCAGACTGCACTGGCTCTGTTCCCAGTGGCAAGCACTTCTCCACCATCCCCTTCATGAGCCCAGGATGGTCCTGGCAGGCAGAGGATGCTCAATAAACTCTAGGGAGTGCTGACCCAGGTCAGACTCTGCCTTTGCCCTAGCCTGTCCCACTTCATGGGGATGTGTGCATAATCAGAGAACCCCAGAGCGGGAAGAGAGGCTCTTGCTCACAGGCCTCTCTGTTCTTCACTGCAGCCTTACGGTGTCCAAAAGCAGCACTGGGGAGGAGCACTAAGAAGAGGAGGAGCACTGGGGAAGAGCATTGGGGAGAACATTGGGAAGCAGCACTGGGGAGGAGCACTGGGGAGGAGCATTGGGGAGGAGCACTGGGGAGGAGCACTGGGGAGGAGCATTGGGGAGGAGCACTGGGGAGGAGCA
>NW_004949099.1:35204759-35227943 GCF_000317375.1 Microtus ochrogaster
GGGAGGAGCATTGGGGAGGAGCACTGGGGAGGAGCACTGGGGAAGAGCATTGGGGAGGAGCACTGGGGAGGAGCATTGGGGAGGAGCACTGGGGAAGAGCATTGGGGAGAACATTGGGAAGCGGCACTGGGGAGGAGCAGTGGGGAGGAGCACGGGGGAGGAGCACTAAGACAGCAATGCCTGTACCATGAGGCCCTGCAGTACAAGAAAGCTTAGAAATGAAACCTGGGTCACTTAACATCCTTCAATTTGCATTTAATAGATATAGTAAATGCTAACTTCATGTTATTTTACTATAAAATGCTGGAATAAAAAAATTCAAAAAGTCAGAAACATCTACAATAAAGTATTATTGTATTTTTGGGGAGGTCAAATATCAAGATAAAGAGAAAATGTCAGCATTTCACTATGGCCTCAACCTGCAGGCACCAGGCAAGCTACTTCTGTGTCTCAGCCTCCCTACCCAAAAGTAAACAGGAAGTGATGACAGCAAGGGTAGGTGAGGTGCTTGCCCCAGGAGAGGAGGGCCACAGCAGGGAGCCACTCTCTAGGGCCCTGCGGGACAACAGCCCTGATTTGCAGATTGTGGCTGACTGGAAGGGGAGGCTCACACACTTCTGCCCACAGCCAGCTCAGTCCCTGACTGGGCAAGTGGGTCTCTTCTGCTCACACAACTAGTCTGGGCTGTCCTTGCCATGTCTACCAGTCTGACAGGCATGCCACTCCATCCAGTCCCCACCCCCACCAAGCCGCTGTGGGCGCCAATGGAGCCCAATTCTGCTGGATATGAGGTACGTCTCTGCAGACCAGTCAAGAGAGGATCAGGGTGCATCCCTCACAGGGACATCCAGGAAGAACAAAAAGAAAAGATGCCAGAATCTAACCTGAGAGTCCATGGTACAATCTGTGCAGCTCCAAACACTGCTGACTCACAGAGTCCGGGAAACAACCTGAAAGAGGACATACAGATGGTGTAGGTGGCTGTTGCCCGAAGCAATGCCCCTGTGGGGCCCCATCAGGTGGCAGGACGCTACCACACCTGCAGCTGACGTCATGCCCACCCACCATCACTGGCTCTCAGCCTGGGCTCCTTTGTTTGCCCTCCACACAGAACCAGAGCAGCGATCCAGTTAGTCAGGTCTGCAGTCTTCCGCCTTGTGCCCTCAGCGGGTGGTCTACTGGGCACCCCAGGCCAGTTCCCCAGAGTTCAGCTTTTGCTACCCACACTCAGGAAGACTAATCAGGCCAACCAGCACGTCCACACGAATTCCTATAGTGAGTTTCCCAACTCGTCACACACACCTGCAAGATTGCAGGGCATTGACATTACAGGGTCAGGGCCTCCTGACACCACCGACCCATTTCCTCTTTCTGCCCCACAATGAGGCAGAGCAGTGTGCATTCCAACTTAATGGGAAGAAAATATAGCTTGGAGGATTAGAGGATTATTTTTGAGCTGGCTAGACAGCTTGGCTGGTAAGATGTGCCTGTCACTCAAGCCTTCTGACCGAACCAAAGTCACTGAAGAACTGAATTTAAGAAGTGTGTCCAGCTGGGCAGTGGTGGTGCACGCCTTTAATCCCAGCACTCAGGAGGCAGAGATAGGTGGATCCGAGTTCTAGGCCAACCTGGTCTACAAAGCAAGTTCCTGGAAAACCAGGGCTACACAGAGGAATCGTGTCTCAAACACACACACATACACACACACACACACACACACACACACACACACACACACACACCAAAAAACAAAAAACACCCAAAGTTTCGGTAATACTTGAACCTCTGTTCAAAATGTTAATAAAAGTTTTGTTGCATAAGTCTGTCTGTTCACGGTATACACTGTTCCTGAAAATGCACATGACTGTGGCTACTATGGAAAGCAGTGTGGAGGGTCCTCAAAAAGCTGGAACCTGGAGCAGGTCAGAATGCGCTTGCCAGCAGCCAGCTGACCGGGTGCCAGCCTGGAATGATGTGAAAGGTGGGCGGAGAACGATTCCAGGTCCTCTGACCTTCACGCCCATGTGTCCCGCCCCCACCACATCCACACAACAATCGACGAAACAATTTATTTTAAGAAACCACCTTGTTTGACATTTCCAGTTACATCCAGCATTATTAGACACAGGTGTGAAAGCATTCGGCAAGACCTCATGGTGGTCATGGCTGTCGTCACTGTCAGAGCGGAGGCCACTTCCTTCAGAAGCCACCAGCTGGAGGGCTGTGGGCAGGAGAGCTGTGTTTCTGGGCCAGATGTGTCACGGGTGAGACGAACAGACAACCGCTCACACGGGTCTGCTCAGACACCACCTCACTTTCCTGGGACCCCAAGGGTTTCTCTTGTCCCACGGAAGCCAAATGTCCTGACGTAGCTGAGCACCCTGAACTTCACGAAAGCCCCCACTTCCACACACCAGAAGTGCAGACACAGGCCACACAAGGCGGGAAGAAGACAAGGCAAGTTCAGTGCAGTTACCACAGGTAGGTGTGTGTCCTTACGGCCTGCGTGCCCCCTGCTGACGTTTATCTACACAGCTAACCGACAAAACTGTATAAACACACGGAGAAAGTCACAGCCTACTGTAACCACCCACCCACTCACCGAGTGTCCAAGGTGCCGTGGGCAGCAGAGCAGAGCACAGAACGCCACCAAGACACGAGCTAGAGAAGAAAAGCCACCAGACTTAGGGCTGATGAATGCCCAAGAAATAACCAGAAGAATGTAACGCGCTCCCATCTTTTAAAAATTCTTTTTTCTTTTATATGCGTTGGTATTTTGTCACAGGTGTTGGATCCCCTGGAAAAGCAGTCAGTGCTCTTAACCACTGAGTCACCTCTCCGGCCCCGAGTTCTCCATCTTCTTAAATGAACAAATGTTAAATACGTAACTCACCAATAGAAACAACAACACAGTGCCATATTAAAACTGCTCAAGGCGGGAGATGCAGCTCTGTTGGCAGGGTGCTTCCTCACCTGCACGAAGTCCTGGGTTACCCGGTGTGATGGCATGCACCTGCAACCCCAGCACTCAGGAAGTAGAGCAGGAGACAGCAGACGTTCAAGGTCAGGGCTGGAGAGATGGCTCAGCAGTTAAGAGCACTGACTGCTCTTTCAGAGGACCCCAATTCAATTTCCAGCACCCACAAGGCAGTTCACAGCTGTCTGTAACTCCAAGATCTGACACCCTCACATGAGCACACATGTAGGCAAAACGCCAATGTACATAATAAGTATTTAAAAAGAAGTTGTTCAAGGTCATCCTCTGCTACACCACAGCTGGACCAGGCTAGGCTACATTTTACCTTGTCTCCATAAAAACAAGTAAATAAATAAATAAAAATAATTCAAGAGTCAAAGAACAGCATGCACAGATGGTGGGAAATAGAAGAAGAATTTGGAGCCATCTGCAAGATTGCCAGTAGCCGAAAGGCAACGGCTGCATTCCCCTGCATTAATATCTATAGTCTACAGAGTTGCAATAACATAAAGGGTATGACGCTTAAAATGCCCAACTATGGGTGTGTAGCGCAGAGATTCAACAGTGCCTAGCATGCCTGTGGGCCTGGGCTTGACCCTTACAACCTGAAAACAAAGTATGTTTGAAGGGACTGGCTGAAAACTGGAGAGATGACTTGGTAGTTAGGAGTGCTTCTTGCTCTTCCAGAGGATCCAAGTTCGGTTCCCAGAACCCATGTCAGGTGGTTCATAACCACCTGTAACTCCAGCTCCAGGGGGATCTGATGTCCTATTCTAGCCTCTGTGGGCAATACACTCGTGTGCGCACGCATAGACACACACACATAGAGACATACACACACACACAGATATACACAAATACACACACATATACAGACACACACACACATACAAACACACACAGATACACACAAAAGGGGGCTTAACAAATGGCTCAGTGTTAAGTACTCTGGCTGCCCCATCAGAAGACCTGGGTTCAGTTCCCAGAATTCATCTCTCCAGCCCTCCCTTCTTTTTCTTTTTACCAGACAAATAGCCAAATCTGAGGTTTTCTAGGGTTACCCAACATAGCTTCAGACGTAAAGATCTCGAAAGGGCTGAGAACAACGCTTGATGGTAGAACATCTGCCTACGTGAACAAGGTCCTCCCTGAGAATTCCATTCCCAGCAAGCAAAATATAAACAAGTAAATAAAGTTGTTTTTTTTCCCCCCTAAATCTAGGGTCTAATTTTAGAAGACAATAAACATCAAGTGTTGTCAGAAGCGTGAGGCTGCAGGACAGCAGATTAGAGCAGGACCTCAGGCCTCCACCCGAGAGCAGACTTGGTTATCCATTAATGACACAAACCTCGGCTGTTTCATAAGCAGTGAGCTTTGTTCAGTGTCCCCCCCCCCCCCCGCCTCCCCCTCACCACTGACTAAAAAGTCAGTCAACACAGCAGCCAAAGTCACTCTGCTATCTGGAGTCATTGCGATCAGGCAGGGTACAAAGGCAGTAGAGAGGAGCCCTTGAGAGGCAGCCACGGCAGCAGCAGGCCAGGCTGACAATGAACTGCTCCACAGTCCCTTCAGACACGGGCATTATAAACCACAACAATAAAGTTCATTTCCCAACTTTTGGACTCCACTTTCCTTTCAAATTCTGATGTAAACTAGAAAAAAAATCACTTTAAAAATGTATTATTGGTGCGTGTGCACTTCCTGCAAGAGCTCACGGGTGAGCATGATGGGGTGGCGTGTGTCGCAGCATGTGTGGAGGTCAGAGGCCAATTCTGTGGAGTCAGTAATCTCTTTATATTTCTATATAAGCTCAAAGGATTAAACTGCAGGTCACCAGGCTTGTCAGGCAAATGTTTTACCCACTGAGACGTCACTTTCAGGTCCAGGAAATCCCAGAGAGACCCTTTCCAAAGACCAGTGAGGTATAACTGGCTCCGTATGCCTGGTTCAGTGGTGCGGACTTACAGTCCCAGAGGCTGGGGAGGCTGAGGCAGGAGGATCACTTGAGCTCCAGAGTTGGACCAGCATGGGGAACACAGCAGGGCAAAACATAAGAGACACCCTGAGAATCATCCCATTAAATAAGAAAACACCGCAAATGATCAAAAGACATTGATGTGAGCTGTCCTTCAGTATAAGTGTTGCTTTTATTGGTTGATGAATAAAACTTTTGTGGCCAATGGCTTAGCAGAGTAAAGTCAGGAGAGAAATCCAAAGAGAGATATAGAGGGAGAGTAGGCAGAGTCAAGGAGAGATGCCATGTAGCTGCCGAAGGAGAAGGATGCCAGAACCTACTGGTAAGCCACAGCCTCGTGGCAATACACAGATTAATAGAAATGGGTTAATTTAAGATATAAGAGTTAGCTAGGATTATGCCTAAGCCATTGGCCAAATAGAGTTTTAATTAATATAGTTTCTGTGTGATTATTTGGGTCTGGGAGGCAGGAACAAACAAGCAGTCTCTAATTACAAGACATTTTATATGTAAGTATGTATGAAATTATCAAAAAAATTTTTTTGAGGCATTAGCTAGCCTGGATCTGGCGAGCTAGACCAGTCTGGCCTCTATTTCAGAGATCTACCTGTCTCTGCCTCCTGAACTCTGGCATTAAAGGTGTGTACCACCATGCCTGGCCATAAATAAATAAAATAAAAATACATAAATTGTTTAAATATTTTTCAGGAGCCAGGTGTGGTGGTTCATACCTTTAATCCCAGTACTCGGGTGGCAAAGGCAGGTGGATATATGTGAGTTTGAGGCAGCCTGGTCTACAGAGTGAGTTCAGACAGACAAAGCAACATAGAGAGACCCCCGTCTCAAACAACGAGAAGAAGTGGTTTTTTGTTTTGTTTTGGTTTTGTTGCTGTTATTTGTTTCAGGACAAAGTCACACAGTAAGACCTGGTTTTAAAAAAAGAAATAAATTAAGTTTCAGGGACTAGGGAGATGTCTCATTGGTTATGCCCTTGCCATACAAGTGTGAACATCTGAGTCTGGATGCCCAGAATCCACCTAAAGCTGGTGGGTGTGGCAGCCTGCCTCCAGCGCCAGCCTCAGAGGGTGGAGAGGAGCTCAGGGTTCTCCTAAAGGACTTCTCCATGACAGACAGAGTGCAGCAGCAGCCTCAGCTTAGGTCACGAACAAACACGGGGGCACAAACCATGATTGCAGCTACTCAAAAGGCTAAGGCAGGCTACTTAATAATATAAACCAAGGCTGCCAAGAACGCACAAGGCCCTGGGTTTAATCCCAGTACCACGGTTCACCGTAGGGGTGGGGAAGAAGGTGTGTTTTAGTTTACTTTCTACTGTAATAAACCACATGACAAAAAACAACTTGGGGAAAGTGCATATTTCGGTTTACTCAGGGCCACACCCATCACCGAGGGGAGTCAGGGCAGGAACTCAAGGTTCCCACTTAGAGACAGGAGTTGATGCAGAGACCACAGGGGAGTGCTACTTACTGATATGTTCGGCAGCTTTCTGAAACCACGCAGAACCACCTCCCCAGGAGTGGCACTGCCCACAGTAAGCTGGGCATGCTCACATCAATTATCAATAAAAAAAAAAAAAATGCCCCTTAGGCTTCCTTACAGGCCAATCTGATGGAGGCTCTTCTTCTCAGCTGGAGTTCTCTCTTTCTGTGAGTCTAGCTTGTGTCAAGTTTACAAAAAACAAACAAATAATAAATAACCAGTGAGCGCGTGCGTGTATACACACACACACACACACACACACACACACACACACACACACACACACGGTGCAGGGAGGCAGGAGGGAGAGGGAGAGAGGCCCAAACTCACGGGTCCAGATAACAAATGCTGTTCTTCCCACTGGACACAAAACTGAGTTCCTTTGAGCTCAAGAGACTGAGAATGCAAGAGGAAACTGTCCTGCAACAGCTGCTCTCTCTCTCAACAGAACAGATGTGTCACCCATTCTTAATGATGAACAAATGCTAAGACCACGAAACTGAATCCTTGCTGTGCCAACAAGGGGACCACTTCAACTGCCCAAACCCCAAATGAACGGCAGGGGTGCCAGGCACACTGGTCAGCAAGTTCCATCCCTGCCTCTACCTTCCAGACACCAGGATGTCAGGCAGGTGCGCAGTGCCCAGCTCGCTAGGTAATTTTCAAGCCTGGCTGCATGCTGGAATCTGCCAGGACGCCCTTGGATGTACCAGTCTGACATGGCCTTACCCATGAATCCACTAAAGAAGCTACCAGAACTAATTCTCTAGGAAAGCAAGGCAGCAGAGAAGAAAGCAGCCACAGGGCTGTTTTTCTAAACACCACTGATAATCCAAAAGAAAATAAAATGACTGTTATGACACCAAGAAATAAGACCTGGACCTGTAGCTCTGCAGTAGAACACACATTTACCAAGAACCTGAGCTCAATCCCAGTGCTGTGGAAAAAAAAATTAATACATATATACAAAACATTTAAAATACTTAGGAATAAATGCAATACAAGCGTCAGGCCTGGACACTAAATGAAAACTACAAACATTGTTGAGAAGAAAAAAAGAAAGGCTAGCCCCTGTCATGGTGCAAAGACACCGTGCTGTAAGACTACGGTGCCCCCCACATGACTGGCAGATTCGGAGCAGCTCCTCTAGAAACTCTGGCTGGTTTTTCTACAGACAGTGACAAGCAATTCCTAAATTCATAAGGGAAGGCAGAGGACATTTTCAAAAAGAGCCAGTCTTGAAAAGTAGACAGACTTTTACTTCCTGATTTCAGAACTTACTATAATACTAGAGAGTCATGACAGTGTGGGCCTGGTTAAAGAGAAAGAGAATAGTGAGCAACCCCAAGACCATCCATCCATTGATGACGGCAGAGCCACCACCAGGGGAAAGAGTGGTGTTTTAATCAACAACCCTGGGACAACCAACTATCCACTAGCAAAGGCAGGAATCTGTACCTCTGCCTGATGTCATACAAATGATCTCAAATGGATGCTGGGGGGGGGGGTGCTGGAGGGATGGCTCAGTGGTTAAGAGCACTGGCAGCTCTTCCAGAGGACCCGGGTTTGATTCCCAGCACCCACATGGTGGCTCACAACTGTCTTCAATACCAGTTCCTGGGGCTCTGACTCCTTCTGGCCTCCACAGGCACCAGGCATGCATGTATGGGAGATACACACGTAAAATAAAATTTAAAACATAGACGATAGAGGTCTTTCCCATCAGACATACATTGGCCATAAATACACCGTCTAGTATGAGGAAAATGAAAACTTCGGGGTGCTGTGGCAGCATTAGCAAGCACAGGACACATGGGGTCAGGGCATCACCGGAGGATCTACTTCCGCAGACAAACCCAGGGCACTCTGACAAAGTTGGTATGAGTCACCTAAGAGGAACTGAGCCCAACTGTCCATGAGCAGACTCGGACAAGCGATGCCACAAACAAGACTGCAGCTGCTCCTCCCGTCATGAGGTGGCTCGATAGGGCTTCTGATATCCAGACACTCCCTAAGCAGTCTGTCTCGGTGAACGCCAAGTTTAGAAGAACTGAAGTGACTCGAGGTTGAAGCTACACAGAAAGTTTCACTAAATGATAACATTATTTTATTTTTATTTTGTGTATATGGTGTTTTGCCGGCATGTATCTCTGTGCAGATGTGCACAAGTGTCAGTATTCATGAAAGCCAGAGAGAAACCCTGTCAGATTCCCTGGAACTGGAGTTATGGAGGGCGGTGAGTCACCATGTGGATGCCAGGAATTACACCCAAGTCCTTCTGAAAGAGCAGCCAGTGCTCTTAATCACTGGACCATCATCTCTCCAACCCGAATAACTGTTCTCTGTTTTTTTAAAGACGGTCTCACTATGTAGCTCTGGCTGTCCTCAAACTTATTATGTAGAACAGGCATATGTAGAATAGAGATCTGGCTCCTGAGTGGTGGGATTGTGCACTACCACACCTGGCTTCAAATAAATTCTTAAAGGAAAAGAAAAAAAAAAGATAGGCCTGGGTGTAAGAGCTAACCTCTAATACTTTAAAGAGAACACTGGGGACTAGAGAGGTGGCTCAGTAGTTAGGAGTGCTGGCTACTCTTCCAGAGGACCTGGGTTTAATTCACAGTATCCTCACGGTGGCTCACAACTGTAACTCCAGTCTCTGGAATCCGATGCCCCTTTCTGGACTCTGAGGTCAGAGGACACACAGATGGTATACAGACATACATGCAATCAAAACACCCACACATATAATCTTTAAAATAAAATTAAAAACTAAGAAGAGAACATGGGAGGAAATCTCAATTCCCTTGTACTAGGCAATATCTTAGACACAGCCCAGAGGCAAGAAACAAAAGAGAAATTCTTATAAATTAATCTTCAAAATTGGAACCTTTTATGATTCAAAGATACTACTAGGAACATAAAATCTCTAAGACGATAAAGTGTAAGCTCAACACTCAGGAAGCTAAAACAGGAGGATTGCCTCAAGTTTGAGGACAGCTTGATTTGCACAGTGGTTTCAAAGCGAACTTAGGGAGAAAATTTTTTACAAAGCATTTGACAAGGGCCAGGGAGCAAGGATCCGGAAGTGTCCAGTGAGACGACTGGGCAGCTAAAGCCTGAGTACCAAGCCTGTAGAGCTGAACTAATCCTCAGGATGCACACAGTGGAAAGACTTCAGCGAGCTCTCATCTGATCGCCATATGTGGTGTGTCCCTAAACAAGTATGTTTAACAAAAAAGCACGGGCCTGAGAGATGGCTCAACTATTAAAAGCATTAGCAGTTCTTCCAGAGGACCTGGGTTTGATTCCCAGAGCCCACACGGCAGTCTGTTAACTCCAGTTCCAGGGGATCTGACCACCTCTTCTGGCCTCCATGGGCACCAGGCATGGAGGCAGAACACCAGTGGACATAGACTGGGGGCACAGAGCTCAGTTTAGCATGGACCTCGGTTGGCCTGGAATTGACAGGCAGGCAAGAATGATCTTAACTTCTGATCCTCCCACCTCTGCTGCCCAAGTGCTGGGAGTACAGATGTGTACCACCTGGTTTTATGCTGTGCTGGGGATTGAACTAAATACTCTGCCAGTTGTACGATAACTTCAGTCCCTTATTTGGGCTTTTTTGTTTGTTTGTTTGTTTGTTTTTGAGACAGGGTTTCTCTGTGGTTTTGGAGCCTGTCCTGGAACTAGCTCTTGTACACCAGGCTGGTCTCGAACTCACAGACATCCGCCTGCCTCTGCCTCCCAAGTGCTGGGATTAAAGGCATGCGCCACCACCGCCCGGCCTTATTTGGGCTCTTTGAGACAAGTTTAGGCTTGCTTTGGGACTTGTTCTCAGCCTCCTGCCTTGAATTCCCACATGCTGGCATTACAGACACGAGCCAGCACACCAAAAAAACAATGGTTTTAAGAACAAGAGTGGCCAGGCGGTGGTGGCGCACGCCTTTAATCCCAGCACTTGGGAGGCAGAGGCAGGCGGATCTCAGTTCCAGAGGATCTGACACCATCATAGAGACTTACAAGCAGGCAAAGCCCAATGTACATTAAATAAACATTTAAAAAAAGGGGGGTGTAGCTCAGTGGTAGAACCACTGATTAGCAGGCAAAAGATGCACTTAACCACTAGCATGGTCACACACACACACACACACACACACACACACACTACATATAACTGAAGGGTTGTATGAGAGGGACCTGTGTACCAAGTGACTGTCCCATTCACTTGTGGTTCCATGAGGCCCTTAGAAGCTGTCATCCTAGATGCTTGAAGACTGAGACAAGTCCCTTGCTTTCCCTCCCTGCCCAGGACCTGGGTTTCCGAAAGCTCTAAGCACTGGGTGGGGCAGGAGGGCTAGAAAAGGAGTGGGCTGTCCTAAGGGTGAGTTGGGGGGGGAGGCGGAAGTCCCAGAGGCTACTCTGCAGTGTCTGCCCCCCATCCCCAGGCTTTACTCCTTTTTGTTGTTGTTGTTGGGCTCAGTCATGATGGGAAGGGTGGGGGTACCTAGCCCAGCAGAGAATACAATGAAAAGATAACTGGACGCTTACCCCACAGTCAAGGGCCCGAGCTGGCAGTGGGCCTGCACGGGGCAATAGCAGCTTCCTGTCTCCTGCACCCTAGAAGAAAGCGACCTTTCCTCACTTGTTAAGGGGACAACAGCCGACCTACACCAGGGAGAACGGGATGGACAACAGGGACGACGCCAGCACAATCTCCTTGCCGACTGAGACGTGTGCCTAGAGGGACATGCTCCTACACAGTCAGCCCAGTAAGGACTTTGCAGTGAAGTCTCCCTGATATCTAGAAGATAGGCAAGGAAGAACGAGGCCGGTCTTGGCCAGAAACTTGCCCAGCCCTGTCTGGAACTCAAGGAAAGATAGGTCTATGGTATAAGAGAGGATGGCAGCATGCCAGACTGAGGAGACATGGTAGGCTCTGGAGGCCTCTTCCGGACGCTGTCACCTAGCCCCAGTAAGGAAAAGCCTGTTGGAAAGTCCCCACAGAAGCCCAGGCAAAGGTTTTTTATGTCCTCACTTAGAGCAGGGCTGCTTTGTCCTCATGAGGTGCGTACACCCCTTGGAAGGCTAGGACACATAAGGTGTGCTAAGGTAACATAGGGTACTTAGGTGTGCTAAATGCCTCTTTAACTTGCAATCTTTTTCATGCTATGATAGGCTTACTGGGAACAGCCCTGTTACAGAAGAAGCATGTATGTATGAACTAGATCAAACATAGATAGGACACAGGACCACTACTGCTGACTCAGGTAAAGGCCAGCAGCCAATGCTTTGATCAGAGGAACTGGACTTTCCCAATATTCTCCCAGGATCAGCCAGCACCCGCCTGGGCTTCAGCTCTATCTGACTGCCTCTAAAGAAAGGTTTGAAACATGTGTGGTAGCGCATGCCCGTAATCCCAGCACTGGGGATATCACGAGGTCAAGATGATCCTCAGCCACACAGTGAGTGGAAAACCAAACTGGGATACAGGAGACCTTGTCTCAGAAAAGAAAAACAAAAACAAAGAGGGTTCACCTCTGAAGGAGATAACTTTAGCCTAAGGCAGTCCAGACCTGCCCAAGTCATTGTGGTGGCCATCTTGGGTGGGAATAGACTCACTCGGCCAGGAAATCTCTCCAGGTCAGAGAAAATAAGCAGGAAGTTTTACAAAAGGGCATCTACCTAACCGTGAGCTGTAGACCTCCCTACGTTTGGCTGCTTCACTTCTACAAAGACCAGTCCCGGGACAGGGCTCATGCCAGAGCCCTCCACACCCTTCTAGAAGTAATGCCAAAAAGCATACTGCCTCTTCCTAAGGCTGGTCTAGGAGCCAGATGCGAAACACTCCTCAGCACTAACTAACCCGCTTGCATTACTGAGGTAGAAGGGTAATTTAAAGCAAACCAGGGCTGGGAAATGGCTCGGTCAGTACACCGCATGCCTACATAAGCTTAAGGGTCTGAGTCTGGGTCACTAGGACCATGCAAAAGCCAGGTGCAACGGTGTGCCCGGTAACCTGAGTGCCGGGGAGACAAAGACCTGAATATCCATCCCTACAGCTCACTGACTAGATGGTGAGCAGCGAACTGGTGAGTTCCAGGTTAAGTGAGGGGTCCTGTCACACACACACACAAAAGGCAGCGAACAACTGGGGAAGGCACTTGACTCCGATCTACACACACACACACACACACACACACACACACACACACACACACACGAAGAACATATGTGCACTCACCTTATATGACCCATAATGAATTTATACATATACCACACACACACAAAGAATATATGTGCACTTACCTGATATGACTCATAATGAATATATACATACATCACACACATACACACACACCAAATACATTTCCTTTTTTTCTGGTTTTTTTTGGGGGGCTGTTTTTTGGTTCTTTCGTTTTCTTTCTTGCTTTCTTTCTTTTCTTGTGGCTGGCAATGTCCATGAGGACAAGCACCCAGAAAGCCAGCTAAGAACTCAATTTTCAAGATGGCAGCACTGTTTTTCAGCCCATTCAGACAGCTACTACTGCCCTTTTGTCTGAAATAGTCCTCCTGTTTGGACCAACGAAATCACAAAGAGCAGAGTAAGAGTAAGAAACACTAAACTGTGGGTAGAGAAATTGTGGACATCTGCCAGGATGGCTCTTGGGGAAAGACCCACCATAAAAGTTCCTGGCACTAAAGCTTCAGCTTCTCCGTTCATATCAGTAGCTGCCCTGCCTCCCTCCAGCTGCTAGGAGGGAAAAGAAGTCCATAGGAAAAGAACGTGCGTCTGCCTCGGTGGCAGAGTGCACAACCAGCACTTACCAGGGCCTGGGTTTGTCCCAGTCCTGAAAAACAAATGAGTCTACTGCCATTCTCTCTGTTCCTACCCCTTGAAGGCTATCAGCCCCATGGATGCACCTCCCTTGGGAAGTGGAGCATGGTCTGGGAGAGCCCGTGGTGCAGTTAGAACTGAGAGTTCCGAATCTGACTTTGAGACCCTGGGCAAGTTCATTAGCTTCTCTCTGCCCAGCTGACCTATCAGAAGGAAGTAATAATCTAGTCTCTAATCACCAGAATATGAAACGAGCTAATGAATAAAAGAGGTGCACACGACAGTCCCAGGACTTAGGAGTCTGAGGCAGGAAAAGTCTTTTTGGTTTGCTTGTTTTCCAAACAGGGTTTCTCTGTATAGCCCTAGCTGGAGCTCAGAGATCCACCTGCCTCTGCCTCCTGAGTGCTGGGATTAAAGGCGTGCACCATTACTGGCCAGCAAGAAAATAACTCTTGAGTAGAAGTTGGATATTAGTCTTGGCAGCCTGCTGCCTTAAAAAAAAAATAAATTTGTAGCCGGGTGCTGGTGGGGCTTTCCTTTAATCCCAACATGTGGGAAGCAAAGGCAGGCAGATCTCTGTGAGTTCAAGCTCTAGGCCCAGTCAAAGCTACACAGAGAAAACCTGTCTCGAAAAACAAACAAACAAAAAAGTGAAGAAAACCAAGGTGCTCCCCATGAGCTTATGAGACACAGAAAGCTCTGGACGGTGTTTGTTCGCTGCCACCCTCCACCCTGCAGCTTCAATTTAATTGTCTTCTTCAGACAATGGGCAAGGTACAGGTGGCTTCCGAGGCTGCCCAGCCAGGCAGAGCGGCCAGAACCAGAAACAGTAGCTGCCCTCCACGGCCACAGCCTGGCAAACGGTGGCCAGAGATACAGCCACAGAACAAATGTCCAATGACCACAGACCCACATCAGGAGTTTCTTAAGAGTCTCGAGCTCACATCCAGGGAACCACCAGATCCGTGGCACCCCTCATGAGAATGGCTGTGTGGCCTTGAACACAGCCCAGAGGTCGGTTCCCAATCCTCAACCTCTCGCTGGAGAGGCAAGGGGCAGCTGGAATAGCATGCACTGCCCTTCAGAAGGTCTAAAAGGCTGTGTCATCAAGCCTCCCTTCCTTCCGGTGTCCAGGCACCCAGCGTTGTTGAGCCCTAGGGTAGGCTATTCTGACTTGCAAATAAGAGGAACCAAGTGACCTCAGGCTGTGACTATCACCTCTCCTCCCCCAGCCTAACTGCACCAATAGGCCCCTTTTCAAGTACACCCTCAACTTCAGAGTCCCCAGGAACCTCAGACCTACCCAAATCTCTTCAGAACAGAGTGTATGCCATATCCAGGCGGCTCTCTGCATTGGCCATCACCAAAACCAGTACCCAACAAGACACACCACAGTAGCCAGGAGATAGCACCTTGCTCCTCAGGAACCTGCACCCAGTGCAGGAACCTGCACCCAGTGGGTGGAAATGCCTGCTAACCCCAGCTGTGACAAGCCAATCCCACTGCTATCCCTTTCCCAGGTAAGAGGGCCAGCAGAGGCGAGGACACACACAATTCTCCCTACCTACAAAACTTTCCAAGACCTCGGCCCACTCAGGGGTTGACGCCTCTGGAATGTTGCCCCAGCCCCAGACCGGACTCCCCTGAGGGAACACTCAAAGCTGAGGGCCATGGTTTGTCCAGGACAGCGCTGCCCAAGGCTCAGGGGAGCGCTTAGGGCTTTGAAGTGTCATGGCTGGGTGGGATGGAATGTGGAAAATCCACGTCATTCTTGAAGTTCCCCCCAACTCTCTTCCACAGTTAGGTCACCCTGGATCTGATCTCATGGCAGCCTTCCAGGAAGGGCACGCAAGCCTGGAGGCTGGGGCTGGGTCCTCAGCCTGTTCTTCATTGCTCACCTACGGTTTATCGGAAGAGGGCCAATCCCATCCTAGAATCGACGACGGGTGGCCTTTCAGTCCGACCTCGCTCTACTCACACCAGCTCCATCCTGGCCCGCCCCTGGTGCACTCATTTGTTGAGGATATAAATGAATGAATGAATCCTTGTGGGCCCCGCCACTTGGTGGCTGAAGGCAGCTTATTTCTTCCAAATTCCTTCGATTATTTGGCCAACCACTCAACAAACTTTTTAAACACACCACTAGCCATCTCTGCCCATATTTTCAAACCATTTCGGGTTCTGGAGATGCTGCAGGGGGCAGCCACATTCCCAGTCTAGGCGCGAGTGTGAGCTATGGGCTCAGTGGCACCCACAGGTGTAAACGAAGGTGCCCTTTGCTGGAGTCCAAGGTCTGTGTCAGGGATGGGGTTCTTCTGAGTCTGTCACGGGGCCCATTGGTGGGTTGTAGCCGTCCGTTGTTCATCTTTGCGGGTGGCCACGGCAGAACTCACGCCTAGCCGAGCGCAGCGGGGCCTTGAGCCCGTCTTCCGCGCCCAGCGCGCACCTGCAGGGTGCGGCACGACCCGGGGTCCCGGATGCACCAGGAGGTCTGCCCGCCAGCAGACCAGGACCGAGCGCGCGCCCCAAGCCCTCCCGTGCCTGACTCGCAGCTCCGCGGTGGCACCGGGCGGCTGGCGCCCCGACCTCGCCTCCACCAAGGCGCAGGCGCCCTGCCACCGCAAAGGATCGAACAGACACCACACTGAGCTTGGCGCGGACCCCCGGAGGGGAACGCAGGGCCAAGGCGAGCCCAGGGGGGTGGGCGGACTCACCACGCACACGCCGCGGGAACCGGCCGCGTACAGGCTGAAGCAGGACTGACCGACTCTCTGGCGCGCCCAGCACGCCGCCTTCCCTTTCTCGTGCCCGTGGGTGGCGGTCTAGCTCCGCCCCTGCAGCCCCGCCCCCCGGATGCTCCGCCCTCCGCCTGGACGCTTGGGCGGAAATCTGAGGGTTCAACCCCTCGCTGTGGGGGGGCTAGGAAGGGAGGTTCACCCAGAGCCCGCGCGCTCCATAGTCACCAAAGCCTGGGCCCCTGCCTTCATGAGGATGGGTGTCCTACCTGATCCCGGCCTTTCGCACACGGCGGTCATAGGAAAAATGCTATTGTGTTAGTCCCCTACATAGCACGGTTGTCACACTCAGACTAGTGGCCCTGTCAGAATCGGGCCCCATTAGAGATGATGGGCAAGCGATTCCTAATGTTTCTCATAGGCAACCGCTTTCAGAACCCATAAAATGTTTCGGGGTGGTGGTGGGCTTGTTTTCTCAGTCATGCAAAGGACCAGCAAGGATGAAAATGGCAAGAGTCAAGTGAATAGCAGATAATCTCAAAGGGCTTGCTAGTCTTCATGTCCAGAGAAGCTCAGTGCCTATGCTTAAGTGCCGGCCACTACCCCAAAGGACAGACACGTGGCATTGACAAAAGAGAAAGAGAAACAAGAAAGTGAATTTCTGGGAAGTATGAGGAAGTAAACAGGACCAAGAGAACCACTGTTTCTGAGTAGAGAAACTGGATCTGAGAAGACAAAAAAGGAGGCGAGCCCCCAAAATCACATGGTTATATTAGCATAATACACAGATGCCCTTTTGTGTGGGTGGTGTGCCAATTCGTGCGCCCATGCGTGCGTGCATGTGTGTGTGCATGTATGTGTGTGTGTGTGTGTGTGTGTGTGAATGGAAGCCAGAAATCAGTTTCTTCCTCAATCACTCTCCACCTTATTTTTCTGAACACACAGCTCACTGATTTACCTAGGCCAACTGAGTTCATCTTCCATCCTGCCCCTCCAACGATGGGATGGCAGATATACACAGCACCCTACTTTTTACATGGGTGCTAGAGAAATATTGAACAGAAGCAGCTTCATTAAAATAAATATATTCCTTCCAGGGGGACTGGTGTGAACAGAGGGGACTGGTGTGAAGGAGGAATCTCTCCCATGGATGTTTGAGATCACACAGTTACCTTGGTGGTCCCAGCCCCATACTTTTTTTTTTTTTTTGGTTTTTCGAGAGAGGGTTTCTC
Source organism: Microtus ochrogaster (assembly GCF_000317375.1). Classification (NCBI taxonomy): domain Eukaryota; kingdom Metazoa; phylum Chordata; class Mammalia; order Rodentia; family Cricetidae; genus Microtus; species Microtus ochrogaster. The sequence continues at coordinate 35,222,017 of NW_004949099.1, forward strand.
TGTGGTTTTGGAGCCTGTCCTGGAACTAGCTCTTGTAGACCATGCTGGTCTCGAACTCACAGAGATCCGCCTGCCTCTGCCTCCCGAGTGCTGGGATTAAAGGCGTGTGCCACCACTGCCCGGCCCAGTCCTATACTTTCTATGGCAGAAAGGAGTAGGGATGGACTGGGGTGAGAGAGGGAGAAAGCTCTGGCACACACTCTTCGCCCAGTCAACAGAGCCAAGCTCACAGAAGCTAAATGTTCTTTGTCCATAATCCTATTCCAGAAGTTATGTGCAGGCCCTGGATGCATATCCTTGCTTGGAGGTGTTTGCATTCTAGCAAATTCCTATAACTAGGGAGTCTTTGAACCTTAACACCACTCAGCTCTCACTCCTACCACTTCAGATCACTCACTTTTTAAGAGTAGGCGGAGAGTGCGTAAGACAGAGGTGGCTGTATAGCCTAGGCTAGCCTAGAACTACGATCTATATGTGCCGCCAGCCTGGCTTCTGGTTGCCAAACCTTGAGTGATGGATTCTATATCCCTCTGTCCTCTGACACAGAACTCTAGAAGCAGTTTCTTTTTCTTTGGTGAGTCAGGGCACCAGTGCAAATATGACCTCCTCAGTTATGGCTGCAGAGGATGCTATGGTGTGTGTCCATATCCATTACATAATCAGAAACAAAGCAAAAGAGTACATCCATAAATGTGTGTTTTCCTGTATGCCAGAGTCTTAGTTGCTTTTCTATTGCCATGACAAAACAGTATGACTGAGTCGCCTTATAAAAGAAAGCATTTAATGTGGGACTCAATGTTCCAGAGTGTTAGGGTTCATGCCCATCATGGTGAGGAGCATGGCTGCAGACAGGCAGCATGGCCCTGGAGCAGCAGCTGAGAGCTTGCACTCTTATCTGCAAATAGGAGGCAGAGATAGCTAACTGGGCATAGTGTAGGCTTTTGACACCTTTAAGCCCACCCTCAGTGACACACCTCCTCCAACAAGGCCACGTCTCCTAATCCTTCTCAAACAGTTCCAACAACTGGGGACCAAGCATTCAAATTTATGAGCCTATGGGCACCAATCTTAGTCACTGTTCTATTGCTGTGAAGAGACACTTAGTCTGGCTTACTATTGCTGTGATGAAACACCATGACCAAAAGCAAGCTGGGGAGGAAAGGGTTTATTTGGCTTATGCTTCCACATCCACAGTCTAAAGGAGTAAGTCACAAAACAATCCCACACCAGTTTAGAATTATGATTAATCAAAGGGTTATTTATTTAAAGGGAAAACCTTACAGATCACCGTCCTAGACAACAGCCTCCTGCACGACCAGGAAAAGCCACTGATAGCCAGAAGTGGAATCTGAAGCAAGAGAGAGTGAACAGAGGGCTGCCGCTGCTTTTTTAAAGAGAAAGATACCACACCCCAGTGAGCTGGTATCTCAAAGGCTATTGGCTGAAGGAGCGGAAGGAAAGGAATTCCCACAGCTACAGTCCATTACTGAAGGAAGTTAGGACAGGAACCCAAACAAGGCAGGGATGTGGAGGCAGGAACCTGGAGACAGGAGCTGATGCAGAAGCCATGGAGAGGTGATGATTACTGGCTTATTCATCATGGCTTGCTCAGCCTGCTTTCTTACAGAACCCAGGACCACCAGCCCAGGGATAGCACCACCCACAATGGGCGGGGCCATTCCTCCATCAGTTTCTAAGAAAATGCCCTAGAGCTGGATCTTAAGAAGACATTTTTCTCAGTTGAGGTTCCCTCCTTTCAGATGACTCTAGCTTGTGTCAAGTTGATATAAAACTAGCTAGAATATGCTGGGTAATGGTGGTGCATGTCTTTAATCCCAACACTCAGGAGGCAGAGACAGGAGATCTCTGTGTGTTCATAAACCAATCTGGTCTTCAGAGCAAATTCCAGGGCAGACAGAACTATAAAGAGAAACCCTGTCTTGAAACACAAAAAATGAATAAACAACCACAAACACAACCAGGACATACACCATGACCAAAGCAACTGTTATAAAAGAAAGCATTTACTTGGGGGCTTGCTTAGTCCATTATCACGGAAGAGAGCATGGAGCACACAGACTCACGTGATGCTGGAGACATAACTGAGAGTTCTACATCTTGATCCTTAAGTAGAGAGGGAGAGACTCTGGGCTTGGCATGTGCTTTTGAAACTTTAAAGCCCACCCCCAGTGACACACTTCCTCCAACAAGGTCACACCTCCTAATCCTTATAATCCTTTCAAACAGTTCTACTTCTGGGTGACTTAAGAATCAAATAAATAGAGCCAGGCGGTGGTGGTGCACGCCTTTAATCCTGGCACTCGGGAGGCAGAGGCAGGCAGATCTCTGTGAGTTCGAGGCCAGCCTGGTCTGCAAGAGCTAGTTCCAGGACAGGAACCAAAAGCTACGGAGAAACCCTGTCTCGAAAAATCAAAAAAAAAAAAAAAAAAAAAAAGAATCAAATAAATAAATTTCAATACCTATGTGGTAGACATTTTTGTTTGTTTGTCTGTTTTGAGACAGGGTTTCTCATTGTAGCCCTGGCTGTTCTGGAACTCACTCTGTAGACTGTTGAGCCAAAATTATCCCACGGCCCGTAACTTGAGGCCTATAGGACAGAAAAAAGCCTGGCTCAAGCACTTCAGGGCCTGTAGGATAGAGAAAAGCCTGGCTTGAGTTTGAGTGAGGATGAGACAGCAAAAATTAGGTAGATGCCCCTCCAGTTAGAGGGAAGATTTGGCTGCTTCTCATTGGATAGAGGTACCCCCACATCACATGTCACTTAACCTATATAAGCTGATTCTCACAGTAATAAACTGAGTTCCTGCTTGACTCGACTCTCTATTGCGTCTGAGTGTCTTGCATTGTGGGGCTGTGGGAATGGGCAGATAGCACACTCATCTTTCCATGGGGAATAAGGAGGCCTAGCAATGCCTAGGGGAATACAGAGGATCAAGAAGTCTGGCAACCGGAGGCCCAAAGAAGCCAGCAGTAGACCAGGCTGGCCATGAACTCAGAGATCTGCCTGCCTCTGCCTCCTGTACACTGGAATTAAAGGCGTGCACCACTACTGCCTGGTTTATGGGGGCCATTCTTATTCCAGCCACCACAGGCTGGTATGGATAACTGTCACAAGTACTCCTACCTACCGAGCTCCTTCTGTGGACTTCTCTGCAGGGAGGTATTTTTATTTTTGGATACAGAGTCTCACCTTGTAGCCCAGGCTGACTTTGAGTTTTTGTTTCCAAATACTCGGATTACAGGCCTGTGTCACTGTCTCAGGGTTTTATTGCTGTGAAGAGACACCATGACCTCAGGGCAACTCTCTCATAAAGGAAAACATTTAACTGGGGCTGGCTTAAAGTTTCAGGGGTTCAGTCCATTATCGTCATGTCAGGAAGCATGGCAGTGTGGAGGTGGACGCAGTGCTGGAGAAGTTGCTGAGAGTTCTACATCTTGATCCACAGGCAGCAGGAATAAATAGTGACAGTGACCAAGCAGGAGCATATGTGGGACCCAGTGACACACTTCCTACAGCAAGGCCACACCTACTCCAACAAGGTCACATATCCTTATCGCGCTGGTCCTGTGAGTCTAGGGGGTCATTTTCACTCAAACTAACACAGTCTCCATGCCTAAATCTGTTTTTATTTCTTATAAAATACCTAGGACTGGGAATACTGGGTCAACGAATTTTATTAGAAGTTCAGGTTCCCAAATGGTTATATAGAAGACTGGAGAGATGACCCAGTGGTTAAGGGTGCTTGCTACTCTCTCATGGTGATGGTTTGAATCCCACCACCCATATGAGGTAGTTCACCACAACTTTTAACTCTAGTACCAAGAAATCTGATGTGTCTCCTGGCCTAAGGACATTTTTTGTTTTGTTCTTTGTAGTAGGAGAGCCCCTTGTTTGTTCCCGGCTGCCTAGAACTGAAATAATCACACCGAAACCATATTATTTGCAATATTGCTTGGCCAATAGCTTAAGCGTATTTCTGGCTAACTCATATCTTAAATTAAGCAATCTCCATTAACCTGTGTATCGCCCCAAGGCTGTGGCTTACTAGGTAAAGTTCCCGCATCTGTCTCTGGTGGGGCTACATGGCTTCTTCCTGATTCTGCCTTCTTTCTCCCAGCATTCAGTTTAGTTTTCCCTGCCTAGCTAAGTTTTGCCTTGCTATAGGCCAAAGCAGTTTTTTTATTCATTAACCAATAAAAGCTACACATAGACAGAAGGACCTTCCACACCAGTTCTTAATTACATTAATGGGTGGATAATGTGTAAGTGTGTGTGTGCATGTGTGCACGCACGGGCCATAGTTAGCATATGGAAGTCAGAGGACAACTCAGAGGTGCCATTTCTCTCCTCTACTATGTGGAATGGAACTCAGACCATTAGACTTTGTGGCTGGTGCCTATCCCTCTGAGCCATTCTTGCCAGCTCCACCTGGCTTTTTGAGACAAGATGTGCCCAGTTGTGAGGAGCACACTGTAGAATTTGTTGGAGGGGGAGGAGGCAGGAGGATCGTGAGTTCGTGGCCAGCCTGGGCTACACATTTTAGGGCTGGAGAGTTGGCTCAGCTTATAAGAGCACCAACTGCTATTCCAGAGGACCTGGGTTTAATCCCCAGCACCCACACAGCAGCTCCCAACTGTCTGTAACTCCATATCTGACACCCTCACATAGACATACATGCAGACAAAACATCAATGCACATAAAATAAAAATAAGTAAAATATTAAAAAATAAAAACAAAAAGACAAAACAGAGACAAGGACAAGGTCTGCCACTAGGAACTGGGGCTCGCTGTTCAGGTTAGGCTGGCTGGCCAGTGAAGTACATCTGGCTTTTTTTTTTTTTTTTTTTTTTTGAGACACGGTCTTATTGTGTTGCCCTGATTGACCTAAACTTTGCTATATAGACCAAGCCTACCTCTGTCTCCTCATTGCTGGGATTAAAAGTGTATGCCCCATATTGTCTTCATGGCTTTTTAAGTGGATTCTGGGGATAAAACTAAGGGCATTTTCAATCACACAGTGAGTTTGAGGCCAGGCACATTCCTGGCACCAGGGTGTGGTTGTAAAGCCACACACACCTTTCTCATAGTTTATAATTTCCATATGTGGGAAGGAGGTGAGGGTTACTCGAGGGCAGTCATGGTAGTTAGGGCTCATTGTGTAAAAGAGCACAACTCACGAAGAGCTAGAAAGTCCCGAGAAGGCGGAGTGGGAGAGGGGCTTGATTATACTAATACCCCCTCCCAGAGGGACAGTGGTGGTTAGAGAAGAAGCATCTGGCAAGTAGACAGCAGCAGGGCCTGTGGAAGAGTGCTGGGCAGCAGCCCATCCCAGCATGGGAACAGCAGAGCCCAGCTTTGGGAGTTTATTTTCACAGCTCTCTCCTTCCGTGGCCTGGGTTCAATCCTTTAGCAGCCCTAGGCTCAGTTCCCCATCAGTCTGATAGAGATGAGCCTCTGTGTGTCCTTCATCAAAGGAGACGTTACTGGGCCCCATAGGCGTGCTAGGAATCAATGAAATATATAGGAAGTGCTCCTAGAATGTGGCTGTTGACCTGTTATTGGGTTCCGGCTAACTCTGTGTGGGGTGAGGTGGGGGCTGGAAGGCAGAACTCTGGGTGCAGGGGCCCAAGAACTACGTGGCCTTTTCCTCTTTTGTTTTTGTTTTAAAGACAGTGCCTCACACGCCTTTAATCCCAGCACTCGAGAGGCAAAGGCAGGTGGATCTCTATGAATTCGAGGTCAGCCTGGTCTACAGAGCACGCTCCAGGACAGTCAGAGCTACCTAGCGAAACTCTGTCTCAAAAAACAAACAAACAGCCGGGCGGTGGTGGCGCACGCCTTTAATCCCAGCACTCGGGAGGCAGAGGCAGGCGGATCTCTGTGAGTTCGAGACCAGCCTGGTCT
>NW_004949099.1:35228043-35232501 GCF_000317375.1 Microtus ochrogaster
AAAAAAAAAAAAAAAAAAAAAAAAAAAAAAACCCAAAAAAACAAACGACAATGTCTCACATAACCTAGGCTGGCCAAGAACTCCATACATAAAGTCCAACATGACCATGGAAAAAATTATATTTACCTGTTTACAATAAATATCTATTTTATGTTTATATATAAATAAATTGTAGTGAAAGGCCAGAGGATGATGGCTCATCTTGGTTGTCAAGTTGACTACATCTGGAATCAACTAAAACCCCAGATGCTGGGTAAGCCTGCGGTGGGGTTATCTGAGGTGGGAAGACCCACTCTAAATCTTAGCCACGCCTTCCCGTGTGAGCCCACACTAAAGGGTCGGGGATAAGGAAGCTTTTACTTCTGTCTGCTTGCCCTGCGTTCCTGCACCTGTGGAACTGATTTCTTGGGATGTCACTGTAAGATTGAATCCAGCACCTCCCCGTGAATCCTCCAGGACTCGGGGCCGGACTGGGACTACGCCAGGGCCTGAACGACGAAGATTCTCCACTTTCCACTGCAACACACCCATGGTTGAACTTCCCCGACCACATTCTATAAGTCAATATAATACATATTCATTCTATCAGTTCTGGAGAGCCATGACTAACCGGAGGACAACTCGCTGGAGTCACAAGCACGTGAGTTCCAGGAATCCTCAGGGCTGTCGGTGGCACTGAATGACTGAGCCTCCTGGCTCCACTCTGCTAAGCGCTAAGGCTATAGGCATGAGCCACTAAATGAGCCATTTTATTTATTTATTATTCATTCATTATTTTATTTATTTGGCTTTGCAAAACAGGGTTTCTCTGTGTAGCCCTGGCTATCCTGGAACTTGCTGTGTAGACCAGGTCGGCCTTGAACTCAAGATCCTCCTGCCTCTGCCTCCTGAGTGCTGGGATTAAATGCGTGCGCTGCCACCCGCTGGCTATAAATTAGTCTTTTGAAGGGCCGGGAGGGGGAACCCGGAGAGCCATGCTTTCTGTAGTGCAGGTGTTGGAAGTCGAGGTCTCTCACAGGCGGGGCCATCGCTCTACCACTGAGCCCTTCGCACAGGCGTGGCCATCGCTCTACCACTGAGCCCTTCACCTAGCGCTAGCCCCCTTCCCACGCTGCCTGCTAGCTGTCCTTTCATTCCCAGCAAAACCTCTCGCTTTCCACAGAGCTTCTCCTCCTCTTCCAACCTCCTCCCCACCTCACCCTGTTTTGGTTTAGTGTTTCCACTGGGTGTCTCTCCGTCTCCACAGCCCCAGTGCCTTCTCCATCCCTGCACAGGCTGAATGTCACTAGCAGAGCCCCCACCCTCATACCTGTGTGTGTGTGTGTGTGTGTGTGTCAACGTTTCCTCTGTCCTGGCCGCTTCTCACCTGGGTGAAACACTGACAGCAAGCTCCTGCTCCAGTCACAAAGTGGCAAAACAGAGACATAGACAGTCCAGGTCAGGAAGTCCCGATGTGTGCGGAGCACCCTCCGAGCTTAGTCCTCTTTCCGGGCTCACTATGGATGGCCTTGGGACTCCTAATGAAGAACCCAGGGAAGGTGATGATAGCGCATCCACCGAGATCACAACCTCCTCCAGGGCCCAAGCGGAGCCACCAGGACTGTCTTGGGACACAAAGGAAGGGACAGGCCGATATTACACCAAGTTCAGTGGACACAGGTGGATAGGACACCAACAGTAAGGGAGGTGACCACTGGACGGTGAGCTGAGGGAGTGTGCTGGAGGCTGAGGAGGCAGCGGCTTCCTGAAGGGATACTGTCTGCCCTGAGTGTAAGAATGTGATATTGGAATCTAGCTAGGATTCAGGCTGCAATACCCACAATGAGCCCTCCCTTCTCACAGATACTGACAGGTACCTGGCTGTGTCACTGTGTGTGGGTCCCTAGCTGACAGACTCTGGGGTGCTAGGATCTTTCCCCAGGGAAGTGAGTTCACATCAGGGCCACACAGCGTGCGTCTCACCCCCTTCTTTGCCTCTGAGCAGGAATTAGAGCTGGTTTGTGCGGTGAAAAGCAGAAAAGCTCAAGAGACTCCCATTTCTGCCATATGGGTCCTGACTCCCTTGCTACAAAGTCCCTCTTAGCCCGGTGGTGGTGGCACACGCCTTTAATCCAGCACTTGGTAGGCAGAGGCAGGGGGATCTCTGTGAGTTCAAGGCCTGGTCTACAAGAGCTAGTTCCAGGACAGGCTCTAAAGCTACACAGAGAAACCCCGTCTACAAACAAATGTCCCCTACTCTGCTGTCTTTTTGTTGTTGAGGTGTGAGCTCCTCTCAAAGCTCCCCCCCCCCAATCTGTCCCTCCATGGTGTTAAAAACTTTGTTTGTTTTGAAAAAAGGTCTTACTATGTAACATTGGCTAGGCTGGAACTCACTACGTAGGCCAGGTTGGCCTCAAACTCAGAGTTACATCTGCTTCTGCTTCCCCAAGTGCTGAGATTAAAGGTGATCCCTCTCAGTGTCTCTCTGAATCCCTTCCACCAGGAAGGCGAAAAGTGTTCAGGGCCTGGGCCAGGGACCCCCACCCTTTTTAATGTGCCTTCCTGCCAAGCTGTCTGTAGCTCCAGGCCTTGAAAGACAGACAGATGAGGGACAGCAAACAAACCCTGCTGGAAGAAAGATCCTGGACCAAAGTCTGTGGTGCCAAGAAAGAAAAGGTTCTTGACGGGTGAGACAGGTGGAGCCCTGGCGTGACTCAGCACCTCCAGTAAGTCAGATGTCCATGGGATTTCCCAAGTTTCTCCCCCTTCACTGTCCCTTGGGACTCTTGGATCTGCTCTAACAGCTCCTAGTGAGGATGCCGAGCTGGAAGAAGGAAGGGTAGAGATCTGGAGGGCTAACCTTCCCCAAGCCACATAAATGTCCCCTCCTAATCTGGCCATAGCTCAGACAGATTCCTGGGGAAGGGGTGGAGGAATGGGAGTGGCTTTCCCAAAGAGCCAGACCCCCCAACATTTGCCCCAAGATGGGTCTGATCATGGCCCCATACCGAATGCGGTCGTATTCTGTATTGTTCTGCTGTCTCTGAAGCCAGCTCTATTTATTTTAGTGTTTTTCTTTTCTTTCCTCTTTTGGCTCTTCAAGACAGGGTTTCTCTGTGCAATAGCCCTAGCTGTCCTGGAACCAGAGATCTGCCTGCCTCTACCTCCCGAGTGCTGGGATTAAAGGCGTGCACCACCACTACCCAGCTATTTTAGTGTTTTTCAAAACAGGGCTTCTCTGTAACAGCTTTGGCTGTCCTGGAACTCACTGTGTAGATCAGGCTGGCCTCAAACTCAGAGATCTCCCTGCTTCTGCCCTGGAGTGCTGGATAAAAGGCGTGCACCACCTCCACCAGGTGATTATTTTAAGTTGTAAGGCATGGGCTTACTTTGTAGCTGAAGCTGACCTAGAGCACAGTCTGACCCAGGCAGGCCTGGAGCTCATGTCAAACCTGCTTCTGCCTCTTGAGTGCTGTTTCTACAGGTGGGAGCCATCATGCGCTGCTTTTTGTTTTTGTTATTGTTACATGACGTGACAAGCTATTTCGGGGCTCTTTGTTCCTGTACAGGGTTTCCCCACAAATCCAGCCAATCCCTCCCTTCCTTCCTCTCTCTCACACTCTGCCCTGGGATCCACACGTCCTCAGGAATTCCGAGAAACTGAGCAAGGGCAGCTTGAGGGTTGGGCTCTGAGCAGGGACAGCTTGCTGGCATGTGACTGTGACTCAGAAGCCTGAGAGATAGGCGTGGAGTACGTAATGCCATTGGCTCTTTTCTGTCCCGCCACCGCTTTATGAAGGAGAGAGATTTGGAGAGCCAAGTTCAAGATCAGTTCGCCGGGTAGCAGCCAGACTGGGCAGAGGCCAAGTCAGATTCCTAGGGCTCTTCAGGTCACATGGCCAAGTAACCTACAAACGCTTTCCTCCTCAAGGGTGACAGCACCGTCATTAGCAGATGTAAGAGAGGAAGGGCCCGAGGGGGGGGGGCACTGGCCTGGAGGAAAAGGAGTTTGAAACCATGGGCCCACGACTAAATGCATTATATCAAAAATGGGATCCTAAAACCCATTCTATATAATTAATAAATGCTAATAAAATTTTTTAGAAAGTAAAAAATGCTTTCTTTTGAATTAAGTTTGCCTTTATCTCTGCTGTGTGTGGGATAAGCATGTAGAGGTCAGAGGTCACCTTTTCTCCCACTGTGGCTCTGAGGACTGAACAGGGTTACAAAGCAAGTGCTTTTACCTGCTACGGCTGAGCCGTCTTTCCGACTGCATTGTCTTTCAGCTTCCAGCAGCAGAAGCAGAGAATAAAAAAGCCTGTCTCAGGCTGGCCCTCCTACCTTGCTGGCACTGGGGTCTAAATCACTAATGGAGGGCTGGAGAGATGGCTCAGTGGTTAAGAGCATTGCCTGCCCTTCCAAAGGTCCTGAGTTCAATTCCCAGCAACCACATGGTGGCTCACAACCATCTGTAATGAG
>NW_004949099.1:35232601-35234162 GCF_000317375.1 Microtus ochrogaster
CATACACACAGAATATTGTATACATCATAAATAAATAAATATTTAAAAAAAATAAATCACTAACGGAAATTTCTCAGGACCCTGGTCATAGGTCCTCTTTGGCTGCTGTGGTCCTGGAGACCCTGGCCATATGGCTTGTTTGGTTGCTGTGGTCCTGGGGACCCTGGTCATAGGTCCTGTTTGGCTGCTGTGGTCCTGAGGACCCAGGTCATAGCTCCTGTTTGGCTGCTGTGGTCCTGGGGACCCTGGCCATAGGTCCTGTTTGGCTGCTGTGGTCCTGGGGACCCTGGTCATAGGTCCGGTTTGGCTGCTGTGGTCCTGGGAAAAGCAGGTACTCTGAATCTGTTTGGGAGATTTCTCAGAATGGTGAGTGGACTAGTCCCTTGATGCAGCTCAGTAAGAGACTGGAAAATGACTCGGGACTTAGGGAGGTCTGCAAACGGGCAGCCACAGGTTTCAGATTTCACCATGAGCTTGAAGACTGGGAGGCTGGGAGACACCTTTCTCCTGGCTCATGCCTAAGATCTGGGAAACTAAGGGAATGTCACTTATGGTTGGAGACTGGCCAGGTATGTCTGGATACTGATGGCCTCTGACTTAGCTGCTGTAGAGTTAAGGCTGGCTGATTAACGGCATTTCAGTCTTGCGTATGTGTATACAGATGATTACTATCTGCTTCTCTGTTCTTTTTACTCTGAGACAGGGTCTCCTGCCATCAAGGCCGACCTCACATTCACCATGTACCCAAGGATGAACTTCAGCTTCTGATTCTCCTGCCTCCATCTTCCAAGTACTGGGATTATAGGTGTGTGTCACCATGCCTGGGTTTATGACGCCAGTGCCGGACTTCGTGCAAGACTAGCACACTACCAACTGAGCTGTGCATGTCTTAAATCTTCCGGAAAACCATGGGACTTCATGGTTCCAAGGTTTTAAAGATTTTTACTTAAAAGATTTATTTTCGTGTTTGACTGCATGCATGTACAAATACCAAGTACATGCCTGGTGACCTTGGAAGCCAGAAAGAGGATGTCAGCTCCCTGGAACTGGAGTTACAGATAGTTTTGCGCTGCCATGTGAGTGCTGGCAATCAAACTCAGGTCCTCTTCAAGAGTACCAAGTGCCCTTATCCACCGACCCTCCTTTCCTGGCCCTTGTTTCTGTTATTTTAAATAGTATGCATCCATGTGAGGGCAAATACACCGTGGGCAGCACCACTCAAGATCCAACGCTTTGAACGTCAACTCCAAATTTCTACTTAGGTACAGAATTGTCGAACTTGGGGCCGGAGAGATGGTTCTGTGGTTAAGAACACACACGACTCTTACAGAGTTCCCAAATTAAGTTCCCAGCCCGCGTGCCAGGCAGCTCACAATTGCCTCTAACTCCAGCTTCAGGGGGTTCTGACATCCCTGGCCACTGCTGGCACCTGTAGACACATTGACAAACCTGCCCCCCACATACACAACATTTAAAATAAAGTGGACCTTAAAGAATTGTGGAACTTAAACTTTTGGTTGACAGGTTTTCTCTCTCCCCTGTATCTGTGTCCCTCTTATTT
>NW_004949099.1:35234267-35246640 GCF_000317375.1 Microtus ochrogaster
CTGTAGACCAGGCTGGTCTCGAACTCACAGAGATCCGCCTGCCTCTGCCTCCCGAGTGCTGGGATTAAAGGCGTGTGCCACCATTGCCCGGCTCCCTCATTTCTTTTCTCAGCTTCTTGAGGCCATTAGTTAGGTAGCCTGGGCTGTAAGGTGCCCATACCAGAGGGCTCTCTTACTATTAGGAAGTGTTTGGCTACTTACCACTGATTAGGAAACAGTCTTTCTCTATAACATAGCCACCACGCAGGTCTGGGAGACCAGGCAGAGGTAGCTTGAAAATAGATCTCTGAATCATGACTCACAGTTAAGTCTATCCTGTAAGAGGGAGGAAGAGCAGGATGGAATTCCCTCTGCACATGTTTTACGGCCTTCCGTCAAGAGGCGTCTCTAGGGAAACACCTTTCTGGAGTTTCAGTTTTCCAGAGGAGGTGACTTGCTCTTCCTTCCCCTGGGTCATGAGGTAGCCCCCACCACACCTCTCCAGAGCCTGAGCCCCCTTGCCTGGAGGCTTCTCCTAGAATGGAGCCTCAACACCTACACCCTTCCCTAAACCTTGCCTCTCCAGCAAGGTACAAGTGGAGAGGGGGGAGCCCCGTTTGCACGGATGTAGGCTTCACACGTCTGACTTGTACAGCCAAAGGCACGCATATCCCAAGGTCTGTGGTAGACCCAGGACACGCTCCCCAGTGACAAATTCACCTCTCGCCTTACAGGAGCACAGGGCCGCTCTCCTCTCCGCTCTTAGGACAGGAGGCAGCTGCGCGGGCGGAGGCCAGGAATGGTGGTTTCTTGGGAGGAAAGTGTTTCTGGCTGCCTGTCTAAAGCTACCATTTCCTGCCACCTGGGGTTGTTGTAAAGCTTGGCCACAGTCCACCTGTTTCTCAAGCTTACTATGTGAAAACTCGGGGAGTAAAAAAGGTGGCTGGGCCCAGGTGTCCACGCAGCTCCAGCTGTTTCCTCGGGAGTCTAGGGTCCCAGTAATGTCTGTCCCTCCTGAGGGGGCTCCCTACTTACTCCTTTTCTCCTCCCATTACACACGGGCCATGGCCAGTGGGCCTTCTCTCTGGAAAAGCTGGTGGCTCAGCTGTTTTGACTGCTCGCCCTCTGAACCAGTAACTGCCATCTTGAGGAGTTCAGTTGCACCCTTTTGCAAAAAAAACGCATCCCCATTAGGGTTGTTGATGATTCAGGCCCTTGTGGAGGGGTGGGAGGAGTCACAGGACCCTTACCCAGCCTTTGCCTGCTACCTGTTGTATACAACTCTGTCTTACTTGCAGGAGGCCTGGGTTGCCTGTAGGCTAGTTACATAGGTGGGGGAGTCTAGGGGAGGGGGACTCCATCTCCATGGCTACAAGGAAGCCCTCGCCTCTGCTGGAATCCTGCCTTGGGTTGACATTGGAACCCTAAGAATTTGAGCAACACCAGTCTTTTTTTTTTAAAAGACAGGGTCTCTCCAGAAAGTCCTGGAACTTGCTTTGCAGACCAGACTGGCCTTGAGTTCGCAGAGGTCACCTACCTCTGCTGCTTGAATGCTGGGATTAAAGTTAAAGGCCTGTGCCACCATGCCCCGCTGCGACACCAGTCCTAAGGGGCTGGCTCCAACTTCCTTGGCATTACTCAGTGCTTCTTGTTAAGCAGGGTGCTGCAGAGAATTTCTCAAGAGCTAGCTCCTGATGGCTGCATCACGACAACACAGAGGGTTCACAATCACAAACCAAATGAAAAGCTATATTCTTTGAGCAACCTGTCTGTATACACTCATCTATAAGATGCATGGATGACTTGTGTAGATACATGGAAATATGTCTTGGCTCAATGCCCAGAGAAGAAAAATGGCTTCAGAAATAGTCTTTATTTCTTAAAAAAAGAAAAAAAAAACTTTATTGCGCATAAAACAGACCGTTCCCTCTTGTGGGTCGTTTTTACTGTGATACTGGGGATTGAACCATGGGCCTTATGCATGCTAAGCACACATCCTACCACTGAGCTATATTCCCAGCCCCTGATACTTGTTACCCCTTCCCCCACTCTTTCCTCTCCTGTCCCAGTGAAAATGTCTTATCTTTTAAAGTCTACAGTTGCTGGTCAAAATTATCTTAGGATGGCTGCTGGAGGGAAAGGCCCTTTATCAGCTGAGCAGGGTTAGAACCTGGGGTTCTGGCCTGGCTCTCACTGGGGAGCAGGGGACAGTCTTCTGCTTTAGGGGTAGAGGCTGGTGCCTCATGTACTATCCGTAGCCTTGAGTTTGGGCTCACTCAAACACACTCTAGCATCTTATACATGTATGAAGTGTGTGGCTATATATACCCTCTCTTCCCGGCCTTCAAGTGAAGACAGAATTCCTGGGAAGAACATCTGACCAGACCTGCATGCATTTCCAGAGGTGGAGAACACTTCCTGTCTCGAGTCCCCGGACCGCTGAAATCGACGTCAAACTAGTGGTTACAAACTGGGAGCCAAAAAAAGGTGCTCTACGAGAACCCCAAGTCCTCATGCTGCCGCGGCTGGGGAGTGGGAACATCTCCCAGGCTGGTGGATTTCTGCCCCCTTCCTAGTGACTGCAGGAAGCAGCGTGTGCTTTGGAAAGATCAACAGGGTCGTGGCTGACCAGGACAGAGGAGGGAGGGGACACCCACGAGGCCACAAGAGGCGCTGCATGCCCCTGCATCCTTCTTGAGTCACTCAGGAAATGGGTGACTTCTTGTGGGTTAGCAGAAATGACAGACTGAGCTTCCTGGGATTGCCAGTGGCACTGGGGAGGCGGACAGGGTTAAGAAGGCCACACAGGCGATAAAGGTCCTGTCCAAAGTCCAGTCTGATTGGCAGATTGTGGTTGAAAAATGGAATCCAGAACATCCTCCTCTCCTCGTTTCAGACAGAGAATAAAAATAGCAGTAATGCCACGTCAGAGACCAGGAACTGATGACGTCAGGGCTGCGGTGGTTGCTGGCAGCACACCTGTCTTTCCACAGGAGAGATGGCAGCTTTCGCACGAGGAGAAGGGTGAGATTGCTGTTTGCTCCTCTGGAGTTAGATGGATGTTCAAGTTGAGGCACAGTGTGGTTCCCACAGGAAGTCCAGGATGAGTGTGGGCCCTTGGCAGCCTTGAAGGGTGGCCAGGGATGGCATATCTTCTTCCCAATCTCCTCTCAGCAGGCCCAGCTGGCATACCCTTTTCCAGATCGGTGTGGCACCCATGCACTGGTCCATGGAAAGAGAAGCACCCTGGCCCCCATCACTGGTCTCTGGGTGAACCACAAGAAATGAGCAGTTTGGCTTATGGAGCTGGTTACATGGTGCTTGTTGGCTCTTGCCAGGCCAAGAAAATCCTAGTACAGGCAGGGAAGGTCAGAGTGGCCAGCGTGTTGAGGGGAGGCCAGTGCACACATGCCCCTCCAGCTGGACCAGGGCATTGCCATCAGCCGGCCTGAGGACAAGGTCACATTCCACTTGGTCCCAGCCAGCGTAAGGAGGGGCTACCCTCCATCTTTAACATCTGTACAGGAAGTAAAACCTTGGCAGCAAAACTGGACAAAGTGGGTTCCGCAGAGCCATGATTCCAAGAGCAGAGGCCACAGCAGCCGGTCTGTCTCCAGGCATGGCCTCCTAGTGCTGAAACGCGTCCTTACAGAGAGGCAGCTCCCCTGTAGAAGTCCAGTGCCAGCAGGGACAGGGTGCTGGGTGGAGGAGGGGACAGAGAAGCTGTGAGGAAGGACCCACAGGGCTTTGAGCTGCCCGCTGGTCCGACCAGGTCCGTAACACTATCAAGACGGCTAATAAATATGCATGTAACAAGATCAGGTCAGTTTGCCTCAGGGCTGCAGGGCTGCACAAAGCCCTCCCAGTCAAGTCCTACACGCAGGTGACAGGCAATCAGTGTCTCTAGTAAAGGTATAAAAACGAAGTTGCTTCCTTTCAAGTATTAAAAAAATAAGTTAATCGACAAAAAGGGTCCGAAGTGGCTGAGTGTCTGGGCAGGTTGTCAGTTTCCTTTCGATGTGCAAACACAGAAAAATGCTGAGGAGAGCCATCTCCTGTACTGCCGTGGGTGCCGACCAGGGGTGGCGCCTGTCTGTCGACATGTAGGGTCTCCCTCAGCTCTGCCACAGTCAATACTTTCCAGTGTCAAAATCGTTGTGAACTAAAAGCAAAACACAGCAATCCGCGGGCCTCAGGCCACTGCCCATATGAAAGGCCTGGGGGGCACTTGGCCACTGGGAATCCAGTGTGTGGCGGGGCTGGAGGCAGAGCCCTCCTGCGCCCTCCTAACTTGCATAATGAACCTGCCTACTGTCTGGCTTCCCCTGCAACGGGAGGGTGGGCATCACCCTTATCACCCCCACGGGTGCTGCTCCCTGCTGGATCCCCTCCATCCACAGCTTCTCTGCAGATGCTTCTGCACTTTCTTTGGTGGTGCTTCAGGAAGCAAGAGGACAGTAGCCACTCGGCTCTTCAGGTGCTCTGGGTGGCAGTGGCTCTGAAGAGGAGTCACTTCCCTCTCTTACCAGCAGAAGGAAGGAAGAGGTGCCAGGCAGCAAGCCCTCGGGGACCTGCAGGAGTGTCCCCTGTGGCACATGCCAAACACCCGTCTCCTCCCTCCTGAATGGGAAGTCCCACACGGCCCTTCACCTCAGATGATAACCCTCGCCTGGGGTTTTCCCACAGCACAGGTGTCTGTGAGCTACCTTCCAGGCACGCCAGGTCTCTTCTGAACCTGGATCCGGTGGGTCGGGATAACACAGCCGGGTCAGGTGGGTGCCAATCAACCAAACCCAACGGTAGCCAGGCTCAGGACCAGTCCAGGCTGAAGCCCTTGCACAGCATAGCAGCCTCCAGGTCCTTGTCCTCCTCTTTCTCCCGTAGTCGCTGCTCATCCAGCAGGGCCACCAGCGAGTCTCTCTGCTCCACCACCTCCAGCATCTCGTTCAGGATCTTCTTCTCCTCTGACAGCTCCTCCTCGGTCTTCAGGTGATCTGCCGAGTGGCTGATGGCATCAGGCGTGTGGCCTGGGACAGTGGCCCACTTCACCCTCCACCCCACTCGCCTTCCGCTCACCTTCCACAGCCATGCGCTCCCGAAGCTCCTGCTGCAGCCGGCTCTGGCGGTCTTCCAGCTCCAGCTCCCGGGCACTGGGACAGGGAGAGGCAGCAAGGGTGACTTGGGGACCAGCCCTCCCACCCTGCTGTGATGTACCACACGCTGGCTCACCCCCCCCATAGCTGGTTCCTGAACCCCAGTTCACTCACAAGATCATCAGCTCCGACTCGTAGCGCACCATGGCATTTTTCTCCTGCACCAGCTTGAACCACTCCTGCATCAGCTTGGGGTCATCCTTTTTGCCCATGCCTGTGTGAGAGACTGAGGGTCAGACAGGGGATGGGTCTGTTTGCCCAGCCCAGAAGGATTGTCACACTGGGGCAAATGTGCAAAGAGCCAAGCAAGATGCTGCCGGAACAGTCCCAAGCCAGGTCCAAAGTTTGCCTACAGCCCTGACAGGGAGACGGGGACAGAGAACGACAGGCCACTGCGTCGTGCCCACCCCAGGGCCTGACAGACTTAGACTTTCCATCAGTCCTGCCCAGGCCTTGTTCTGGGTGACTGACTGTTCCTTCTATACGAGCTTAACACTGCCTTGCTCGGTGATACAAGTGTGCGTGTGTATGAAATGGCCCGCTCTCCCCTCGCTACTAGGTCTCTTTAGAGGAAAAACAGTCTAATAAACAGGAGGATTATAAATTTACAAACTACACCTTGCCTTTGAGATTAGGTTCATAAAACCCAAGCTGCCCTTGAACTCCCGATCCTCCAGTCTCCACGCTCCCATATTCTGAGATTACAGGCACGTGTGCCACCATGCCCAGTCCTACACTCTGCTCTTAAATTACTTTCTTTTGACCCTGTTTCTTCCTGAGCAGCTGTCTCTTTCAGGGGCCCCTGACGCTTCGCCACCGCTTCCTTGTTGGGGTCAGGAAAATACCATGTCTTGGTTTTGTTGTGTGCTCACCTAGACACATACATGCCAGGCAAGTGCTCTACCACTGAGCTACACCCCCTGCCCTAAAACACCCCCTTCTTAGCACGTGGCCCGACAAACACTGCAGCGGAATCTGCATGGCAGACACAAAGCATCAAGGTGGCTGTCACCAGCGGACCCCAGAGCTGAGGAGGGCAACTGTTCCTACTCTTCGGCTACCTGTTGACTCGAGCTGCCCCTGAATCAACGTTTGCCTCAATCAGGAGTAGCCACACCCCTAGGCTTAGCTGTAGCAAAGGCATGGGGGAAGGACCCCCCCCCCTTTTTGAGACAGGGTTTCTCTGTGTATCTCTGGCTGTCCTGGAACTCACTCTATAGACCAGGCTGGCCTTGGACTCAGAGATCAGCCTGCCTCTGCCTGTCTCCCTGAGTGCTGGGATTAATGGCAAAGGCATGAGCCACCACTGCCCGGCAAGGAAAGGTTTTCTAAGGAATCAAAACCACCCAGAAAATAACAACGTCCTTCTGCTTAGTGTACAAAGCTATCTGTGTGACCTTGCCCTGGAAGCACACGGTGGCTCCTTGCCCACAGGGATATAAACTTCCTTTCATGTTATTTTTGTGTGCTGGAGATGAACACAGGAAGCTCATATGTGCTAGGCAATGCCCCACCGCTGAGCACACTGCCATCCCAACATCCAGTAATTTTATACAGAACTTGGGGTGTTCAAGGGCTTCCTAAAGTTTATTCACAGACCTCAAGTTAAGAGGTGTCAGCTGGAGTCCTCTAAGTCCCCCCCACTTGCTTGGTTGGGTGGTCCAGTCTCAAGAAGTGCTCTAGTTTATACAAGAGTATGGCCAGGGGCTGGAGAGATGGCTCAGAGGTTAAGAGCACTAGCTGCTCTTCCAGAGGTCCTGAGTTCAATTCCCAGCAACCACATGGTGGCTCACAACCATCTGTAATGAGATTTGGCACTGTATCCTGGAAAGTGTATATATAATAAATAAATAATTAAAAAAAAAAGAGTATGGCCAGTATCCTTAGGTAGGTGCTGGTCCCCTGTGAGGCTCTCTTGCTCTAGCCTGCTTCTTCCTGATTCTTTCACACTAGTCAAAGGCCAAGCTCTTTTGCTGTATGCTGGACACGTCAGACCTAAGCCTAAGTCTTCAGCCAGTAACCACAGTTTGGAGACAGAACTGACGCACGCAAGGGTTAGTATCAGACCATGCCAAGCACACATGCACCCTTCTTCCTGATGTGAAGGCTCCCGGCCCTGAACTCTACTTTAAAGATGGACGCCTCCATCCCGGCCTGTCGAGCCTGCCTACAGGTCTGGGGGTCCAAACTCTCCTTCCCCACTCCAATACACTTGGGTCTTTGGCTTCAAAGCAGCCTACAGCCCAGTTCCACGCATTCCTTCTGGAGCGTCTCTGCACAGTGTGCCCATGTGGCCATGGAGATGAAGCCCTTGAGACATGCAAGTTGTCCAGAGTGGCAAGCCACGAGCGTACCAAGTCCGTCCCTCCTTCCCACCTCCCAGATGTAAAGACCCCCAATTCCACCGGGGACACTGGGACACCGCTCATGAGCCGTGTTGGAGTTCAGTCACAGCCCATGAGCAGGGGAATGTGGTGGGGTGGGTGGTCAGATGTGAGAGCCATGGGGAGCAGAGAAGAGGTTAGCAGGGTTAGTCATGGCCACACGCCCCTTCCCCCTGCCCACATGCCTTGCCAATGACAATCTTATCATCACAACAGACTTCAAATCGGACAAACTTAAAACAAAACAAGACACACTCAGCAAGACACAAGGTAGAGAAGTTTGTTTTCAGTGGTTGCTCTGGGGGGAAACAACAAAACTTGGGGGGCATTTGTGTAGACCAGTCTTTGTAAGGACAGTATTCCTTGACTCTGCCAATGCAAACTGTCGCCACCCCTACTCCTGGCCCTCTTTATGCCGGCCTTGTCCTTACTGGACCCAAGGCTCCAAGCACCAATGATAGGCAGAACCACAGAACTGCAGCCTGAAGACACTGGAGCCCACAGGCTCGCTGGCTCCCCTTGGTTCCCATCCTCCCTTAGATAGTCAAAGGGATACTGTGCCTTGTAAGAAACTGCCACATACTCATGACATTCTGCAGTCAGAGAGAGGAACAACTGCTGGGCCTTGGCTCCCTGTTGGACTATGGTGGCTGTGGCCCCTCGGAGGCAGTGGGGACAAGTGGGCGAGGTTACGTTACCTTCCTGGACACAGCAAGGGCAGAAGGAGAGAGGTCTGCGCCGCGGAGTCCCGCCACTGGCCTCAACTTCAAAAGGACCAAACAAGGAAGAGGAAACAGAGAAAGACAAAGGAAGCGGGAGAGGAGGAGAGGAATTTGGAGGTGGAAAGGGACAGGGAGAGGGCGAAATAAAAACAAGCAGAGGACAAAAAACAGAAAAAGTGAGAAAGGAACAACAGGAAGAAAGGAAAAAAAAAATCCACAAGAATGGAGAAGCAGAAACAGGGGAACAAGTCTACAAATGAATCAAGTCCTTTCCCTTCAGCATGGAATCGAACAAGAGCAGGCGAGGGCATGTAACAACACTGGAACACTGTCATATGTACCCAGAAGCCTTGGGTAGGTCTGCCTATGTCCAAGCAACACTTTCTAAATATGCAGCCAGCGCTGCTTCCGGGTGTGCGGAGGTCACTGGGGTGACCAACGAAGTCTACATAAACTGGTCATCACTAACATGCATGCTAAGGTTCAGCTATCTTTTCCATAACTCCAAGGGGCAGGGAGAGTCTGTCACCCTTGGCCATCATGCCCACAGAGAGGAACTCGGAGTCTGCACAGTGGCATCTTACCCTTGTTATGGTCCTGTAGGGCTGAGAGATGCATGGCCTTGTATTCTGAACCAGCGAAGTTAGGGGGAAACTACGAACACACGAAAATCACTTCCACTAGCCTGGAGCATCATCCCTCCCGTGGGCTATGGAAAACCAACCACCACCTTTTCTTTTGGCTCTCCCGCCTTTTGGAGGCATCCAGTGCCAGCACTGAGGGATGGTAATCACACTGTGGACTGTAAGACCAAAGCGGGTGAGCTGGCAGGACAAGCCAACAACTCACAGCGACGCTACTGGTAAGAGTAGTGATGGGCAGCGAGAGGAGACAGTGTGCAGAGATCTATAGACCTTGGGGAGACCTGATCACCATTCGAGGGAGAGGGAGGGGAGCTGAGCAAGGGACCATCACAGAACCACAGGAGCACACACAGGACACAGGAAGTCCCAGGAGGGTAAGGCCTCTGAGCCATGGGAGGACAGGGACATGGGTGGCCCACAATGTCAGCAGGACTCAGGTTCCCAGACGGCTGAAGCGAAAAGCTCCTGTTGGACTGGCCGTTCTACACTGCAGTGGGATAAATGCAGGGACCAAGGGACCACAATCTCTTTCTTCTTTAAATCCTCTCATGACCTACTAAGCACATTGTGCACAGTAAACCCGATTCTTGGGTACAACCACCAGACCAAAGCCACAGACAGCGTGTGAAGTGCTTTTATCCCATCCCAACGGGCTCGGCCTTGACAATCTGAGGTCTGCGTCCTTCCCAAACATGTGCTCCGCCATAGCTGACCTACTCAGCCTGCTTGGCTTCGAAGCATAAAGTCTAGGTGGGGCTCGGATACGTGGACAAATCCCTTGAGTATTACATCAACTCTCTCTGTCGTCTCCTGGGGCTCTAATGACAAGAGTAGGTAGCAGTGTAGCTAGAATGGTGTAGTGACAGCCGCGATCATTAGCAAGGGACAGTGACATAATATGTAAACAATGCACATCCAAAATCAGGCAGGTGCCTGCACACACACACACACACACACACACACACACACACACACACACATTGTGGAGTAATCCTTTTGTACACTGTGAAAATGTGTTGCTCTCATTGTTAATAAAAAGCTGATTGGCCAATAACTAAGCAGGATTTTTAGAGCAGAGAGAATGCTGGGAAGAAGAAAGGCAGAGTTTGAGGAGTTTCGAGTGAGACTCGAAAGAAGCAACACGCGAAGTTCATAGATGAGGTAAATGAGCTCGGGACAGCACGTGGACTAAATGGTTAATTTAAGTTCGTAGATGAGGTAAATGAACCACAAGACAGCACTAAATGGTAAATTTAAGTTGTAAGAGCCGGCTGGAGATGAGCCTAAGTGATAGGCCAAGCACTTATTTTAATTTTTTAAAATAATTTATCTATTTTTATTTTATGTGCATTAGTGTTTTAGCTGCATGCATGTATGTGTGAGGGTGTTGGGTCCCCCGGAACTGGAGCCACAGACTCTAGTAGCTGCCATGTGGGTGCTGGGAATTGAACCCGGATCCTCCGGAAGAGCAGCCAGTGCTCTTAACCACTGAGCCATCTCTCCAACCCTGGCCGAGCATTTATAATTAATAATAATTCTGTGTGGTTATTTGTTTTTTTTTGTTTTTTGTTTTTTGTTTTTCGAGACAGGGTTTCTCTGTGGCTTTGGAGCCTGTCCTGGAACTAGCTCTGTAGACCAGGCTGGTCTCGAACTCACAGAGATCCGCCTGCCTCTGCCTCCCGAGTGCTGGGATTAAAGGCGTGCGCCACCATCGCCCGGCCTGTGTGGTTATTTGGGAGTGACTGCCGGGACAGAGAAAACTCCACCTACACACATGCGCACTAAAATGCATACATACACCTAAACAGTGTCTGGACCTCACACAATAGACCCTGCGTCCTTTCATCTTGACCACATTCCTCGTACAACCTTTACACTATGGAGCATCGTTTGAAATAACGGAATATTGAGAACGTAAGTTAAAAAATAAAATTGAAAAAAAAAAAGGGACAACATTGGGTGAAGCATGTATTTAAAACCAAGGAGGAGATGCCAGGCAGTGGTGGCACACCCCTTTAATCCCAGCACTCGGGAGGCAGAGGCAGGCAAATCTCTGTGAGTTCGATGCCAGACTGGTCTGCAAAGCAAGTTCCAGGACAGGCTCCAAAGCTACAGAGAAAACCTGTCTCAAAAAAAACCAAATCAAGGGCTGGAGAGATGGCTCAGTGGTTAAGAGCATTGCCTGCTCTTCCAAAGGTCCTAAGTTCAATTCCCGGCAACCACATGGTGGCTCACAACCATCTGTAATGAGGTCTGGTGCCCTCTCTGGCCTGCAGACATACACACAGACAGAATATTGTATACATAATAAATAAATAAATACTTTAAAAAAAACCAAATCAAACTAACCAACCAAAAAAACCCAAAGGAGGAGAAAAAGACATTGCCAAAACAAGAGGCAAAAAGAAGGACGCATTCAGAGGGGTCTACACGACTTGCTTTGTAGCCCTCAATATGTCCATGATGAATACCTGCCACTCATAATTAGAAAAACAAAACCAAAAAATACCAGATAGGCACTATTTTAAAAAGAAGAAATGGAACAGAAAAAACCGAATCAAATGGGGAATTCCATTCCAAACCAGAAATCTGAACCGAGTGAGCAAGCAAAGCACAGGGGCGATCAATGATGTCAATAACAATTTCTTTGCCTTTTACGGAAACAAATGTTTTGGTTTGCGGCATCTCTTCTCTCCTCCCTGCCTTTCTCTGGGGTGCTGGGGAGGAACCCAGGGCCTCAAGCATGCTAGGCAAGTGTTCTACCATTCAGGTCTGCAAGACCCTGAGCTTAGGCGCTCAATGAAACTTCGATAAAACACACCTCAGTCTTTTTTATTGTTCAAAATACTAAGAGCCCTAACTGCAAGGCTGAGGCAGAGAAGGAGATAATGTTCCCTTTCCATGAAAGGAAGTGCTAACCAGGGAGGCTGAGACACAGACCTGTTCTGCTCACTGCTCAGACCCCTCAGGGACAGCATGGGCTGTAAGGAGAGACGGCTTGAGGTTCCCCATTTTCAATCTAGCCATTCAGTTCTGCCTGGTTCCACTGAACTTCCTTTCTACAAAGTTGCTAATACCAGAAGGAACTAGAAATACCTAAAAGGACCGTGGGCTTGTTTTAAGGACAAGGTGAGACTAATTTATGGGAGAAATTACTCCCTGCACATGGTGGTGTTTGCAGTTAACCCAACACCTGGGAGGAGCAGGCGGGAGGATCAAAATTAGGTCATCCTTGGCTACATGGTGAGCATGAGGCCAGCCTGGGCTACATGAGAACTTATCTCAAAACAGACAAAACTGCAAATAAATGTCTACTAAGTACCCTCCTGTGCCTAGCACTGTGCTGGCCACCGTTTAGTTTAGCCCTGTTTTCTTTAAAGTCTTAAGCAGGAAAGCATATCTCTCTCTCTCTCCTTTTCTTTCTTTCTTTCTTCCTTCCTTTCTTTCTTTCTTTTCTTTTTTTGGTTTTTCGAGACAGGGTTTCTCTGTGG
>NW_004949099.1:35246740-35298568 GCF_000317375.1 Microtus ochrogaster
CGAACTCACAGAGATCCGCCTGCCTCTGCCTCCCGAGTGCTGGGATTAAAGGCGTGCGCCACCACCGCCCGGCTTCTTTTTTTTTTTTTTGAGAGAGAGGGTTTCTCTGAGTGTAGCTCTTGCTGTCCTAGAACTCACTACGTAGACCAGACTGGCCTTGATCTCAGAGAGACACCTGCCTCTGCTCCTGAATGTTGGGATTAAAGATGTGCACCCCCCCCACCCCAACATTGACAGGGAAGCATTTCTGATTGGACAAAAAAGAGGACAGCAGTCACAAGAAGAAAGCAAGTGGAGGGGCCAGATTCAAGGACTCCTGGACAAAAAGAAAGGGATCACCAGGGAGCTGATTTGAGATGAGAAAAAATTGGCAGGGAGCAGGTCTCTCTCACGTCTGTGTCTCAGACACCCCTTAGGCTCCTGTGCCCAAGACAAAGGCTTCAAACTGGGGAGTCCTCGACAGCCAGACCCCAGACGGCCTAGCCTGTCACATTTCAGACACACCCGCCCCATACTGTCCAGAGATACTGTGAGAAAAAGGGACGTTTTATGAGCGGAGTGCTGCCCACGTGAGAGAGAGTGCGGATTCTAAATAACTAGTCTGTGAATGCTAATCACGGTCTTCTGCAGGATGGGTGTGGGCTCCACACCTTCCCAGTTATGCTGCTGGGAAGCCTCTATGTACCCACGAGACACTTCTGGTGGCCTCTGAAGGTGTTCTTGTTTATATTCAGTTCTGTCTTGCATAAAATTGGCAATATCTTTGTTGATTGAGAGTATGCTCAACTGTTCTTTCTCCCCAACCTCAAGTCTATTTGATCAGCACCAATGCCTTCCGATACATCACAGGCCAGGCTTGCACAGCAAGCTGGGGTCATCCCCAACCACCACAATTACAAGCACCAAGGCCCCCCACGGGGATCCAGGTGGCTGACGCAATGCTTCAGCGTGTAAGCAGCAGATAGGGGGAGGCTGCTGGCTAGCAGGCACAGGGCACACGCACGTCACTGAGCCAGGAGATGCACTGTACTACAGAGCTCAACACAGGATGAATCTGTAGATGGGAGAACTGCTGGTGAGACAGGATAAACACACGTGAGACGTGAGATGCACGAGGATGTGAGTGGGCACCTGAGTTCGTGTACACACACACACACACACACACACACACACACACACACACACACACACACACACACACACACACAGAGTATCATGTAAAAACAGAGCCAGGCTAAATGTTCAGCTTGACCAGAAAGGCAGAAACCTATCAACGCCCAACGAAAGGAAATCAATGGAAGAAAGTCACTTAGGAGGGGACCAACAGGCCTTGCAGGCCTCTCTCCAACTCACCGGTGATCATGGGATCCCTTCCCAGTTCTCAAGTTACATTTCTTTTTCTTTCTTTTAAAGATTTATTTATTATGCATACAGTGTTCTGCCTGCACACAAGAAGAGGGCTCCATTAATCCCAGCACTCGGGAGGCAGAGGCAGGCGGATCTCTGTGAGTTCGAGACCAGCCTGGTCTACAAGAGCTAGTTCCAGGACAGGCTCCAAAACCACAGAGAAACCCTGTCTCGAAAAAAAAAAGAAGAGGGCTCCAGAACTCATTACAGATGGTTGTGAGCCACCATGTGGTTGCTGGGAATTGAACTCAGGACCTGTAGTAGAGCAGCCAGTGCTCTTAACCCCTGCGCCATCTCTCCAGCCCCATCACACTGTATTTTTAAGCCTTTCATTCCACTCAGAGACAGACTGTAAAGTAAGAGTTGTAAAATTAGAAGTTACACATGTTTTTGGTTTTTCGAGACAGGATTTTACTGGTAGACCAGGCTGGTCTTGAACTCAAGGAGATCCGTCTGCCTCTACCCCACTAAGTGCTAGGATTAAAGACGCGTACCACCACAGACGGCTTATGTGTATTTTTAATCTACGCTTTTCAGAACACTTGGTTGTCTCTAGATTTCCAGTCACCTTGCTCTAGTGCAATAAGACTTGCTGGGCTGAGCTGTGCCTGTTACATGTCCGGGGAAGACAGAGAGGGCTGTGATGTGGGAACCCTTTCTCTCTGGCTCAAGGGTCACTTGCTACCATTTTAATGATTTCTTTCCAATTACACGGTCCAGCTTGTCAAGGAAGTAAATTGCTATACCTTTTTGGCTATAAGAGACCTTTTCTTTTTCATTTGGCATTGTGCATTGAACTCTGGGCCTCTGAGCCATATCCTCAACTCCAAATGGGCTTAAAAGACAAACACACGTCTCTTTTCAGTCCAGATGAGGCTTTGATTTGCAATTGTCCCAGCTCTGCCTTTTGAGCGCTGGGATAACGGGCGTGCCTGGCAAAGAGACTTTAATGTGGGTCTCAAGCCTACACGAGGCAGGCTAAGAGCTATGGGAACCCCACTGAGGCACCGTGGTGAGCAGGCCCAGCATAAGGCAGGAATCAGGAGTCTGGACATCTCAGGTGAGGGATTGAGTTCACAACACTCCAAGTCTGCTTGAAGCTCTTCCCAGTAAGATTGAAGTCACGGGCCACACACAGCATTTCTGGGTGGCCTTTTAGGGAAGCAGGAGTAAAGGACCAGCCAGTTTCTCTATCTGCTTCAAGATCCAGATTTCAAAAGAGCAGGCACTTCTCAAATAATGAATATTAAACCGTGTGTGCGAAGGGAAAAGCCCAGCAGACTCTGAGCAGACTCCATTTATGTCTTTCTCTCTGGAGAGGGCAGGTGTTGCTCCTCTCTACCATGTGGGCTCCTGGCATACACAAGTGCCCCTCTTCTGAGAGGACTGCGTCTTCCTGCATCGGGCAGAAGTGTCTGCCTACATGTGAGCAGAACCCACATGGCACCGCTACCACGGGCAAATCAGAGTGGCTGGCAGAGGGAAGCAATGAGGTTCTGGGGTGGGGGGCAGAAGCAGCATGGTGTCTGATTGGGGGAGGGGGGGTCTCAAAACCACAAAGACAAATTGTCCCAGAATCCTCTGGCATACTAAATCCAAGGTTAGAGTTTGCGGTCTGGGGTTACAGAAAACATTCCACTGCATTTCCTTACCTGAGCAGTGGGTTACGGACAACATTCAAGACACATACAGATAGTCTATGCTGCAAAAGCCAGTATCTCAAGCAGGAGGGCTGGGTTACGTGGCAAGAAGTGGGTCTGGGCCACTCCCTCCACAATGTCCTGAACGTAAATTATCTTTTCACATACAGGGAAGACCTCAGGAACGACATGAACATTCCACAGGGAACTGTTAGGAGTAGGCAAGGAAGGGAGACAGGGCGTTAGACAAGACGGGGTCTGTTAACTGGGGTGCAAGCATCAGCCCTTTTTCAGAATCAATGGCTGTGGGTGGGAGCCCCCCAACACTCTAGAACCTGGAGACACTGAAAGGGGTCCGTGGCCACGTGGACCCCTGGAAGCCTAAGACTAGGGACAAAGAGAGCAGAGGCTGACACATGCCACCCACGCAGGAGTCAAGGGTCTGACCTACTGACCAGGGAAGGTACTGAGCTTCTGGGCGCATGCTGGGCAAGTGCTCTGCCTGGCTTTGGATTCCTTTGATGCACGTTTGTGCATATGGTGCATATGTGCACACAAGTACACCCCTAGGCCTGACGTTTATTTTATCTACTTGTGTGTGCTGTGTATGCATACGCGAATGCGGGATATGGAAGCAAGAGGCTGACGGGAGCTGTTTTCCTAAATAGCATACCCCATCATTTAAATGTTTTTTTTATTAATTACATTTATTTTTCCTTTTAAAAATTTATTTACTTTTTAAAAAAAAATCTGTATGTGTGCCTGTTTGGGCATATGTACACAGGTGCCCATGGAGGCCAGAAGAGGGTGTTAGATCCCCTACAGGTGGAGCTGCAGGTGGTTGTGAACTGCCTTACATGGAAGCTGGGAATTGAACTCGGGTCCTCTGGATGAGAAGCAAGTTCTCTTAACCACTGTGCCATCTCTGCAACCCATTATTATCATATTAATTCACTAATTTATTGTGCGAGGCTGGGATGACCATGCCGCTGCAAAAGCAGACAGCCTGCAGGCGCTGGTTCTCTTGACCATGTGGGTTCCAGAGGCCCAGCTCCCTAGGCTACCAGCCCTCCGCTCGATTTTCTGAGACCGGGTCTGCTACTGAGCCTGGAGCTCAGACTAGCTGGACAGCAAGCTGCAGGAGTCCTCCTGTGTCTGCCTCTCCGGCACTAGGATCACAAGGGCACATCACCATGTCTGGCTTTTTTTTCCTTAACGTGGGTACTGAGGACTGGAACTCAAGTCCTCACGCGTGCACAGTGGGCACTTAGGAGACAGCCGATTCATGTCCTAGCTCTGGTTTTTATTTCTATTTATTCTAGTTTTGTGGATTTATTTTTTTTTTTTAGACAGTCTCACATTAGCTTAGGTTGATTTCAAACTCATGTCAATCCTCCTGCCTTAGGCTCTCTACTGCTAAGATTGCAAGCACACAAGGTCTCACTACGTAGCTATGGCTGGCTTGGAACTCACCATGTAGACAAGGCTGGCTTTTAACTCATAGAGATCCACCTGCCTCAGCCTCCTGAGTGCTGGGATTAAAGGTGTGTGTTAATGGCCTGGCTTTATTTATTTATTTATTTATAGACAGAATTTCACTAGGTAGCCCTGGCTGGCCTGGAACTTGCTAGTTAGACCAGGCTGGTCTCAAAATTAAGAGATCCATCTGTCTCTGCCATCCAAGTGCTGGAATTAAAGGTGTTTGCCACTATATCTAGCTTGGCCTGACTTTAAAAAAAGTCTTTTTTGTGTGTGTGTTGCTGGAGGATGTGTGTCATGGCCAGTGTTGGATGCCGGAGGACAACTTGCGAGAGCTGGTTCTTCTGTACCTTGGGTCTTGGGAACTGAACCCAGGTTTTCAGACTTGGAAGCAAACATTCACAACCGATAAGCCATTTTGCTGGCTACGGCTTTTATTCTTTTTGTTGTTGTTTTTTGAGACAGGGTCTCTCTGCAGCTTTGGAGCAGACTATGGCTTTTAAATGAGTGGGCCAGGAAGTGTCTTTCTCATGGGGAAAGGTGGGGAAGTGGGGAAGAGACTTTATATTCCCCTGCACGTCTGTTTTCAGGAGGCATGGAACCCCCAAGGGCAGGTGAAGAGATCAGAGTACCTAATCAAGAAGAGGAGAGCTGCCGCTGCCCTGCTACACTAGACAACCAGTGGCTGGACACGCACTCATCTTGAAACATGGCAGCCTTCCAGGAGGAACCAGCTCAGAGTCTAGGAGCAAGACTCCAGACTGGCCATTCTCTGTTCAGGACAACAACAAACATTCAGTCCCACATGGCCAGGGTTCCCCTGCTTTAAAGGGATCAGAACCAACTGGGAAGTCTGTAAGACTAGACACCCAGGCCTCCTCTGTGGAGCTTCTGGCTCAAGACGGTGTGGGCTGCGGGTCGGGGAATCTGCGTGTCTACTAAGCCCTAAATGATCCATGGATCATTGAGAAGTGAGTCCCAGGCCATGATGATGGACACAGTGGACTTAACTACGTGCTAAGTCTTGTGAATCTAAGCAGAGACAGCACATAAAGCCTTTCTCATGCTCTAGGGACTATGCGACACATTCCAAACGAAACCGATGGAAGCTGAGTTCAACACATCTTTTATCCTTCGGTGCTGGGGATGGAATCCTGGGCACGCCAGGCAAGGGCTCGACCGCTGAGATCGGCCTCCAGCTCTCACTTGCATCGGGAGTGCTGCTGCGGGTGAGCATCCTAGTGGATGTGAAACTGACACATGGTAAGGGTGGAGATTCAGGATGCAAGTCTGGATGTGAGTGGGAACAAATTGCTGCCCAACAGCAGACCATGAAAGGGACCAGGATGCAGATGCTGGGTGGGTGGAGCCGGGTGAGGGTAGGTTTTCCTTTAAAGAGGAATGTAGCAAAACCTCCAACAGCAGGAGCTATCTTAAATCTTCCCATGTGGCACCTACGGAGGAAAGGACCTGACAGCTGCTGCTTTTTGGTGGCGCTGGGGATGGAGCCCAGGGCTTTGGTGCACACTCAGCAAGCGCTCTGACACTGAGCCTGGAAAAGGGTTTGTGCTTTGCCATTTGGTTATCAGGTTGGTTTCTCCTCACGGCTGTGAGCAGGGACTGGGATGGAAAACAAGAGGGAAGGGCGTCTCGGGGTTAGTGCCAGCAGTGGGCGAGGCCATACATACCACCCAGGTGCAAGTCGATGAGGCCACTGTAATAAGACTCTCCCCAATAGTCTACAACAAGGAAGTGGTGAAGACAGAGTTATTGGGTAAGACGACTGTAGTAATAGGAGCAGCGAGGTTGCATCTCCAGCACCCTGGCCGCCTCCGGCTAGCTTTACCCGAAATAATTACACGGACACTGTATTCTTTTAATCACTGCTTGGCCCATTCTCTTCTAGGCTAACTCTCGCACCTGGACTAGCCCATTTCTAATCATCTGTGTGTAGCACCCCAAGGTGCCCTTACCGGGAAGATTCTAGCCTACGTCCATCCTGGGTCGGAGCTTCATCGCGTGTGCCTCAGAGAGCAGAGCTCTCGCCTCTGCCCGCTAGAGTGGAGTATCTCGTGTCTCTCTGAGGCGTCTGTCCCCCGAGAGGAGAGCTGTCGAGTCTCTGACCTCACTTCCTCTTCCGCCCAGCATTCTGCTCCTCCCACTTACGTTCTAACCTATCAGGGCAAGCAGCTTCTTTATTTAATTAACCAATGGCCTTCCTCCATCAGACGACCCTGCTGCCACCCTGACCCAAAAGCTATCAAACGCATGGCACATATAAAACAGGCAGAAATATCATGAGGGAGCCCAGTGGAGCAGCTGGAAAGCGTGCATGTCTGTAAAGCGAGGCATGCACACACACAGGCCATCTCTGCAGCTCGGGGCACTGGGGGAGGGGAGGCATGAACCAAACACCACTACGGATGGAGAGGCCAGTCAACGTCAGGGAGATTTCTGTTTGTAACACGACTCATCAAGGATGGGACTTGGCTTCGCTAGGAACTCCAACCCTGCCGGAAGGCAACCTTACCCAAGATTTAAAACAGTTTAGGGGCAGATCAGGGGTCTTCTCTTACTTAGTTTCTGAATAGTAAAGGCTCCAAGATAAGGTTTTCAGGATGTGAACGTTAAGGGGGGGGGAATAAAAGAAAAAAGAAAGGTCCGGAAACCAAGGAACTTGCAAGTGCTCCCATAAGTGGCAAGCATGTGCTCCTTCACCGAATGGGCTTGAGATGAAGGTCCCTTGTCTTCTGAGGTTTAGGTCCCCCATCTTCAGAGAGCCTTCTCTTTCAAGATAAGAAATGAGCTGGGACACTGGCAGAATTTCAACCCTATCTGCTCCGAGGCTGCTGGCCACAGGCCATCCTGTCCAGCAGTGTGCTGTCTTAACGTGCCTATGGAGCAGAGGGGGGCCTGGCAGCAAGTGGGTCCTGAGCTAGCAGTTTTTAGGGCCCAGAATCATAAAGAAGCCCAAAGCGCACCAAAATGTCTGCCACCTCACCATCTGGATGCTGACCCACGCAACCACAACCTTTTCTTTCAAGGATGGATATGTTGGAAAGCTGAGTGCCCTCCAGTGGCTTCCTGGCGCGTTTTCAAGGCCAGTCCAGTGGCTCTATGCTTGAGTCAGAGTTCTAGAAACAGAGAGGCTCCCTGCAGATTCCGGGACAAGAAGGCCACAAGTCTCAGCCTCGCCCTAGTCTCCAGGGCTATGGAGCTAATCCGCACAGCCTGTATATTTGGAAGTCTTTGACAAATACAGGTTACCTGACGGCACCTCAGGCCAGATCTCTCCTATGAAGGGCATTTTGGCTAACAGAGAGTGACCCCTTTGACACCAATGGAGGCTTGAAACTACCACATGAGACAGGATGGCAGGCTATGACCAGTTTGTACAGCTCAGGGAGGAAGTTGAGTTGTGCTGCTAGAAGCTGTTGCGTTCCAGGTACATGAGTACCCACTGTGCACACCCAGTCTCTAAGACGCTCTCTGCCAGGAAGGGACAAGGTCACTGGGAACTGACACCAGTCCAGCCCCTGGAAGCAAGTGTCAAGTATAAGAAAAGGAAAAGAATGTACTAAGAAATACAGATGCGTCACAGATGTGCACCTTCAGAGATAGTCTCACCTTCTGGTCCAGGGGGCTGTGCAAAGATCTACCTATTATAGTCAGGGGCTGGACTGGAACAAGGCTATCAAACTTCTGCTGAAGCCTAGGGCTCTTCAAGAGAGGTCCCATGGGGTCTCCCAGATACTTGTCCACAGTGACTTCTAACCTTTGAAGGACATAATGTCCACCATGTTCAAGGGCTTCACGTGCCAACTGTTGACACACTGGAGACCTCCAGGGAGCCTGCTTTTGAGGGACTCTCAGGTCCAAGCTTCTTCTGCTTCACGTCTAAGAATTTTGAACTTCTCACAAATACATTAGTAAGATGGTAATTCAAGTCCTGCTGGCAACGACAGAGATCATGTGACACTGTCCAGGGATCCTCGAGAAGGGTGTGGCTTAGGAGAGTTGACTTCAGAGTCTACTGTTGGTACGGTCCTTCAGATGGCTTATGTATCATGCCAGGATAGAGTAGTATATTTGGGATTTCTCTTTATATTTGGAAGCTTCTTGGTTATAATTTTTAAGGGTTTATTTTTATTTTATGTGTATGGGTGTTTGGCCTGCATGTATTTGCACCACATGCACGCCTGGTATCTGCAAAGGGTATTGGATCCCCTGGAACTGAAGTTACAGATGGTTGTGAGCAGTCATGGGTGCTGGAAACAAAATCTAGGTCCCCTGCAAGGCCACCAACTACTCTTAACTGCTGAGCCATCTCTCCAGCCCCTATACTTCGGTCAGCTGGTGTATCTGTGAGCATCTGTCATATGCGCAGACACCTGGAGAGTCCCTGGTGAGCTGCTGAAGAGAAAAGGCTCCCATTTAGAGCCAACCACATGTCCCTGCTGGGAGGCCCTCAGAGCGGTGCTCCGGCAATGAGGCTTCCGAATGTCTGCAGCTCTCTCTGGGTCATGTACTTTCCAGTTTGTGTGTGTGTGGTTTTTCAATTTCTAATAAACATTTAGAATAATTCTTTTGGAATTTAGGCCTCAACTAGCAATTGTGTACAATGGGCTCTCCTGCCAAAGCAAGTTGAAAACCACTAAATTAGGAGAAAATCAGGGTGTGTGTGTGTGTGTGTGTGTGCATGTGTGTGGTGTATGTGTGTGCATGTATATGTGATGTCTGTGGAGTCCAGAAAAGGGAGACAGCTGCCCTGGAGCTGGAGTTACAGACTATTGTGAGCTGCCTGATGTAGATACTGGGACCCGAACTCTGGTCCTCTGTAGGCACAGTATGTGATCTTACGTGCTGAGCCATCTCTTGGGTCTCTCCATCAATTTATCATGATATCATTTTCTGGCTCACTGGTAACAACTGGAGTGATATGCCTTTTACAGAATTGATGAAGTACAGAAACAGACTCCAGCTGCATGAAACCTTAAGCACTTTCCAGAAACCATCAACAAATGGCTATCTCCTTGAGCCTCTGAACCTCGTGAGCGGGAGAGACAGAGCGCTTTTGGGAAAGTCTATGACATGAGCTCATGCACTAGACAGCAATGCCAGCTATTGTGGGACATAGCTGTCCCTTAGCTGAAGTCAGCTGGAGAAACACTGCAGGTTCCCTTTTGGCCTTCTGTGCACGGAGAGAGTAGCGGAGGGGACAGGCCTTTACAGTTGTGTAGCCCGGGATCTCCAGAAGGAGGGCTAACCTGCACCATGGCTCGGGCTGCACTGAGGAGATCAGGCAGAGGAAGTGGGGCAGGGGCAGGCCTGCAGGCTGGGGATGGGGCACAAGCTCACTGGGAAGCCAAGAAAATATGTGGGTGAATCTTTTCTTCACTGATTGGTACGGGAGCCAGTGTCCCTTGTCCGGTTGTTCCCAGTCTTCTTATCTTGCTGGATACAAAGTGACTCAGGCTTTTGGACTCCCTTTAGACGCATGGGCTCCAAGAGTTAGGTCTAGTGTTAGGTGAGGCACAAACTCATCCTTCTCTCTCAGGACACATCTTCACCTGAGGGTCATTACTCCTCTTAGCTGACACTCGTCTTCACCTGAGGGTCATCTGAAGGAAGGGTTGTGTCTGTGCCTGCTCCGACTCTCTACTGGGAACTCCACTTGCAAAATTGGATTCAGGCCCACACCTCAAGGCTAGACCACTGGCCAGTGTTCAGAAAGCCCACAGGGCAATGGCTGGCCCTGTCTGACCTACTAGTTCTTTTGGCTTGCCTGCCCAGGAGGTGTACGAGCTTGCTTTCCTGTGTCTAGAAGGAAAAAATAAGAGGCCCTGTCCCTTCCTTCTTTGTAGCTTTCCATCATGAATGCTAGACCCAGAGGCCAGTGGCCACCTGCAGAGAGAAGAGGGCCCTCTTCCAGGCCTGGATCTTAAGGAAGCAGAGATCAATCATTCCATGCCTGAAGCTGGGCTGACCTTGAACCCAGAGATGGCTCAGCTACCTCATCTTCTGTGTACCCACCTGTATCAAGCCTGGCAGGTTCTGACCACATGGCCGTTGTAACAGCTTTCCATGCTGCAAGAGCTTATCACAAGCACAAGCCTGTCCGAGACTGCTCCTAGTGACCAGCCTTTGGCGGACACAAGCCTGGGCTCACCCAGGGAAACCAGAGTGCAGGGGCAGCCAGAAGCCCCACACGGGAGAGGAGGCAGGCTCTGTGGCTGTGCAGCTCAGGCTAGAGGGAGCCCAGGGAACTGAGGACAGGAGGAGCACTTGGGAGAGCAGGCTGAGGCCTGTTCAGTGCAGTTCTGTGATGGTTCCTTGTGGGACAATCTCCCTCATTCCCTGATATTTTCTTTTAGATAATATGGTAGGGAGAGGAAGAGAAAGGTCAGGGCGTGCCACCAACAGGTGACAGGGCCCAGGATTTTGTTTTGCATGGCAACAGCAAGCTGAGGAACGGGCCAGGGAGCGGGCCTGGGTGTCTGGGCTGCCCGAACGTGGTAAACACCAGACCTTGACGATGCCAAGGACTCAGAAAACCCTGATAGAGAAGGAGCTGAATTTCAGAAGAGGTGCCGCCCACCTCAGGAAGGAAGAAGGGCTCTCTCCTTGAGAAGAAGCCCCCTCATAGAGGAGACCGGACAGTACCTGCTTCGCCTCGCAGGGCCTTCTCCACCGCGACGCCCCTCTCCTCCAGCTGCCTCTGCTTCTCCTCCACTTGCTCCAGCTGCCGTTGGATGATCTATCGAAAAACAGAACATAAGCTTCCAGACTTTTCTTACCTCTAGCTTCCAGGAGGAGAATCAAGCTGCAGGCCCAAGGTGGGAGAGAGATAAGCATTATTAAGACTCTGAACGGGGCATTACAGTCAGTGTGCTGTGCTGGCTGCACGCAGCTGGATCCTGGGGCTTATTATCTTTCCCTGGAACAGTTCAAAGGCATTGAAAAATGACTTAATTGAACCTTTACAGCAAGGAGGCTGTAAAAGCACTGGGTGGAGCAATTAGACGTCCTGTCTCGATAAGTTAGTAAAGAAGTGTCTAGAACAGTCTAGGACAGTGGTTCTCAACCTTCCTAATGCTGCAACCCCTTAATACAGTTCCTTATGTAGTGGTGACCCCCAACCACACGAACAAAAATTGTTTTCGTTACTGTGTCATAATATACTATAATTTTGCTACTGTCATGAATCATGTAAATACCTGTTTTCTGATGGTTTTAGATGACCCCCAAGAAGAGGTCATGACCCCCAGGCTGAAAACCATTGGACTAGCCTGTGCAGCTTGAGGATGGAGGCTGACAACCAGAGGTCCTTCTGAGCTTCCCTATAAAATCCCAGACTATTCCGAGCAGAGGTCAGGGCCACAAGCTGACCCCTGACACCAGAGCAGAGGTCAGGGCCACAGAATGACCCCTGACACCAGAGCAGAGGTCAGGGCCACAAGCTGACCCCTGACACCAGAGCAGAGGTCAGGGCCACAAGATGACCCCTGACAACAGAGCAGAGGTCAGGACCCCAAGCTGACCCCTGACACTACAGTTACAAGTGAACTTGCTGACTCTACATCCACTCTAGACCAAGGCTTTCAGAAAACTCAAAGCAGGGATCTTCTGTTTTGTAGAGAGTGCCACAAAGACTGGCCTCTGTAGAGCGTGAAACTCAAGTACTGTGAGGTTGTCATCTTGGAAGCCATGAATGCCCCTCTCTGCTTCTGCCCTGGCTTCTTCACCTTCCTGGCTGTAGATGAGGCCCTCTGGGCACACAGATGCTACTCCACGCCCACCTGCATGCGGCGTCCCACTGTCAGTGTGTACCTGGGCTCGGTGCAGCCGCTTCAGCTCCTCCTGCTTGGCCTGTCTCCGTGCTGCCCTCTGCACGCGTCGCGTCAGCTTGGCGCTCAGCTCCTCTTCTGTGTAGGTTCTGGGCTAGAGAGGGCGAGAGAGGGCTCCTAAGCCAGCTGCATGCAGGTGGAGGCTGTCTGGATGGCAAGCTGGTGAGGGTACGAGGAGGACTGTCCCCTACATGGGAGCTGCTGCCTGGCAGCCAGCTGGGCATGGCGGGTGCAGGCGCCTCTGCTGAGGCTAGGCCAGAGACCTCAATGTGAGACATTTACCTCTGCTGAGGCTAGGCCAGAGAGAGACCTCAATGTGAGACATTTACCTCTGCTGAGGCTAGGCCAGAGAGAGACCTCAATGTGAGACATTTACCTCTGCTGAGGCTGGGCCAGAGACCTCAATGTGAGACATTTACCTCTGCTGAGGCTAGGCCAGAGACCTCAATGTGAGACATTTACCTCTGGGGCAGGGACAGGAGGTTTAATTGAGAGCGAGCGAGTGTTAAAAGAGTAAAACTCAGACAGACACACTCCTTTGGCACTGAGGTCATAACTGCCATAAAAGCGTGTCTGGGTCTTTTATTTGTTTATTTTTGCTTATCTTCCCCCCCCCCCCCACAAAACAGCATTTATCTGTGTAGTCCTGGCTGTCCTGGAATTCACGATGTATACCAGGCTGGCCTTGAACTCACAAAGAACCTCCTGTCTCTGCCTCCTGAGTGCTGGGACCATAAGGCATGTGCCACCACCACCTAGCATGTCTGTGGTTTTTTTTTTTTTAAGGCATTGTGGTGGTTTAAAAAAACAAAACAAAATAAAAGAACAAAAACCACAGTAAAATGTTTCCCTAGGCCTCATATTCTGAGGCATACAGGAAAAAGAAAATGTTTGGAAAGTGAGGGCTCTTTTTCCGTCTTCTTTGGGATTCCTTTCTCTCGGCGGGAGGGGTCATACCGGTTTTAGTAGCTAACCTGTGAAGGAGAGACGGCATGCATGCCTCCATTTTATATCTTGGTGAACTCAGGCTAACAGAGGCTGAGAAAGGAACAGTGGTGGTGACTGCTTGGGTGTGCAGAGACAGCCACTGTGGTGGAACGCAGGGGTAGAAATGACCTGGCAGGGTAGCTGGGGTGGTGCCTGTGGGCTTGAGGGAGGCAACTGGGCAAGTCCCATGCTGATACGGATGGATGTGCTAGCCACCTGTACGCACGGGCCACCACACTCCCAAGCATTCGGTGATGGGACATGCTCTGGACAGCCACCGAAAAGCACCAAGTGGGGGACTGTCCTCTTTTGTGAGACCCTATTTATTTCCTCTAAAAAAAAACAAAACAAAACAACAACAACAAAAAAAAAAAACAAAACCAAAAACCCCAAGAGACTTTTTTGACTGTGAAGGAGATGTAGGAGATGTCTCCATTCAACCTGGGTCCAGACTCATCAGCTCTCCTCAAGGAGCTCAAATGACAGCAGTAGATCAAGTGAACGGGCAGAAGGATCGACACAGCATCCCAGTGCCCTAAGGGTTCAGAGTGGAGGTGCTGACCACCCCTTGCTGGGCTACCCAGACCCACAGGGGCAGCTCTGCCCCCACCCTTGGTGACATGCAATCCAGCCAAGGGCAGAGTGACTGTCTCCTCCTCTTTCTGTGACTGTGACAGCTGCATGCACGTATGACAGTTAGTGAGGACGTGGCTGCAGGGCCCAGCAGGGCTGTCCAAGTGGTTAATCACAGACAGGCATGCAACGAGGACCAGCCAGCGGGAATGAGACACTACCTTTGATGAATAGGCTCTCCTGAATGCCAAGGCGTGTGGTACATAAATCGACTTTTAAGGGGATGGCAACGGAAAACAAAACAGAACAGTAATGATAATGATGATTAAAAATGAAAATGGAATACAGAAACGGAACAAAATCAGTTAGAGGCTTAAACAAACACAAGACTTAATCACACGATCGTTCCTCACAATGCCACACAAGACTGCACAAGACGGAACCCGGGGGCGCAGACCCTATCAGCTGAGCTTCATCAAACCCCACCGTTCAATAGAGCGGGGGTTCACTCTTCTATTTACAAAGCAGCATACCCTGAATCTTGTGTCTGTTCCTTGTTGAACCCCAGTTTGTTGAACGGTGTGGTGACTGGGGCCCCTTCACCCATAACCGCCCCTTCCTTCATGTTCCTGCCATTGAACGCTCAGCATAGAATGGCAGCTACAGGCGGGAAATGGGCACTGACCCTTACACACTCTCTCGACAGGTTCTTGAGCCTGGCAGTGTTCTCGAGCAGGGCCAGACAGGTCGCAGTGTGAGACCCAGCTGTCCTGGGACTAGGCAAACTTGCTAATTCAGAATTATACCCAGCGAAGGGAACCAAAGTGGCATAAACCACTGTGACTCAGAGAAAGTACCAGTGTTCAGGTAGCCATGGAAACCTCTTCACTTCATACACTGCTCTTGGCCAGTCTCCTTTGCTTTTGTGGTCTTCTCATGGGTCGTATGAAGCACCTACAGGGCCCCCGTGGACCCAGGCATGGAGGCAATTGGAATTTGGCTGGTGTGCTGAACAGAGGGACGCTGAGGGTGGCACAGTGGGGACCCACACAGGATGTCATGTGCATGCTAGCTGGGAAACAGATTTGCTGCTTTTAGCTCTGCGCACAAGCATCCTCTCCCCCACAGAGTGGAAGTGAAGTCCTCATGCAGAACAAGGCAGTTTAAACAGGAAAAGTACAGCTGAGGTCCCCAGTGGCCTGTGCAGACACACTTCAAGAGCGCTGCTGACACGTGTATCTGTCTGCAGGTGCCGCCAATGCCAGCAGCCACAGCAGCCTCTTTTTATTAATTTACCCACTGCTGGGACTGGTACCAACTTGGCAGTGGCAGCGACAGGGAGGTGAATCGTGACACACTTGGGTAAACGGGGTCGAGTGGGGCTGCGAGCGTGGCGAGCTGGCTGCTGCAGGGGTACACAGCAGGGCACGGGGCTGGTAGAGGGCTGGGCAGGCCCTGTGAGCCTCAGTGACAGAGAAGTAGCTGGCCAGGCAGCACTTACGAGTCAGAGGGAAGCAAAGGAAAGAGGCTAACGAGAGGCTGACAAGGTTATCTCTTGCTGGCAGGGGCTTTGGGTGGCTAGACAAAGCTGGATTCGGCTGGGAACGTCAATCTGTTAGTTATGTACTTGTTTTGCAAGCATGGAGACCTTATGTAGGGTTTGAGCCATAAACCCTACAATAAAGAAAACTCGGCTTGATGGAATGTGTTTGTAATCTTAGAGCCGGGGAGGTGGAGGCAGGTGGATCCCATCTCTCAGGACTGTCTGTACAGACAGACATCCAGTCTAGACTAAATGGCGAACTCCATCATACATGAACACATAAAAGGGGACAGATACTGGAGGAATGACACTCAAGGTTGCCCTCTAGCTTTTCACATGCATGTTACATAGATGTGCTTGCACATAGGTGAAGACAAACATACAAACCCTGAATAATTTATTTTTGTATAACAGACATTTAAGGAAAAAAGGTCTTGGTTTTATGTGTTTGTGCATCAGTATGGAAACCACACCCACGCATGACTCAGGGCCTGGGGCTGTGAAACAGAAGAGGACCAGCTTCCACTGCATACTACACACTACATACTACACACTACATACACTGTGGCTGGAGGCTTCCTTTTCCAGGCAAGTAAAAGCCAATTTTCACTCTTGGTTCCCCGATCCTGACACTTCTCATTGTGAAGAATTTCAAACCCAGAAACACTGAAGGAGGAAGCCACGTTGCTGGAACACCCTTCACCTCAATTCCCCAATGGTGGTACTGCAGCAAGTGTCAGGGTGTGACCTTTACACACCTGTCTTTAGACACCAGAGACCCAGGCCCTAGAAGTTTGGCATGTATTTCCTCCTCAGAAGAGACACAGCTTCTCAATAATTACCGTAGTGCCACCTGCTAGGAACTTGACATCAGTTTGATGACGGATGGCATTTAAAAAAAATACATATAACACTTGCCATTCACCATCAAATGATCAACAGTTCCAAAGTGTCCTTACGATTTTATGGTTGTTTTGCTCCGGTTTGTTCTCCACTGTAGGTTCTGTATGTGTTTCTCCCACCTACCTTTGTTCATTAGACGCGATCTTGCTATGTATCTCTGGGCGGCCCAGAACTCACTAGGTAGCCCAGACTGGTCTTGAATTTGTGCAATCCTGCCTCGGCCTCCTGAGTGCTAGGGTTGCATGGAATCGCCATGCCCCGTGGGTTCCATATTTTCAGAACTACTGTGCCCTGCCCTCACCCATCCTAAGAGCCATGTTTGCCACTGCCCAGGCCCTGCTTGTCCTCAGCATTCCCTGAGAGAATGACCCTGTCCCTGTGGAGCACACCTGGTGCATAAGGTGTCCAAGGCATTGCTGTTCTAGGAATCTGAATGGCGGTGCTCACTTGTTTACATAACTATGGTAATGAGCCCCTGGGCTCTTCATACCTGTGGTCATTGGGAGCCTATACCAAGATGATGGATTTGGCATAGTCAGTGGGGTATCCAGCACCCCCACTATGGCAAGATGTCACAGTGGCAATCAGAGATGGAAGATCTGGCCAATGTGACACGTACCGTCTCAACATGAGCACACTCATCATGGAGGCCAAGGGGACTTTGGGTCACAGTCTCTTCTGCCCAGGCTCCTTCAGGTCTCTAAGATAGTACCTGCCCCCAGTGTTGGGATGAGTTGTGAAACTCATGAGCACACCCACACACCATCCTTGGTTCAGGCCCAGTGCCACTGCCTGGAAGACCTCAGTGGGCATACCCAGGAGCAACACGTTGGACTGAGCCCCCACGGAGAGCACACAACTCCTGGTCCTACATTCAGACTCCTGGTGCAAGCAATGAGGCCTGGCTGCAGGAGACTGAGAAGGAAGACCTGTCTGTGCTTCTTGGTGACTAGAAGAGTAGAGAATGAGGTATCGTCATGCCCAGGGAGATAAAACAGAAGGCGATGATGAAAATGCAGATAGGGGAATGAGTACCGATCAACTGACTTTTCCTAGTTTGCTGGATAATAATCCAGAGGGAGTGAGACAGGCTGGAGGATGGACCTGTAACAGGGCGATACCATCTCAATGAACAGACACATATGGGGTGCAGAGCTACCTCAGTTTGCCCTGGCAGCTCTACAGTTCAAGGCTCTTGACAGAGGGGACAGCATATAAGTCCAAGTCTTGAGAAGTGGATGACCCGGCACCAATGCTTTCAATCTGTAGTGCTTCAGGGTCAGTTCTTAAAACAGAAAAATCCTTCTATTTAACAAATACACCAGACAGTCAGCTTGGCCAGGTCTATTCCTAGGGATTACTGAGGAAGTCATCTGGTCTACCTCCCATCCATGCCTGGTGCGCAGTTCATACTTGCATGACCCCAAGCAGTACCTCAGCTCTTCTCCCATTGTCTGGCCCTGGAAGACACTGCTCACAGTGTAATGCCAGGCACCTAACCAACAGAGTACCCTGACTTCCTCAGACTGAGGCAATGTCCCCAGTTGCTTATGCCGAGAGACCACTCTGTGGCATTTGCTGTTGGCTGGCACAGCACTCCAATGTCTATCTGCTAGGAGACCAGAGAAGACATTGGCTCTGCATCCCAATGGTCTGCTTCTCTACCAGAGACTAAACTGACATTTTGTCACCAGTTC
The DNA here is from genome assembly GCF_000317375.1 of Microtus ochrogaster. Classification (NCBI taxonomy): domain Eukaryota; kingdom Metazoa; phylum Chordata; class Mammalia; order Rodentia; family Cricetidae; genus Microtus; species Microtus ochrogaster. Next base: position 35,264,817 of record NW_004949099.1, read on the forward strand.
TCTGAAGTCCTTCAGGGACTTGGCCCACCTACCTCTCGCTTGGACTTCTGGGAAGACCTTTCAAGGATGTCATCGCTGGATAGGTCTGAGTCCTCTGAGAAACTCAGCTGACGGCGGAGCTGCAGCTCTGAAGGGTGAAAAGAGGCTAAGTGAAGACAGCAGCCAGCACCTCATGCTGCAAGGAAGCCAGCCTTAGGCGGTTCTCTATTTAAGAAGAATCCCCTCCTACACAAGGAGACATGGGCTTGTCCCCAAAGGTGATGGGCCAACACCAAACAGCATTCTAGACACCTGTTCAAGACCCCTTAGCAAGACTTTTCTCCGTCCCACTCAAAATCAGGCCCATGTTTGGGGTCATGCAATCTCAGGAAGGATACTAACAGGAATCTACCTATCTGGTTTCAAGTTGGCATTAACATTATTTCGTGCAGTGGATCAGGCTGGGAAGGGAACAGCTTGCTCTCCTTTCTAAGAAGCCTTGCAGGAGCGGCATGGGGAGGTGGACCTTTGCTGAACTGAATGACTGCGAAGGGACTCCCCACATCTCTCCTGTGAGTTCCCTCGGCCACGCGTACCTGCTCTCACAATCGGAGATGCCCTGTGCTGGCCGGAGTCCACCGTGGCACCACTGGACGGGGTACTGGAGCAGGACTTCTCATCACTCTTTCTCTTTTTGTCCTTTTTGTACCCGGAGAAGACCGACTTCCACAGGGACTTGGGCTTAGCAGCCACTTCCTCTGGGAGGCCCAGGCTGGGTTTCTCTGGGAGTCGGCCTTCCCCTTTGGGTTTCTTCTCTTTCTTGTTCCTGCGGGGGGAGAAGAGGGACGACCTCTTTTTGCTCTTCCCACTGGAACCCTCAGAGGAGGTGACAGAGCCATCAGGGCCTCCTGAGTCTGATGGAGGAGAGAGGATCTCCTCACTAGTAGCCTCATGCTTCAGAGTGGGTTCCTGGGAACCTCGGAAGCCTGAGCGCTTGGTGGACTCGGGCCCTAGTTCCTTGCCCTGAGATGGAGTTATGCGGGACCTGGAGGCTGCCAGCTCCATGGCCTGCATCCTGCTCAGCTGCTTGGCCATGGCATCTCGAAGTGCCTGGCTCTTCACAGACTTCTCCCGGGCTCGCATGCGCTCCTCAGCCAGCTCCTTGGCTTCTGCAGAGACCAGAGGCAGCCCCCTTTTCTGCGGTTGTGCATCACGATCCAGGGGAGGGAGCCGCCCATTCTCCTTGGCCAGGGGCTTCTCTGACCGGGACCAGCAGGAGGGGGGTGTGAAGAACTTCTCCTGCAGACTGGAGTCCTCGGTCTTGTCATCGTAAGTGTCCTCCACATCATCAGCAAAGGGAATCTCATCCACACTCTCCACGAAGGACTTCCGGACCTCCTCCCTGGGGGGCTGTGTTGGCTCCCGTGGGGGCCGCATGAATGTGGCAGGAGGAGGAGGAGGGATAACCGAGGCCTCCCTGCGCTCAAGAGTGTGATGGGGCTTCCTTCGCAGGGTTGCAGGCTCCTCATTGGGAGGTGGGGGTGGGGGTGGGCTAGAAGGCGGAGTGAGCATGGTTGAGTCCGAGGTGTTGAAGCTCTGGCTGCCCAAGGTTTTCATGTTGGAGGAGCTGCCATGGAGGCCCAGGCCCGAGCTGCTGGAGAGGTCCCTTCGCTCCTCCTGGTTGCTCCTCAGTTCCCTTTCAGAGGGCGACTTTGGGGTCAGCAGCGAGGGCTGGTCACCAGCTGACTTTGGCAGGCCTAACCTTTTAGGAACAGATGGAGGTTTCAGAAGGCTGAGGCCCTCTTCCTGAGGGGACTTGTCAACCGAGTAGGACTTTAGGGTTATTGGCTTAAAGGCGGGTGAGGGGAGGCTGGGCTCCGACCCCTTGTTCCGGTCCACAGGAGTGAGGCCCAGGCTGCGGCGGATCTCGGCGCTCTTCATCCAGAACTCCTCCACCAGATCACTCCGCTTCAGGGCCTCCTCCACAGCCAGAGGGCCACTGAGTCTGTCTTTGGGGTCTCCTTGGCTCTTCACAGGGAGTGGGGTCAAGGGGGTGGATGTTTTAGCTGGAACCGGCTGGAAGCGTATGGGGGACTCGGAGGGTGATGGGATGGAAGCATCTGAGGAAGGTTGAGGCTGGGAACAGATGGGGAGCTGGGTTGAAGGCGGTGGGGCAGGGGCCAGTGGAGACTCTGGCCGTAAGCGGGTAGGTGAGGTAGGTGTCCTGGCTTCCGGCAGGGCCACAGGCTGTGATCGGATGGGCGAGTGCAGAGTCTTCTGATCTGTGGGGGCTTCAGCTTTGGGCTTTTCTCTGGGGAGCAGAGGTGCAGGGAAGAGGGGCTCCTCGGGGGACTTCGCCTTGGTGGTGACAGAGGTAAGTGGGGACCGGGCCCCCTACACAGAAAGAAGAGACAGTAAAGTCAGCACCTTCCCTCAGGGAGCGTTCTCTCTCAAGGGGCCTACAAATCAAAGTCCTGTCCATTCTTTCGGCTATTACTCAAAGGGTTGCAGAGAGGGCGGACTCATTTTCTGCTCCATTTATTAACGTTTCAAACCTCTCCATTTAGCGGGGGGGGGTGAGCTTTCAGGGATGGCTCATCTCATGCACATCCTGGGTTCTTAGTCCACTCATGTGAACACTGCCAAGGGCACTAATGAAGGGCTTTCATCACAACCCACAATACCTCGCGCTCTGGGGTCCCCCAGGGATAACGTGGGGCTAATGTATGAAAGGATTTAAAGTCATTACTTAGCACAGTCCTCCTCTTTGGCCACACTGTCCCTCTGAGGAACCATGGAGACGCACACAGACCCTTAGAATACCCACCCCAGGGCTGCTCACTTCTCAGGTCAATTACTGGACTGCGCCATGTTGCCTGGAGCCCCAGAGACCAAGGCCTGGCTTTGATTCCTTCCAAGTCTGCCCTGCAAGTGGTGCCTCCCAGACTAAGACCCTCAGACAGTGACGTGGCACATTCCTGGTCACTCTCTAAGGTTGTTCTGGCGATCTCAAGGCATGATTTTCATTTAAATAGTTATATGTTTATTTTAACATAAGGAAAAAACATACCTTTTATAAACTATAGATGCATACATATCAACTTAAAAATAAAGAAAAAAAGAAAAGAGTCCTTGCCCATCCACAAGGTCTGAGGCAGCACCTGAACCTGCATGTTATCAACAGCCGTACACAGCACAAGATAGGAAACTTTTAGAATTTCACAGTTAGGTGGCTATAGGGCTGCTTCCCCTCTTTGTGGAGCATACACCATGGGCCCTAAGATGGGGTCTTGTCTCCTGAAGGTCTCAAGGTCCCACTGACAACCCTGTCCCCAGCCCTACTTACCTCTGCCTCAGGGCTGTGGGTTGGGGTGAGCAGAATGGCTTGTTTCTGAGGTGACTGGCTAGGGCTGGAGACTCGGGAAGGACCTGGAAAGGAGGGACACGGAGGTTTACGATAGGAGTTAAGTCCCTTCTGCTCTACATATACTAGGGGTAAGGAATAGCTAGATCCACAGAGGGTCTCACACTACAGCCAGCCCCTCGCCGAGGAAGGAGAGCAGGGACTTGGAAAAGGTTAACTTGCACTGTGTCCTTGGGTCTACCCTTAGGCTATTCTAAAAACAAACAAAAAAACCAAATGAAGGGACTCGAGGAGGGTGCTGCCGCACCCTGTGTGCTCCTGTGTGGCACTGTGGTCATTATGTGTGGTGGCTATGATATGGGCCTTGAGCTTTGTGATGTCTTTATTCTCGTGCTTCCAAGGAAAGGTTAGAGACCTGTGGCCCCAGACAGGCAAGGCCCAGATCAGGCATGATTAGGGTCCTAGCCACCCACAGGGCTAGGCATGACAAGCTCTATTCTGAAGGCCTCACTGGTATTACCAGCATGCCCTGTGACATTCTGGAAGTCTTTCCTCCTGCCCCCTACCTCTCTCCTCTTGCTTTGGTGTATCAGGCGGCTTCTCTTCCTCGTTCTCTGACACCCTCAGCTCCAGCTCGGCTTTCGCCTTGGCCTGGCACTGTAAGCGAAGTTCCGTCTCGGCGTCGGAAGGAATGTCATCAGACCAGTGTTGATCTAGGGGAGGTAGGTGAGATACAAAGTTTTACACATTTGAGCTCTGGCTGTGTGCCTTTTCTGTGTCCTGTTTCCTTAGAGAAGTCTCAACAGGATGATTCACTGTGGCGTGAGGTCTAACCTGGGTGCGCAGTCCCTGCAAACTGAGCCTCTTACCAGAGATAAATCCAACACAAGGCATCCACCTTGCCTTCTGAGTGTGGGGTTTGTGGAGACTTGTGGTGTTTTTGGTGTGTGTGTGTCTGTCTGTCTGTCTATCCTCACCTGTTTGAAGGCCAGAGGTTGACAATAGTTCTTCCCATTGCTCTTTACCTCAGCTTTTTGAGACAAGATCATCCTGAACCTGGAGCTTGCCTTTCAGCTTAACTGGCCAGCCAGGCTCCATCCTCCTCAGTGCCCGGCCGGCATTCACACGGGTGTTAGGTAGCTGAACTCACGCAGTCCCGCCTGTGCAGCAGGCACTTTGCCCACTGAGCCAGCTCCCCATCCCATTTGATTACTTGTACAACACAGTGACCACGACACAAGAGGCTGTGACAGAGGCAAACCACCACCAAAACCCTTTTGGGGGTGCCCGTGGACTCATTCCCCTGTTTCTTTCTCCAGTCCCAGAGTTACCCCTACCCCAGCTGTCCCCCTCAACTTTTGCTATCTTTTGTGAGTTCCACCCAATCTGGTTCTGTTCCCCATGTGTAACAGGAGGTCACAGAAGTGCAGAAGGAAGGCTGGGCTCCATACCATCCAGCTCGGCACCAGTGTCCCCAGGGTCCCCATCCTCTGCAGCTTCCCCTTCAGTCTCCGCTGGCTCCGAGTCCACGTCCTCTTCTAGGTCATTCTCATCCAGAGGGGCTGTAAAGCAGAGACATTCACGGACGGGAAGCAAAGGACAGACAGACAAATAACTGTGCAGGGTGCAGAAGGTAGTGATGCGCAGGCCACGGGGAAAAGGGAGGCCCCGGACAGATATGGAGTGCGCTCTATAAGCAGCGTGGGTACCATGGCTATTTCTCCACTCTAGTAGGGCCATGTGGAGGGAGAAGCACAGTTTCTGGCCTGGAGGTATCACCTCTTCCTCCAGAGGCTACTGCTGGAGATCCTCTAGTCAGTCACAATCAAGGGATGCTGTGGGGCCATTGGCAACTCTTAACAGGACTTTATATAACAGGCCCAGTGCTGGCTACTTCATGTGCCATGAGGTAGTCACTCCTCATCCTGAGGCAGCCGGAGGGGCTGTTCCTCACGGTCACCTTTGGGTGACAAAGCTTAGGTCCGAGGGTCAAGCGACTCACAGTGGGCTCTGATGTTCAGCTCCATGGAGACACTGATGCTTTATCCAGAGACAACTGAGAATTTGCTAAAGCAAGAGGGTGGACCTGAAGGGATATGTCAAGCTCCCTTTCTGGACTCAAGAATGGCTCTTTAGGGCCACAGAATAAAGTAAGGCATTCATACACTTCATCCACTCTGAGGCAGACGGGCCCTGAGCTGTACGACACCTGGGACTCGCCTGGGCCTGCAGAGGCTCTGCCTGGGGATGCCGTCAGCCTGAGGGCAATGCTTTTGATTCACAAGGGGAAGGCATCAAAGCACATCTGGACTGTCTCAAAGCTGAGGGAAAGGGGGAGAGGCCAGGCCAACCTACTGCTCTGCTCCCAGTCAGCACGGGCCACTGAGCTCAGGTGCTGACAAAACCTGTGAAAGAGGCTCCCTTGGGGAGGGGATCCTGGGGATAGGGTTGGGGCTGGGAGTAGGAAGCAGCACTGTGAAGATTCTGGGAATGCTATATTTCTTGATGTAGGGGGAGGCAGTTCTGTGAGTTGTGATTTAATTCTCTACACTGCACAATTTTTTGTATACTTACTTTTAGCACACATCCATAAAATGATGATAATTCAAATCTATGAAAACCTTTTTATGTTTTTTTTTTTTTTCCTGAGAACTGAACCCAGGGCCTTGTGCTTGCCCAAGTGTTCTACCACTAAGCTGAATCCCCAACCCCTTGCTTGGTTTTTTTAAGACAAGGTCTCACTACATAGCTCTGGCTGGCTTGGAACTTGCTATGTAGACCAAGCTGGCCTTGAACTCAGAGATCTGCCTACTTATGTCTCCTGAGTGCCAGGATTAAAGGCATGTGCCACCATGCACAGATGAACTGGAGAACTACGGCAAACATGCTGGGGAATGACAGACAGCTTGGGGTTTAGGAAGTGGCAGCAGCTGAACAGTTAGCTTCAGCACCTGCTCTTTCTGAGACACCAGAGCCACCCAGGGAGGGGGCAATGCCAAGGCACTCTTGTACGCTAACAACATTCGCTGTGTTAAATACTGGGGAAAAACCACTCAAGTATTCCCACAGGTCTAAAGCCTTCAAGTAGTCATGTTGCTTTGGGATGCTCACGAAGATGTTCACCAGAGAATGTATGACTGGGACGTTGGAGACATGGACACCCACTGAACAACACCCTGGGTCCTGCTTTAAAACTAGGCTTTGTACTCGGCTGGCGAGACCATCACTGCATCTGCCATGCTGGGGAACAAGAGGTTGCTGGGAACAGAATCTGGGCCCACTGCAGACAGCCTTTGTGAACAACGTGCTTGCTCGAGTGCCTGGCACTGAGGTGGTAAGCACAGTCTCTCTGGCAAGAAAGCTGGAAGCAAACACGAAGGAGACCACTCCTTGGTTCCCCTGGCTGGCCCAGCCTCGGCCAGCCTGGCCTGGTCTCTTGGTCCTTCCCAGTGTGCCTGAGAAACACCTGCTGTAGAGTTGGAAGGGTGGGGAATCCCACACGCCTCGAATTCCTCGGAAGAAAAGGCGGTCACACAGAGATCAACAAGCAAACACTCAGAGCTTTGGCACAGCAGCAGCAGCGGATGTGTGCAGAGACGCGGCTAGAGCGATGGAACCAAGGGATGGAATTCTGGTTAAGATGGAGCGCTGTGCTGAAAGCCGCCACACAAGTGAGGAGCCACACACTACGGAAGCTGGGAGTGGCCATTTATCTCAGCTGACTGCTAGGACATCCTTTCTCCTCAGTCTCGCTCTTCCTTCCTCTGTCTCAAAGAATGATAACTCGGGGTTAGCCATGCTAGACTCCAAGTCCTCTCTCACCCGTGGACTCTCCCGCCAAAATGTCTACTTCAGCTGCGTGTGAGGGCAAGGACGATAAAGGTCCACAAGCATCGTCCTTACTGGTCCTGGAAGTGACTGCTAGGACACGGGTTCCCAACTGTGTGTGTGTGTGCGCGCGTGTGTGTGTGCGTGTGTGTGTGCGTGCGTGTGTATGTTTGTGTGTGCGTGCGTGTGTGTGTGTGTGTGCGTGCGTGTGCGGGTGTGTGTGTGTATGTGTGTGTATGTCTGTGTGTGTATGTCCCAGCACTTGGGAGGCAGAGGAAGATGGATCTCTGTGAGTTCGAGGCCAGCCTGGTCTACAAAGGGAGTTCCAGGACAGCTAGGGCTGTGGCACAGAGAAACCCTGTTTCAAAAAACAAAACAAAACAAAACAAAAGCTTCCTTTCACTTTGGCCTTCATATCCAACTGCTAACGGTAACTCTTAAAAGCGAGGCTCCGCCCTATCTCCACTGCTGGTCTCCAGCCTGCCTGGGATGAGGATGCACTTCTGGTCCATGCAGATGGGCTGTCTGACTAGGCATGCACGAGCCCCGCCCACTGGCTCTGCCCTCGCATGCAGCAGCGACAGGAGCTGAGTCCTAGAGTTAAGATATGCCAGCGGAGCCGCCTAGAGAAAGAGGTTATGATGAACGGGGTGCGGGGGGGGGGGGTCACATATCACCAGACTACCTCCGGAGACAGTCTCCAGCCAGGCCTGGACTGCTGCGCGGCGTACGGAGGGAAGGCCGGTCACTGAATTTGAAAGAGAGTATAAATGCAGAGTTAAACACTGGTAAGTTCTCAGCAGAGAGAGCTGGAGTCAGTCCTAAAATTCAAAACAGAGGATGAGGAACCGGAACCAAGACATCATAAGACAGGGCCACCCGGCACTGAGCAGCATGTGTGTGTGTCGATGCTGGCCTGTGACAGGTATTTGGGACAAGGAAAGAGGACAGAACCAGAGAGAGGGCAGCTCTGACCAGGACTGCTGAGTCCTTGTCCCCGTCTTGCGGTTCATCTTGGTGTCCTAGAGAACGAAAACATCACACGAAGGCCTAATGTTCCTGCGGACTGGAAAGGATCTTCTACAGACTCAGAGTTTTACAGGACAGGTAGCCCTGGGTGGCACCACCTGGTGATGCCGCCAAGAGTCCCTACATGGAAGACAGATAGTCAAAGAGAATGACATATAGCCACAGCACATCTAGATGGGTTCTGTTTTCTTTTTTACTGCTATTCCTTAGAAGAAGCCAAAAGATGGACATGGTGGTACCAGTTCTGGAGGCTGAGGCAGGAGGATCTTGAATTCAAGGCCAGTCTGGCTAGCTTAGTGAGACTGTCTTAAAAAAAATAAGAAAAGGAAAAAAGACAGAAAGAAGGGGGTGGGGGGTGGGGAGCATGGTGGTGCACAGCTTTAATCCCACTACTTAGAAGGCAGAAAAGGGTGGATCCTTGTGAATCTAAAGCCAGCCTGGTTTACACAGCAAGTTCCAGGCCAGCCAGGGGTACACAGTAAGACCCTGTTCAAACCATCAAACAAGGAAGAAGCCATAATAAAATACATTTTCACCTTAGTGGGAAACAGACCATGTCATGTCAAACCTGGAGAGTTGACAATGACACCAGGACACCAGAGGCCCCTGGGGTGCCCCTCTCCTTACTTTCACTTCTAAACAGGCTCCCTTCTCTGGTCCTGTCACGCACTCATGCGACAACCACTCTGCCGACACACTCGCCCTGCTGAGAGACGCAGGAGACAGCACGTTCTAGGGTCTTCTGAGCCAGATCCACTTTTCTACTCTGCATGAGCAGAGACAGAGTTGGCTACCTCCTAAGTCACAGAGAACTTTACATATCGTTGAATGGGAGTCAAGGACAGGGGTCCCCCAGCAGACGGGGCCTCTGCAGCTGCGGGAGGGTCTGGGAATGGGTGCTTAGTGCTATGGGCTATGGGCTCAAAGCAGTTACCTCTAGAAGTGGAGGACTCGGAGGTCGGGAGCATCCTCTCCTCCACCTCCCTCTCACGGATGTGTGTCCAGTGCACATCGGCCTGGATCGCCAAGGGATCTGCTGCGGTTAGGATCTGCTGCAGCCTGCTGCTCCCGGCTAGGGCGCCAGGTCCCCAGGGAAGAGGGCACAGGGAGGACAGAAGGGAAAGGCGACAGGGACAGGAGGGAGAGGACGAGACACCACAGGAAGGAAACAAAGAATTACAGTGTTTGCCGGGACTAGTCAGAAAGAGGTAAAAATCAAGAATGGCTGTGCACAAACACACACACACAAGCACGTGCGTGCACACACACAGGCGCACACGCTCACACTTTCTAGTCATTGGTTTCATTTTTCATTTAGTCATTTTGAGATTCACATCACTTCTGAGTTTAGTGAGGATCCACACACTCCACCTCCAAATGCAGAAGGAATTTTTCCTTTCCATAATAAAACGAATCTGAGGCCCACAGTGCCCAGGGTGGGACAGGACAGATGACCCTCACTGTGTAGGACCATCACTGCAGGGGCCCAAGGACCTGGCCTTTAGCTGGCACAGCGCAAGCGCCTGTCTATCCCAGGTGGCTGAGGACGGCGCCACTCTGCCAGGGACCAGCCAACTCACCGGGACAGACATGTGCTCTGCTGGGACTTTAGTTCTCACCCTCTGCAGTAAAGCAGATGCCCGAGAGGACATGCCCTCTGGCCAGAGACCACATGGCCATGTGCTGGCGCTGTGGTGGGGGCACTGACAGGGGGCAGGCGGTCCGCATTTGAGGGTGGGGACGGCAGCTAGGGATGAAGCAGAGATCTGTCCTGTGAAGTCCTGAGCTCCAGCTTTCAGGCAGGAGTGAGGCCACTACCCCGCCCTACTGTGGGGGAAACCCCTCCTTTCTTACAAACTCTACCTGAAGCCCTTCTGGCCCCTCCGGGCACAGATCTGCCTCTCCGCTCACTCCTCACTCGCCAAGGCTCCTGCATATGCTCTTACTGGCAGTGCCTGTGGAGTGCACATGCAGCCCCTGCCCCGCAGGACCTCTCCTTAGTGTTTGGATCATGCCACACAGCAGGGTTAAGATAAAGGGACAGCCAGTAACTAAGGAGCGCGGGGGTGGGCGCTGAGGAGGGGAGGACAAGCTAGTCAGGCAGTAAGAGCAGGTGCCACTAATCTGAAGGATGCTGGGGCTTTTGCCAGAAGCCAGTTTCCACCTGGGAGTATATGCTCCCCCACCCCGACACCCCTAATTGGATACCGCCTGTCACCACCGGGACAGCTCCTTAACGAAGTCGTGAAGGTGTGACACGGCGCAAGGTCTGAGCGAAGTCTCCCATGTGGATGTTACAGTGTACGGTAGAGTTGGCCCCGCAGACTCTTACTGGTCTCTAGAGACTCAGCCCACCCCAACGACAGTCTGCCCAGATGGTGCTGGCAAGGGCTGAATCACGGCAAATTCACCAACAGCTCGGTTGTGTCAGGACCAGGGAGGGTGAGACACAGAGAAAAAGTTTGGTCCTTTCTTTGGCTTCTAAGCAACAGGGAAGAGTTACGCCTTTTCTCTGAGCACGGTTCTGCCTTCTGCCAGCATATGCGGCCCTGTGTTGTGTGTGTTTTGTGTGTTGTGTGTGGTGGGGTGGGGGTGGGGAGGCATCGGTAGTGCGGAGATCCTGGGGTGAGACTGAAGAGCAATGGTTGGGCAACAAGGTTTTACGGATAACGGGAACTCAGAGCAAAAGCTCCAGGGATTGCTGGTGGGGCCCCATTCCATAAACACTGTTGCTGGGAATCTGTTGATTCACGTGCTATCCTGTGGAGGCTGCGTCAGCAAAGGTGCCCAGCTGGGTATGCTCAAAGCCTCTGCGAGCAGCTTTCTAAAATGACCTTTCCATGTGGGACCTGCTCTTGGTGGCACATTTTAGATGGCTGCACGGGAGCTGGGGTAGAGATGGGCAGGGGGCAAAGCGGGTACCTTCACGTGTACCCCTTTCTTCTTCCTTTGAGAGATGCTGGAGCCACTGGCCTTGCAGGAGTTCTCTGTCCCAGGGGCAATACTCCCCTTCTACAGCAGGGGGAGCCAGACACCCACAGACAGCACCAAGAATCCCACAGGGGGACAAGTGGAGGAGGGAATGGAGGGAGGAAAGAGAACAGAGAGCAGAGTTATCTATCCTAGCTGCTTGTGAGAGTGTCCTGCCCCCTGACCACACAGGCATCCAGGTGTGCTGCCCCAAAGAGGCAAGGCAAGCCAGGGACAAAGGAACATCCAAGGGCTGGGCTGAACAAACTGTGAACTTCCCAGCCTGGAAAGTAAAGTCTTCACAAAAGAAAGGCAGGCCAACTTTCCCAGAGTGGTGTGGGGGCTAAAAGCTGCTAGGTAGTCATCGCCACATACAGATAATGGCATCTCAAGTGATTCAAACGGAGTGTCTTTCCCTGTGGCAGCTGTGAAGGGGATGCGCTCACTCTGATGAGCATGAGCTCACGGAAACTCTGGGCTGGCATGGTGAGGCAGACATGACGGCACAGGACTTCCATGCTCTGGCTAGTCCAGTCTCTTTCTGGCACATTCCTCCTTCATGTCTCATGAAATTGAGTGAGTCTGCCTAGATTCCACTCTGGCCTTCAGAGGAGTAGGTGCGGGAGGAGGAGAGATGATGCTTGCTAGGGAAGATGCCTGAGCATCACCAAGTGTACTGATCCTGAGCCCACCAGGATGGTCCTGGGCAGGGAGCGCAGAATCCTAGGACAAGCAGGGCCAACTAGGAGGTGACGTTGCCACCGAGAGCTGATTAATTCTCTGTCAGGAATAACTCGGAAGCATGGCTGGAAGAACACGTGCTTGTCCCTCCCTTTGGCTCTGTGTCCCCAGGGAAGTGAGCATGGCTCTCCTTGGGGAGTCCACCAGTCCTGGTTCCTGCCTAACCATCCACAGGCCTTCTGCAGCCAGGGAAAGAGAGACGGTATCAACACAGCCAGCCCTCAAGACAGCCCTTATGTCTTGAGGTCACAGCCAGACAGGGGATGAACAGAAACATCTCAAGTCCAATGCAAGAGGAACCTGAGAAGCAACTGGAATGGCTGGAGACTCAAAACCTGAACACATGCTTCAGGACCCAAAGGTTACTGACTACTGGCTGGGGCGGGTCTAGTGAGCACCTAAGACAGCAGCAGCTGCTATCCAGCACCCTGGGCGACTCCTCACAGGAGTCTTTGTCTTACTCAAATAAAGTTCTCTACATGGAACTGAAGGGGGATTAGAGAGACAAAGAAAAAAGTGGAAAATGGAAGCAATCTAACTTGGACACAGCCCTCAGATGAGCCTGCCTGCCTTCCACTTCCAACTAAAAATACGAATGTAGACAAGGGACAGATTTCTCAGTTTGCCAGACATTGCACCCTACCCAAGGTCTGGAAAGAGTGAGGGCCAGAAAGCCCCAGGTCCTGGAGCGGCATCCATGACACCTCTTAGACTCACACCAGAAACACAGGCGAATGGGGGGGGAGGTGGGATGGGGTCAGGACTAGAGGAGGCGTTCCTGACCTTCACTTGACTCCTCCTCTTCCTCTTCATCATATTCTTCTTCCTCCTCCTCTTCCTCCTCCTCCTCTTCCTCAGGCTCGTAGTTCTTGGAGGCCTCCAGCTCCTCTTCACTCCTCCCCTTCAGAAGGGCATGAATCCTTACTGCCTCCTTCCAGGGAACCCCGCCCAGGTCAGAGGTGGGGAGCTGATCGTCTTCGTCATCCTCCTCCTCCTCCTCTTCCTCCATCTCTGACTCGGAACTGCTGAGAGGAAGAAACCACAGCCCGAGTGAAGGAATGACAGCATCGTGGAGAAGGAAGGTCCAAAGCCACTGTCACGGTAGCAGTTCCCAACAAGGCAAGGGCAGGAAGCAGGCCAGACTTGGTACCCTGCCCCAGCCAGGGAAGGGACAGCGAGGAACGCACTAACAGGGGCAGGACGACAGACACATATGTACAACACCGATGCAGACCCACCCAAGGGGAAACATGGCCTGTGGGGCACAGCGGCTACTCAGGCACACCAAAAAAAACAAAAAAAAAAACAAAAACAAAAACAAAAACGGGGAGAAGATCCTTGCTTGCCATTGTTCGGCTGGAGGAATTCAATTAGACTACGCAGATTGGCTGGAAGATTACAGTGAAAGGTGGGTCGAGATGGGGAAAAAGCCCCAAGGGGCTGAACTGGCAGGCGGAAGTCAGTGTGTGTGTTGGGGGGCGCTGAGGATCCACTCTCTGTGTTCACCGTGAAGTAAAGTTCAGTAAAGGACCCAGCACAGGTTCAGCAGGGACCCTATAAAAGGCCCCGCCTCCTGGGGTCACCCTCAATCTTCTCATCTGCCCCCTTCACAGCACAAGGCCAGCGCAGCCCAGGATGAGAGTGGTACTATGTTCACCAACTCTGCCAGGACAAAACCCTGACCTCTGCTCTCCTTTGGGCCCTGCCAAGGTAGGCAGTACGACATGCAGGATGCAGTCGCATGTGGCTTTGTTGGAGAAGTTTCTGATCGGTTTCTGAGTTGGGACACTTGGTCCTCTGTCAGAAGTACGCATTGGACCACGCTGGAGGGAAAAAAAAAATCTGTCTTTAGGACAAAGCACAGGGCTGAGTTCTGGGCCCAAGCTCCACAGGCATGAGGAGTGGGGGGCTGCTCAGCTTCCTGGGAAGGTGGTTTAGCTCCCCACAGCCCCTTCATACACGTGAGTCAAAGCACACACTGAAATGCAGGCAATGGCGCTTATTTCGAGAGCTCTGTCTGATGTTGGGGGGGATCTAGGGTGACCTCTGGCCACACTTTTTATTACAGGGGAAAGAGGAGCTTTAGGTTGCCCTGAAGACTAGATTAACTGCATGGACTATCAAAAATTACTATGTACATAATGGAGTCCCAATAAAAACTCCAAGGTCCAGGTCTGAGCGAACGTGACATCACACATGGAAACCAGGACAGGAATGCTGGCCCCACTCCACAGGAGCAGGACAATGGGAGTTCGGAGTCTGGTAGTTTCCTGGACTCTCCCATGAGAAAGTCTTTCCATGGCGGAGCCTAAACATCAGCATCTTTCCCCCACTATAACAGGTCCTAGTCATGAGCACGACAGCTTCCAGAAAGTTCTGCGTGCCTCTCAAGCAGCTGAGCTCCATGGCACTTCTGGAAAACTGTACTTGTGAGCTGGGTCAGAAATGAGGATACATCCCCTCTTGTCTGCAGCTAACGTCTCACAGGGACACAATGACATCTCTGTCACAGGCTGGGTACAACCCTTCACTCTGCCTCTGTCCCACCAAGTCAGTCATTAATGGCCCCTCCTCCCATTGTAAGAGGGCCCTGCCAAGAGCATGACAGCTTCCAGACAGTTCTGCATCTCTCTCAAGTGGCTGGGCTTTATGAAGCTGTGGTGTTCAGCTGGTAGACCACGTGATGCTGGCCTCACAGGTACGTGGTAAAGGCCAGGGGTCTTAGATGAACACCATTCTGACACTGCTTGTTCACCTCCACAACCAATCACTCATTCGTTCATGAATTCTCTCCCCGCTTCAAGACAGGGCCCCATTATGTAGTCCAGGCTGGCCTGAATCCTCAGTCCTCTTGAGGGATGGAGTTAGAGGTCTGTACAGCCATATACTGCTGAAAGACCATTCTGAGACCCGCTATGCCTCAGCCAATGGGCACACTCGCTCAGCTAAGGTAGACTGGGTCTCCCTGCACCATACTCTGAGTACTGGGGATGGCACAGGCGACCCAGGAAAGCCCATGCATATATGTCAGAAGGTGTGTGTTGGGGGTGTGTGTGTGGTGTGGCAGAGATCTGGGAGGAGGTGGTTTAAAGTGTAAACATCTGGCCAGATGTGGTGCCTACCTGTAATGCCAGAACCTGGGAGGCAGAGATGAGGTTCACTGCATGTTCGAGGCCAGCCTGGTTTCCACAAGTTCCAGGCTGGCGGGGCTATAGAGTAAGACCATGAATCAAACAAACAAACAAATGAACAAACCACAGGAGAAGAGGAAACAGAAAGGATGGCAACAGTGGCCCCTGAGGTCTGAGCATTTCCCACCATGTTTACTGCCCCAGGCTTCTCCACTTAATGTGTTTCCACCAGTTCATTCTCCTGATAATGACGTGTGCTATGAGTGACGCTCACCGCTGCTCAATCTGAAGGACATGGGGACTTTCCGTGTCCTTAAACTTGTCATCTTAAACTTTCCGTCCCTCCAGCATGGCTCAGTGTGCCCAGTGGCTTGTCTGGACAGGCCAGGAGGGACCTGAGTGTAGCCTGACCTCACCCATGTCGTGTTATCAGGATGGCTGTACTGGGCATAATTCAGGTGATGAATACATCTCTCTGTGGTGATGACAATGGCGGCCCACGATGGCTATTAGTGCTACCCTAGCTAGTTTTATGACAGCTTAGGGGTTGTAAGCGTGTGACAACGGGAGCGGAAAGGTCAGCCCCCACTTTCCTCTCCCAGCAAGAGGCATAAGCATTTGCTGAGGCATTTCTGTTTGCTCCGGCAAAGCAGCCTCCCTTGCAGGGAGGACAGAGAGAACCCGCAGGAGCCAAAAGAAGCTTCTTTCCCGCTACCTCTATCACAAAACCTTAGGGCCAATGTGAGGGCTGCCCAGCTCTTACATCACACCAGAGTCAAGGCGTAAATCCAGGCCCTCATGTACGTCTGGCAAGCTACACCCTCAGCCTCAAGGCTCACTTTAGATCCTCCAGTTGACCCCGGCGTCTGAACCTCAGGTCCTAAGCTATTGAGGCCGGAGGGCAGGATCCCACAGCAGTGTGTACGTCGTTAGACTACAGTAATGGACACATTTTAGGTGAGGAGGATCCATACAGTAGCAAAAATAACTTCCTTCCTTCTAACGAAGGGATAAAGTCTCCTAAGAGAGATGGGGACCAGGACAATCATCATCTCCTCAGCTGGGCCTGGAACATGGGTGGGAGGCTGAAGTAGGGATGTAACAGGTTCAAGGCCAGCCTGGGTTACACAGTGAACTTAAATGGCCTAGGCACCTGAGTGAGACCCCACCTCAAAATAAGATTTAAAAAAAGAGGACTGGATGTATAATTCAGTAGAGCTCTTGCCTAGCATGTGTGAGCTGTGGGTTCAATCCCTGAAGCACAGGACACTTCACTTGTCTGATGCCTTCATTTTCAGGCACTCCCCCCCCCCCCCATGCACTGCCTCAGTCACGTGAACCCACCCTTCTCCCAGAACTTGACAGTGATTCAGTACCAGAGGCTGTCGGGGTGGTAGTCCCAAGACTTTGGTCCAGACACGTGGCTCTGAGAAGGATATCATGGAGTTGGATGTCAAGCTCCCTAGGGTCCCCTCTCTCCCTCCTTTCTCTTTCATTTTTCGGGGCCTCATGTAGTGCAGGCTGACTTCACATATTTATGGAGCAAGGATGACCTTGAACTTTTCCATCCTTCTGCCTCTACCGCCCAAGTACCAGGATTACGGGAACACAAAATCATATGCAGTGCTGGAGATTAAATTCAGGGCTCTGCGTATGTTAGGCAAGCACTCCACCAACCCAACTACTTCCTCAGCTCCTTCCTATTGCGATAGGAAGGAAACAGAATCAAATGGCTTTGACTCTCAGGTTAAGCTGCTAGTCAGTGACTCCAGTCTGCTCTGACCCTGACAATACTCTGTTGATATGCAGGGACTCAAAAAGGCACACACTGTTCTCTACATTCAGCCCTGGAAATCGCACATGCGTGTCAGTCAGGGCTGGCATTCCTTGCTGCCTCTGTTGGAAAAGGGGCAGAGGGGGCTCCTGTTTATTCATAGCCTGCTTTTCCTCTTGCTCCTCTGCTGGTGCCGTCAACTTTGGGGAGCCCTCTGAAACTCTGTCCCATTTGCAGGAGTTACTTATTTGTTCCAGGGGTGCACTGGCTGACTGATGCGGGATTCCCCTCTGTATGCTGTGAATACCATTGGTTAATAAAGAAACTGTCTTGGCTTATGATAGGGCAAAAGAGTAGAGCTAGGCGGGGAAAACTAAACTGAATGCTGGGAGAAGGAAGGCAGAGTTGAGAGACACCATGGAGCTGCCAGAGGAGAAAGACACAAGCTGCCAGCTGGAACCTTGCTGGTAGGGCACAAGCCTCATGGTAAAATATAAAATAGTAGAAATGGGTTAATTTAATATGTAAGAGCTTGCTAGAAATATGCTATAGTGATTGGTCAATTAATTAATATGGTTTCTATGTGATTATTTAGGGGCTGAGCAGCTGGGAACAAATAAGTGGCCACTTACAACAGCTGACTTCATTTTTTGTTTTTTTCCAAAAATTTTTTTTTAGATTTATCAGTTTCTTATGTTTATGAGCATTTTGTATGTCTGTGCACTACATGCATGCCTGGTGACTTCGGAGATCAGAAGAGGACATCAGATCTCCTGGAGCTGGAATTACAGAAGGCTGTGAGCCACCATGTGGGTGCTGGGAATCGAACTTGGGTCCTTTGCAAGAGCAACAAGTGCTCTTAACCATGTAGTCATCTCTCCAACATCTTGAGTATTCTTTAGAGGTGGTGGAGAGCAGGCAGTAAGGACCCAGGGCCTGGACCTAGAAGTCTGAGTTGGAATTTCAGGTCCTGTGCTAGTTACCGCCAGTTCCTCCCCTACAAGAGGACAAAACACAAGGCCCATATCTATTCCTAGGATTCTCATGAACACATAGACGGTCAGGAGCACACAGAGGAAACTATAAACGTTTAAACATGCTAAGGACTGTTTTAAACACGGTATTCCTATCTGTCCTTAACTTTCACACTGATTTGAGGAAGACACTAGTCGTGTTATGTTATAAATGAGGAAACTGAGGGACTTGCCTGCTTCACAGCTGAGAAGGAGAAGAACCAAGATAGCAACCCAATTAAAGGGGTTCAAATTCCCTTGCTCATCAAGTTCTTTTGCTGTCAGCTGAATCCGGGGACCCAGTAGCCAGACACTAACCTGCTGGCCACATCTTCTTCGGTACCCTTGTCTAACACGCTGCTCAGGTTATGCTCGGCCTGCGTCTCCTCGGGCACCTCCTCCAGCTCCTCCACCTGCCTCACAGACCGACGGTAGTTCTCCAGCTCGATCCTCTCGGGGGTGCCCCTCAGCCTCTTGGCGATGCTGGGCTCCTCCAGGCCATTCATGCTGGAACCTATGGGGAAAGCAAACACGCAAGCTCTGAGGAGGAAGGGCAGAGCGAAATTCCAGCAGTGGATGACGGGAGCTGGTGCTGGAAGAGAGGGACTGTTGACCACCGGGACACTCATAACTCATTTCTCAGGAAAAGATACACAATCTTCCTGGAAGTCAGAACATGGGCGACTGAAAGCTGGAAGGGTTGTGGATTGGTTGGAGGCAGGAAATGATGATGGTAGGTGTGGCAATGCTTCCCTAAGTAGGAGACACAGAAACCACACAGCCTCATCTGCTCCCGGTCAAACCAAGATGGAAAGATGCCATCTAACAGGTGATGGTAACGGGGTTGGGCGGGGAGGGTCTGTGCAGGGCCTTCAGGTGGGTCTCTCATCACCAGGGACTAAGAGAGTCTCAGAGAGGGTGTCGTCCTTCTGGTGGCTCGCACCAAGATGGGCTGGCAGCACCCTACAAAGGCGTCTTGCAGGCCTGCAGATTGCATAGCATCTGCCTTGTCCTGTCGCCATGCATCTGAGAAGAAATACTTGGTAAATCAAAGCAAGCCACAGAGGTGGTGCTAAGCCCTCTGCATAGCTGCTCAGTGGAGAACGGAGTCAGGCTTGGCAGTGGGGCGCGGGTGCACCCATTCCCCGCACGGGCACACAAGCACACATTTCCTGTAAACAGTGATGAGGAGAGACTTAGAAATCGCACAGTGCTCTGCCCCGTCATTCTCTCACTTAGGGATCTGAGCGTCTGTCAATGACCTTCGCTCGTCTGTTAGAATGACGGGGGTCACTGGGAGGTTTTCTTTTTTTTAATTCTACCATTCCTATAGCATATCTTGCTTTTGAACAATACTATAGATTCACCGTGTTTCTAAAACTTAAAACATCACATACAAAGCACCCATGTCTCTTCCGTCTCCTTCAAGCCACAGGAGGTGCTCTGTGTCCTGTCTCACCAGCACTCTTTAGCGTCCCGGTTCTGGTTAGAGCCCCTCATGTACTCTGTAGTGTGCCTGCTGTGTCTTGACACCACACAGGTACACTCGGGTAAACCCAGCTCTGAGCCCGACTCCTCCGGTGCCTGGCAGCATTGGAACACGGTCCAAGACTGGAGTTGTGTGAGGAAAATTTTGAATGCTTGTGAGAAAACACAAGGGTCTGAGACCTGTTTCTTCAAGGCAAGGAACTGTGCTTAGAATGTGTTTTCGTGCTCCTCCCAAGTGTGGCTGATAGGGGGGAGAGTTTACTCCCGATTATTCATTACAGCTGGCCATTGTTATTTCTTTTATATGCGTCTATGGAAAAACATGTTTTTCTTGTCCTTGTGATTGCATGTGTACAGCCTGAGCTCATGAGAACTTCCTCATACAAACGGTGTTCTGAATAAAGTTGTCTATTACACGAGACTTTAGTCTGCCTCATTGTTAGGCTCCACCCTCTCAGGTTCCACCACTTCGAGAGTGGTGAACATGGCAGACAGATCTTAGGAAAACTACAGTCTTCCTGAAGTCACACCTTGGCCGGTGGGCAGGATGATGCCTGCCTCCCAGGACTGGTATGGGTGTAACGGTGCCAACTCTGGATCCCTGGCCTATCTATCGGTTATCTTCTTCACCCACAAAGCAGAACTCAGCAAATACAAGTGAAGCCGCATACCAAATGTCCAGTAGCATTCACGCATCCCTGCGGTGCATACTCACACGTGGGAGTTGATGTCGTCCATTTACTCTGGACTGTAAACTCAGTCACCCAACACGGGAAGAAGTGGCAGCCCTGGGCTCATTGCACACACACTTGTGCTTTGAGATACAAAGCGACAGAGAAGAGGTAGGCGCAGGCCAGCAAAGCAGGCAAAGCAGTTTTCACAGCCTCCTGATGACCTGAGTTCAACCCCAGAATACGTGCAGAGGTGGAAGGAGAAGACCAATTCCACCAAGTTGTCCTTTGACCTCGGTATGTGCACTGTGGCAGAAACCTTACATCGTACACACACACACAACAACAATAAATGAAGTTGGTTTTTGCTTTTAAAAAGAAAAGACAGAGCCCAGGCGAGAGAGGGTCGGGAATGAGCCACAGGTTCTGACTAGGGGAGGTCCCTGGCTGCCACTGCATTCTAAGCAGCAACAGATAACACTGGAGTTTTGCATGCGATGCCATACCAACCCAACTTGGGAGGCAGGTGTCTTCTCAGGCAGGCCTGAAAGAGTTTAGCAGTTCTGGTATCCTGACTAGGTGTACAGGAAATCCCTTGAGGGCTGGCACTTCTGCTATGTACAGCTTTTTGTTGTTGAGACAAGGTCTCGAGCCCAGGCTGGCCTCAAATTCACTATAGCCAAAGACGATTCTCCTGCCTCCCAAGTGCTGGGATTAGAGGCGTTTGCCACCATACCTGGCTCAATACTGGGAGAATGAATGCAGGACCTCATGCATGACGGGCAAGAACGGACCCACAGCCCCAGTCTGTAAGGGTTTTCAACCCTTGTCACCGCACGGGAGGTTTTCTATGAACACAGGCAGTACAGGGTTTGGTCAGCGCACCTGCCACAAGCTCCAGGCTCTTCGACAGCAGCAGTTTCCAAGGTGATGCTCAGTCTGTTGATCCAGGCAAGAGTATGCGGATGGGCTCTGACCGCGCATCCTGGGTTTACCTCTCCACATCCTCTCCACCCTCGGATGCATAGTTTTTAATACCCTGCTCCATGTTTCACAGCCTCGAAAGTACAAGTTACACACATGGCTTGCATGAGCGCGCCTGGGAGCTAAGAGCACAGTCTACAAGAGATGGCCAGGCAGCCAAGCAAGTAGAACCTCCTCATTCTCCAAAGGAAAGCAGCTGCCCAGGCCTCAAGAGGGCACAGGCTCCCAGCCACTGCTTCATCCGTCCTTCTTCATCAATGCTCACGAGCTTCACAGGACTCTCGGACCACACACAGTGGGAGTCTTTCTCAGCTTGAGCCCGACAGTTGCTCTTACCCGGAAAACAGAGGAACAAACACAAAGCAAGCCCATTCCCCCAAGTAGTAGCTTCCCCAGAACTAACACTGAGCACTGCCAGTGCTTCTCCTAGATGAGAAGAGAAACAATCACTTTGGGGCAAACAACTGACGGTCAGCAGTTCTAACCCAAGCAAGTTCAAGGTGGAATGAGCAGACGCCCATGCGGAAATACACCACGGAAGCAAAGTTGGGTTCGCAGTGTGCTGGGAACTCTGTTAGAACCTTGGGAAAGATAGTGGATGAAAACCCTTCCCACTCTTACACAGACTTGTGGACAGTATGTCAGGCGTAAGTTATCAGGTATTATGAGAGACGCATGCTCGTGCCGCCATGAGAGACCTAAGGAAGCAGTGTCGTGTCCTGGGTATTCAGGGAAGGTCTGCTGAAGGACTGTTAGAGCCAAGCAGCTTTAGGAAACCCACTGCGAGACTGGCATTACAATTCATAAACCAGTTGTCTGAGGTCTGCCGACACCTAGGTGCCTGGGGTCACACATCCTGGATGAAATGAGAACTGAACTTCAGGAGGGCAGTGACAACTCAAGTGACCACCATGCTGTCCCTGGACTTGGAATACAAGGAGAAGACACTCGCAGAGTCCGAATCCTCTCTCCCTTTCGAGGCTTCACCGTACTGTTCCCCTGTGGTTCTCTACATGAGACAATGCCTTACAACAGAGAAGCTGGAGCCTGGCATGGCAGGCATTCTGCCCTCTGCCTGGTGTTACTTCTCTTGA
Source organism: Microtus ochrogaster (assembly GCF_000317375.1). Classification (NCBI taxonomy): domain Eukaryota; kingdom Metazoa; phylum Chordata; class Mammalia; order Rodentia; family Cricetidae; genus Microtus; species Microtus ochrogaster. The sequence continues at coordinate 35,286,883 of NW_004949099.1, forward strand.
GATTCTCCAAACTGCAGACTGACGGATCATCATGCATCAGAACTTGGCAGTCCAAGCCCGAGCCTGAGACTCTAGGAGGAGGATGGCTATACACAACAAGAAGGGGCAGATGGAGTCAGACCCGCCCAGGCCACTCACACTTCAGGGGCGGCAGGAAGAATGCTCTGCTAACTTTAAGTATTTTGTTGGAGAGTTTGCAAAAATCAGGCTGAAGGGGGGCTGGAGAGATGGCTCAGTGGTTAAGAGCATTGCCTGCTCTTCCAAAGGTCATGAGTTCAATTCCCAGCAACCACATGATGGCTCACAACCATCTGTAATGAGGTCTGGTGCCCTCTTCTGGCCTGCAGACATACATTCAGACAGAATATTGTATACATAATAAATAAATAAATAAATAAATAAATAAATAAATAAATAAATAAATCAGGCTGAAGGCCTGACTTTGTGGCTTGTCATTATACTCCCAGTCCTCAGGAGGCTGAGGCAGGAGCACTGAGACGACCCTGGGCAACAGAGCAAGACCCTGTCTCAAAAGCCAAGCCATCAAAAGAAAATAAAGGTGGAGCTTGGTGTTACAGCGCAAGTCTTTAATCCTGGCACTTGGGAAGCAGAGGCAGGCAGAGCCCTGTGAATTCCTGGCCTGCCTGTAAAGCAAGTAAACAGACAAACTAAAATCAAAGTAGGCTAGAGGGACGTAAAGGGTTGGGACCACAGCACAGCTGGAAGACAGCTGGCTGAGCATTCATGAGGCCCCAGGGCTCAATCCCAAGCACCACAAAAACCAAGTGTGCTAGCAGACCAGAAATTCAAGGTAATTCTTGGCTGCACAGGGAGCTCAGGCTGGCCTGGGCCAGAGACCCTGCCTCAAAATCAACCAACCAACCCATCCACCCATCCAGCAACAATAAGAGCAGTGCCACCTCTGCCTAGTGCCACTCACTGAGTTCTAGCTCACCAGAGCTTTTCGTGACACGGGACTACTCAGGCAGGGAATCCCCAGTTCTGGGTCTCCCGGAGGCTCAGTTTTCCCAAAGGGAAGATGACATTCTGAGTATATTGGTAGGTACCCAACCCTCTCAGAATGCCAAAGTGGGGGGTGCACACGTCCAGCCTACAACCTTAATGAGCTTCAGCCCACACAGTGGGATGAACCAAGGAGATGAGCATCCTTGATTCTTCGTACTGACCAAGGAGCTACTGGACAGACGGACGGTGAGGACGGATGCAAGGAACGAAAAAGTGGAGCGGTGGAGGCCTTTGTGGTGATGGCGACACCGTCACGACCCTAGCGCATCCCCTCCCATGAGCACAGATGAGTTCCTGGGAGAAGGAGTTGTGAGAGACAAGGCGTGAGAATTGCCAGCACCAGTGCAGTCTCAACCCTGGCACTGAAAATGCCTCTAAGCTTGCCAGTCACTTAGGCCGAGGCAGTAGGATTGTGTGGGCCAGGAGTGCCAGTGTAACTCATGGAGACTGTCTAAACAAGCAAACAAACGTAAGGCTGGCAGGAGTTGGTCTGAGAAGGTAAGGCATGGCTTGTCCTCATCAGGAGAGCTTGACCACCTGCCCTTGACATCCCATGCTTCTTAAGAGTGGCCACCATGCAGGGACTTTCCAGCTAAAAGTGTAATGAAAGACCTGGAACCAGTTCCAAAGCTGATTCGTCTCTAAGTCGGGACAGGCTGATCTCAGGTCACCAGGAGGCCAATTACAGCCTCATGCATACCAAAAGGAAAGAGCTCCCAGGATCTGGTTGCATCCTAAATAGGAAAAAGGTCCCCGGCCTGACCTGAGGCTCTGTTTTGGAACAGTCACCGCCTGCAGGAGCTCCATACATCATCCCCAAAGCAGCCTTGCTAACAGGACATCCTACGCTCAGCTGACACGAAGGAGCTGCCAGCACCCTCTATTTGTAGCTGTCTGAATCACAGAGTGCGAGGGATGCAGACAGGCTTCAGCGTGATGTTCCCAGGGCCTCAGCGGCACCTGCTCTCCTGCCCTGCCCCCACCCTGGCCTTCCTGCAGTGCTGGGGGGGGGGGGCGGGTTCTAGGCACCTGTGGGTACCACACAAGCCCTCTGGAGGCCTTCTCTTCCTTTGTCCTGAATTCATGTTTGGCTCAATTCCCCAGTTCCTTTTCCAATCTAATAAAACTTTACCAATACTCCATTAACAACTACACCTATTTATGGTATGATCTCTCCATACATATAAACAAAGTGTAATTTCCACCTTCTCCAACATTTTTTTCTGTGTACTGGGGCCTTTCGGACCCCTTTCTTCTAGTTATTTTTGAATGAGATAACGTGGCGACATCCTGGCTGTGGAACACCTGGCCGTTCCCTCTGGCCTCACGGGTACTGGTGACCTGGTTTGTCTATCCTACCTCTCTCCCCTTCTATCCTTTGGTGACTATTTTATGTTTGGATGGGGTCACCTTTTTCTGCTGGGGAAGCCTGAGTGACACTGAGTTTGATGAGAGGCAGGGACAAGGCACAGGGAATCAAGACAGGTCTCCCTTGGTGTCATCCTGCCCCACCTAAAGTAACGTGGCTGCCAGGATCCCTTCACCCAACCACCAACTCTATCCATCTTCATGCTCCCTGCCCCCCATCAGCATCTAGTGCCATAGCCAGCAAACTGGGCCTCAGTGCCAGGGGAACCTGCAATCGGATGGAATACGCTGTCACACAGCTTAACGGAGGGGCTGATGACTCAGAATGTCAGTTGGAGCCACGGTTAGAAGTGGCTCTGTGCCTTGGAATGACCAGACCATCTGCAATATGCTGGTCCAGACAAATTGGTTCGTCTGGATCGTCTGAAAAGATTGATCCATTTGTGATATTCTGGCCCGAAGAGACTAGTCTGTCTGTGATACACTGGCCTCCTAGGCCTCATTTCTCTTTTCTTTTTTGGGTGCTAAAGATTCAACTCAGAGTCTGGCTAATTGAAAGCATCCCCCTGCCACGGAGACCCACATCCAACACCCTCTGTTCCTTCTATCAAACATTGCTTGGAGCTCTGGGACTTTTCTTTCAGAACCAAGAGCTAGCTGTTCCAGGGCTCTCTGAATGCATCCACACGGTCTGAACTACAAGGTCTCCGAGGGAGATGTTAGGGGTGGGAACTCCAGCAGAAAAAGCTACCTGGCTGACAGCATATTCTAGACTCTGTATCCAGAGTGACATTGGTCAAAAGGAGCAGAGAAACTGGAAGCCTGTCCTCACCATGCCTCCATCACTGCAAGGCCTCAGTTATACTTGCTCTCTGCTCTGGTCAGAAGGGATTCCATTTTCAGTCTTTCCCAGGTCCACTAGGAATTGTTCTGCATTCTCTCGTGCTTCCTCATACGCTGGGACTTACATCATGCCATCTGAAGTGTGGTCATTCTCGAAGAGAACCATGGCATGGTCTTACTTAGAACGCAGCCTGGCTCCCAGGCTCTGGCTCCTCTGAAACATACACCTGCAGACGGAGCCATGGGTGGTACCAGAGGCTTCTGGTTCCAGCTGTAGGAGGAATCCCTTGAGCTCAGGCATTGGAGACAGTCTGGGTAATACAGGGGTGTGTGTGAGTGTGTGTGTGTGTGTGGCTCATATAGAAAGAAACAAAATCAAAACAAAAGATTCCCTATCAAAGCAAAACAGAATCAAAACCCATCAGCAACAAGCTGCAGCTAGGCTCCAGGGACCTGAGTTGGGCTGCTCATATAAAGAATCAACTTGGATATCAGCTCACCCCCTGTCTTGTTTTGAGCTAAAGTTGTCCATGCAGGAGTCCTGCTCAGCTATGTGAAAAACAGAACGAACAGCAGCCCACTGGAAAGCATCGTGGCCGACAGTCCTGAAACAAAAGATGGTGACTCCCTGCCTCAGGACTGCTTCACCATGCAGGTGGGCCATGTTCCTCCATGCTGCCGGGAGGAGAGGGCTGAAGGCCCCACAGCCTGCAGAGGCCTTCCCCTGGTAATTACGGTGCAAGCAGCCTCCCTTCCCTCATCTCCTCTGCATTCATGTGTCACACCGGGTGCTTGATGAGCCCACACGGTTTTTTACTTTTCACAGCTACTTTCTGATCCTAAGAGGACACCAAGACCTCAAGCACCCAAGCTACGCGTGGAACAGAAACTTCCCAGGCACTGGCCCAGTAAAGTGACACTCGGTGTCTGCACAGCTACCCTCCCAAGGGCAAGGGCTGTTTCTTGGGAGGTAGGTGAAGGGCTAAGTGTTAACTGAGTTACCTCCCACGTCAGGAAGGACAAGATGCCATCTACAAAAGCCACTGAACCTTGTAAACCTTGTAAACCTTAACAATAGGTTGAATGTCCCTGTGTTAAGACTAGAAATGTCCCAGATTTAGGGTTCTTTGTCTGTTTTTGGTTTACAGATAATGAATACCTTGGGGATGATAACAAAATTTATTTATGACTCATATTTACCTCATCTACATTGCTTAAGAATTCTTTGTGTGATAGCTTAAATAACTTTGTGTGTGATAGTTTCTTGGTATGGATTTTCCACTTGTGATGTTTCTGTTTCGAAGGTTCTAGAATTGGGATCAATATCTGGGTCTCAGGGATGTGAAGACTAAGTGCTCAGCCAGAGTTTCAAAGCTAGCATCTCTCCTCTCATCCAGTGCAGTAGGGATGCTTTGGGGAAGGTGAATCCACGGGAAGCAAGCCCTCCATCACATACCTCGATCCCATCCAAAGATTGATTCTTTTTAAAGCCCCGGCTGCCTTGAACTAACTATGGATCAGGTTGGCCTCCAACTCAAAGAGATCTGCCTACCTCTGCTTCCTGAGTGATGTTATTAATGGAGTGTGCCATCATATTCGGCATGGAAGGCTGTTTTAACTACCCCTTTATACATGAACTATTCTTCACTTGGGGTAACTCATTTTGTTTGCTTTGATTTTGCGAGATAAAATCTTGCTATAAATAGCCCAGACTGACCTCAAACTCTCCATCTCCCTGCTTCAGCCTCCTAAGTGCTGGGATCACAGGCATGAGCCACTGCACTCGATGGAAAAACCGTGGTTTTATTTTTACTTATTTCTCTTTTAGTTGAGATAAGGTCTTACTCTGTATCCCTGGGTGTCCTGGAACTTGTTTTGTCAAACAAACTAACCTCAAAGACACACAGAAATCTGCCTGCCTTCCTCACTGCTGGGATCGGAGATGCTTATCAGCACGCTGGGCATAAAACAAACAAAACAAAACAGAGATGCTGGTCTCCCAGGCTGGCCTTACAATACGCACGCAGCTGAGGATGACCTAAACTCCCGGTCCTCCTGGCTCTACCTGCCAAGTGTTGCTAAGATTACAACAGGTGTCTACCACCATGCCCGGTTTCTATTTGGTGATAGGGATGGAACCCAGGTTCTTTCCATGTTAGGCAAACACTACCAACTGAGCTACATCCCAGCCCCTTTGTCTGATGGGAAACTGAGTTTTTTTTAGATGAGGGCACTGAGAGAAGCAGATTTTCCGGGTCCAAGGAGCAACTCAGCTCTTCCAGAGCTATGTGATTATTGAAAGAGTTGAGAAATTCTGAGTTAGATACTAATGACGGAGAGGCCGAGGGGAGGAACCCCAAAGGGAATAAATCAGCAGTGTACCCAGAAAAGCCACAGAGACGTCTCATGCTGGAATGTGCCATCTCAAGAATGTTGAGGGCACCTCAGTTCCTGCTTCCTCCCTATCACTGGCTGCTGACGGGAAACTAAGGGGCTCTCTGTCTGCATGGCCTCACGGGACTTACGCCTTTATGAAATGTTGAGTAATCTCAGTTATTACTACAGCATCTGGCCCAAGGGGAATCCTGGCACATATCACCATATCCGGGGAAGGCCAGGAGGCAATACTTAAAGCACAGAATCTACTTTCCTCCATCGGTAACACTCCGCTTGAATATCGTGACGCTCTCTTGAATGTATGTTTTTTGTGTGTAGTGGCTCCCAGATAAATCTCAACTCAACCCCGGCCATTAGGTAGGTCAGACTACAAAAGGGCCACATGTTTGGAGTTGGTGTTCCGGGGGTAGTCAAAACACCAGGAACTGCAAGTGTTTTATCTTAAATCTGAAGTGAACGGCATCCTACCTAAGGAAGATCTCCCCCTTTTCAGCTGGTGCCCACCTTCACAAAACTCAAGAACTTAGAAAAGGGTAACTGTCAAGCTGGGGGCTCTGCTGTTGTGTCTTTGCCTCCCAAACCAGTTAAACACAAGAGACCAACTGAGATTTGCATAACCCTGAGGAGGGAAGGCCAGCTCAGCACAGCAGGCTAAGGCCAGTCCTTCTGTCCCTGCCCAATTCTATGAGCGGCTCCAACCCGCTCTGTCAGAGGCTCTCTTCTCCATATTCTCCCACTCACGGCCTGGTAGGCCCCAAACCACAAGCCCTGATGAGAAGGGGGAGGTGCTCTGGCCACATCTGTTGCTCCTGGTGCCGAGGAGAACACGAGGCCAGATACTGATATTTCCACACAAGACCAGGGTGCAAATTCACATCCTAGGACTCAGTAGAAGAGCGTTTTACGACTAGTCTCACCATCAAGTCAACTACAGTGTGGACTCAGTCTCCCCATCCTGACATAAGGCCTTTGAAGTAGTTCACACGGTGGTACACAGGCACCAGGAACCAATGTAAACACCAGGGAAGAAGGTCAAGGCCACTAGATAGTACAGAGGGTACCTGGGAAAAAGGGGGCACCAGGGAAAGAGGAGTCTGACGGGTTTGCTAACGGCTCACACTTGGCGTGAAGGCCCTTAATGAACACAGTTTAGAGTCGCTGCCTTGGTCACAGTGGGTTAGCCTGCATGACTAGAACACAACTAGACCAACAGTAACAGGAGGAGGCGGTGGAAGTACAGGCCCGTGACCAATGAGAAAGGGCGTCTGGGCCGATGGGCTTTTCCCAAGATGCAGGGTTTATTTACTTGGTCATGTTTTCCACGGTGTCCGTTCGCACCGAGTCATACTGTAGCCAGGGCACTTCTGACATCCCCAGTCCTTGCCAAAGGCTAGTTCTGCCATGGTGCACATGGTGCCAGCTGTACAGCCCCAGATTAGATTTGGTTTTGGCTCATGAAACTGATTTATAAGATCTTGGGATTAATGGACAAAAGACTCTGAACGAGTTCCAATGCCTCTCTTATCCCTTTTGTTCCCCTTTAAAGACACAAGATCTCATACACAGCACTCTCGAGCTGGGTTTGATTTTGGGAAGGAATGAAAACCTCCTCTAGCAACACCCATGACTTCCACCGGGCACTCATGTGTTTATGCTTCTGTTTTCATTGATTAGAAGGGCACTGGGGTCGACCTGGGAAAGAACTGTTAGGGTCTAGGTTCTAGACAAGCAAACAGACTCTTAAAAACTCAAGCCAAGGGACCAAGAGTGCACTGACCCAGACTGTGGAGGACCCTGTCCCGTGTGAATGCTACCAAGGAGAGGAGCTGGGCACCGCAGTTGTACCACACTCATGCCACTGATTCTAAGGAGGAACCCTCGACTCCGGCAAATGGGCCATGAGGTGACCCCAGGCTCAGGGGCATGAGAGCTGTGTATCGGGCTAGTACAGACCCACAGAGGTCTCAGTGCTGTGAATCACCCTAGCTTGGCTAGAATGGTGGGTACTGTAACAGGCTCTTCCTGGGTCAGACACAGATAGATCTAGTTTGACATAAACCCTATTAGGAATTGTTTACACTCCTGGCATCATGGAATCGGCTGGTGACTTCACACCCTACCCATGCAGGCTGAAGGAAAAAGCAAGGCCGGATTTCGGCAAACACTTGCCCAAATTTAACTATCTCCAAAAGAGCTGGTATCCAGTACAGCTCAACATCCCCGGCCCACTGTGTCTATTAGTACATAGTATCAGTGTGGGGGCTCTGTGCGAGCAAGCATGCGCATACCGGAAGATATGCTCATAGTTTACATAGGAGTGGGCAGTAAAACCCAGGGGTCCTGGTGTGGATGGTGACAGTCTACGTCTACCTTCCTTATCCCCACCTCCTCTTGTCCTTGACCTTCTACAAGGTGTGCACTATCACTGCTGTTCTCACAGGCAGTCCACAACCTGACTTCTTCCTCAGGGGTCACCTGGTAAACATCTACAGACATTGCTCACTCCAGTTTAGGCACAAGGATAACACTGGCTTCTAGTGGGAGAAGTCAGAGAGACTGCAGTGTACGAGCCAGGTCCCCAAAGATCTATCCAGTCCGAAATGTCCACAGTGCTGAGCTTGAGGAACCCTGGCTTAGAAGCACTATCAAATGACCTCTAAGCTCATCAAAAACAGGTCACCGAGTCATCTAGTTTGGAGCATGGCTCAACTGGGGTGTGCAGCAAGAACAGAAATGAGCTCAAGATCCTCCCCTACAGTGATGATCCAAGTCCTCCAACCAATGGAAAGGCAAGATACAAAGGAGCAGTCAACTGAGGCCTGCCGTGCTTAAGAAAGAGCCTTTGGCTTGTGCCCAGAGGGAGGCAACCAGAAACGTCAGAGATCAAGGCATACATCAGACCAATGCGGCACACCGAGACCATGACCCAAGCACTTACAAAAGCTTATCCGGACCTCTCACCCTACCTCACCTCCAAAGGTGACTGCCCATCTCCTGTAGGGCCAAACACTCCTACCCTCTGTCTAGGTCTGACTTGTGTGGGAACCCAAGGAGCTGAAAGATAGATCTAGTCAACTGTTCTTCTTTGTTCACCATCTTTCAGGGGTGCCACGAGCCTGGTGATGAACGAAAGAGTCCCCATGTTGTAACAGGCCCTCTCGCCACACCCGGGAGGGACTGTGGACACCCTGTGGAAAAACCCAGCTTTCTCTTTGCATTCTGTTATTCTTTCTTCCATTTCCCAAGTACACTCTGCCTAGGAGCTCCGAGGTTCTCTGTTGTGGCATGCCTTTCTAAGGCGAGGGCAAGGCCATGTCTGAGCATGCTCAGGAGACTTCCTGAAAACATCCTATGCCTGGCCAAATTTCGTCCAAGAGGGTAAAACCAAAGCTGCTCACAGGGATAACATTTAGCAGATGGTTACGTTAAGTGCTCTGAAACCAAACTGGTTCAAGCCTAAAGAGACTAATTTCCAGAGGCTCGGGTGTGATTCCCTGGCAAAGTGTGTCCTGAGCAAGCAGGAGACCCCAAGGGCAATGCCCAGCACCTAACAAAAATAAGAATTCTCCTGTTTTTTTCTCGCCACAGGTGATTTGCCACAAACAGTCAGTATAGAAACATGTCTCTCCTTCCTGGTGCTCAGAGCCCAGAGCCAGGGAGAGCAACGTCTCATGAGCACTGTGAAAGGCAGTTGGAAAGCATCACTGGGGTGGATGACGGAGAGCTGGCTCAGCACCACATGGGTACCACTTGCCTGGAATGGGTAAAGTTTGAGGTTCCATCCCCAGCACTGGAAAAGGAAAATGAGAGGTAGAGAACCAGAGAAGTGAAGCCAACGGGTCTCTAAGGCTGCTGGCAGGATGGGCGCCCCCTGGGTGCACACTGTTCCAGTTATGATGAGCTCTATGGCCTTCGGCTGGAGTATTGGGGACATGACTCCGCTTCACACTCAGATCACGGGTAACGCAATCATCTCTGAATGTTCCCTTCCTGTGATCCTCTTACATATCAGTGATGAAACCCTTTGTCCTTTTGTCTTCTGAGCTCCCCACAGGCAAGTTCCCAATGCTGGGAATCACTGCTTAAATAAAGGGGGGGGACCCTGTGTATTTCCTGTAATAAAGAGATACATCCTTGCTGACTTACGGGGGCATCCACACCTTCACAGAAATCCCAGTGCACAGCCCCTGCTGTACAGAAGACCTTTTCTTTCCTGTGCCTTGAGTGTGAGATGATGGAGTAGGAAGCTGTGTGCACAATGGCCACACAGGCATATCCTGATCAGAGCTCCTCGGCTACATGGCCTCGTTTCTGCGCCTGGTTCGAACACGGGCCAGCGTAGGGTTTAGTGAGTGTATATAAAATTCCAGACAGTTTCTGGTATGTAAAATACCCAGACAGTGTCCGGTATATAACGAGTGCTACTAACAGGCACTGCTGCCGTCATTACCTTTATGGGCATTCCTGCTTCTCTACTTGGTTTTCCTTTTTGAGATAGGGTTTTGCTACACAGTTGGTATAGCGCTGATTATGTAGCCCAGGCTAGTCTCAAAATCATATCAATCCTTTCATGTCAGCCTCCTGAATGCTAGATTAAAGCCGCCAGATCTGGCTTGGTGATCGTTTTCTTTTCCATCTTTTGTATTCTACCTTAATTTTTGATGGTATTGGGGATGGGACCTAGGGCCCCTAAACAACCACTCTGTCACCCAGCTGTATAGTTAGCCTCCGACTCTGTTTTCTGTGACCTGGAGTGATGGGTACATTGAACAGCGTCAGTCACAGAGGGAGACTACAGGGGTCAGCACACCCCCGATTTTCTACAGTGCTCTGAGGACCGCCTCTCATCGGGAAAGGCTGCAAAGACAGGCAGCTTTGCCAGGGGCGGTGGAACCCAACCCCAAAGACTGCTCCTGGCTCTCGGCAATGTACAAACGGGAAGATTCTGGCTTGGGCCTTGCGTGCCCTGTGTTAGTCAGTCCCCTCACCCCACACCAGTACAGCCAATTCTCGGAGGTTCCACAGACTCATGCCAGGACTGCCTGGAACCACCTTCCTATGTCACAGCATCACTACGTGCCTGCCAACGTCAACTCCCCAGGAAGGCGAATCCAGAGGAAGCTGGAGGCTTGGTCATGTTCATCAGACTCAACTCTAGGGGAGAGCATTGGCCCTTTACACAGAACTTAGCAACCTGGTCTCGGGGGGGGGGGGGGTTGGGGGGTGGAACAGTGGAAGAGGAATCACACAGTCACACAGTTGCTCTCTCTAACCTGTTTCTCTAGATTTTGGCAGTTCTAGAAAAGGGGAAAACAAGTACCCACAGCTGTTGTAATCTCCTTTCAAGGGGTGCCAGATGTTGCTTCCTGGAGATGAGCTCCCTTCTCCAGGGTTCCAGTCAGTCCAAATCACAGCTCTCAGTTTCCAAGTACAGATTCTCCTAGAACTTTCTCCAAACACCTGCCACGTGTTTGCTGAGGAAAAGCAAGGCCCACTGAGTCTCAACACTGTAATTGTCTCTACATGAGGGTGCACCTGTCGCCAAGGTCACCTTTCTCAAGGAATGAGCCTTGGAAGAGGTCTGCTAACGTTGAGTGTCAAATCTAGCAGCCAGCCGGCCTTAGAGTCTCAGGAAGGTATGTGACACTGGGTACAAAGACAGTGGGTTCTGATGACAGGGACAGCTGAACATAAAGTAACTACTACGATGCACAATCACAGGTGGCAACATACGAGGAATCAGGGCACACTTCCTATGCGGTAACTGTGACGAAGAGGAGCCATTCCTGGTGTCTCACAGAGTCACAAAAGGAGGAAGGTGGCCACTTACACGTGGGCAACTTAACACAATTAGAGTAAAATCACAAAGAACTAAGCACAGAAAAGAGGTAAAGCAAAGAAACCAGAAGAGGCCAACAGAAGTCCTGACTCCATCCCTACAGACCCTACAGGCAATTATCCCAGTGTGCCCCAGAGTCTGATTCCATCTCTACAGACCCCACAGGCAATTATCCCTGCATGCCCCAGAGTCTGACTCCATCTCTACAGACCC
>NW_004949099.1:35298828-35303828 GCF_000317375.1 Microtus ochrogaster
AGAGTCTGATTCCATCTCTACAGACCCTACAGACGATTATCCTTGCATGCCCCAGAGTCTGATTCCATCTCTACAGACCCTACAGACGATTATCCCCGCATGCCCCAGAGACTGGAGCATGGCAGACCCGCAGCCCTGCATTCCTTTAAGTTTCCCTGAACCTCCCCTCCAACTGAGAAGGTGTAGACATTCACTGCTGGGAGAACATTCTGCCTATATTTTGAGCACACCATGTTAGGAAGAAAAAAACCGAAGGCAGGGCTCAGCTTAGTCAGCTTGACTTAAAGCTTCAATGTTGAGAGCAATTTAATCGCTTGCCAACTGTCCTTAAAGACTCATTAAAGCACCTCAGACTCTCTCAAAAAATGTTCACAAACCACTAGAGCAAAACTGAGAAAAAGATGGCCTGCAGGAAGTGAACGGGAGATGGTGACCACGTGGCTGCTAGCACCCGGAAGTAATTGAGGTTGCTCCCTAGGCCTAGAGGTCCGCCTCCCTTCCTCAGGTGTGCAGTGCTGCTTTTGCACAATCAGTCCTACACCCTCTGGAACTATGTCACCAGGAGACAATGGGTGATTGTAAAGCCGGAGGCTGACACTTGGTAAACACCCTGGGTGGGGACAGGAGCAACCAGCAAGCAGGCCTGTGACGTAGCCTAGGTCCCTTACAATCATTCTTCATGACTTATCTACTTGTTAGCACTTGCCAGGTGCTTAGCTGCATGCAAGCTGTGAGGACAGGCAGTGCTTGGCAATTGGGTTCTCGAGTTTTCTGGAAAGAGCTGGAATCTAGGCTTCCTAAAACTATCTGCTCTGAGTGGTTTCCTCTTATGCACACTCTAGAGGGCTGTATGTGGGGTTCGGGTCCTGTCTTCCATTTCAGCCTGAAAACAGAGAGTGTCCCATTTGTACAATCCATGCCTGTGCTCAGCCTCTGTGCTAGGCAATGTCTAAATTTGAGAAACTGTCAGGGGAAGTATTGGGGGGGGGGCACAATTTCAAGACATTTCTGAGTGCCCTTGGAGATTTTCCAGGATCTTCTCAAGGGTTGGCACAGAGTCACACCAACTATTCGGCAAATCAGAACATGGTCCTACTGACCACGGCCTCCATTCCCTTATGACTAGGTCTGGGATGGTGAGGGCAGCGAAGGGTTAGAGTTTGAAGAGAATACACCCGTATACCACCTCTCTCATCACTGGCTCTTGGTCAGTCCTTGTACCTGCCACCTCTCTTTCTTCCTTTTGAGGCATAGGAACACTGTTTCAGAGACGGAGAGGGGCGTGTTAGTGTGCCAGGGAGTGCAGCTGCACAAAGAAGCTGATGTGTCTCAGCTTCTCAGAGGTCTGCTGCTGGCTGGGTATATGTCAGCAAGGAACAACACCCAGATATCCCAACAGGGTAACTCAGTACAGAGTAATTCGCCCACCAACATGCCCACTTTGGGCCCTATTTGGCCTCTGTTCCCATGGCTGGCACGCTGAGGTGGCAGAAGTGTCACTACTCCCAGGTTAGCAGCAGGGAATGTGACTAGGAGAGCCTGGCTTCTCCAGGTTTGAGGACGGTCCAACGAAACTAGACAATAGAACTCAGGAGCCAGGTCCCTCCTAAGACAGCTCAGGAGAGACTCCAGCTGTGAGCAAGGATCCCCATGTGACCGGGACCCCAGTCACCAGGCCTTGAACAAGCCCATCTACAGACAGGAAAGACATCTAACTGGGCCCAGTTCTCCTGACAGCACCTGGCGCTATGTCCCCTCGGTAGACTTGGGCTCTGTGTAGAAACTTATCCTTCATCTGCCTCGCCTGAGGTCCCTCATGCTGGCTCACTGAACAGGCGACACACGGGTGGAGGGCTCATACTGTTCTTTATTTACAGTGGCTGCCTCGTGCCACGCCCTGTACAATGTCTTCCTTTAGCGGTACTCCACACTCGTGGGTAACCTGGTCCCCATGGCTATCTGTGCTCTCCCTACCCTCAGCGTAAATGAGGCCCTGAGGAACAGTGGCTTCTACAGCCCATGCCCCACACCTGGCTGATTTCCCCCTTTCCCATGCTCTAATCAGGAAAAAGAGAAAGAAAAGAAAAACTCAGAAACCTGCAGATTGTTTGGAATTTATTCTCTTAAACACGAATGTAACATTTGTGAAAAAAAACAAAAACCCAAAAAAACCAAAAACACCTTAAAGCACAACACCTTGGTTTCACAGTAATGGCGAAAACAAAGTTACACAATTAAATAAAAAACTCACAAAGCAACACACCAAAAAAAAACTCACAATAGCACAGATTAAAAACAAGGGCAAATGAAAAGCTTTAGGGAAGGTCAGAGTGGACAGGCGAAGTGTTCCTTGGCACAGCTGATCCTCCCGACTCTGGCGTCTATGTACCATACAGCTTTGAGCACTGTTTGCTGCCACCGCTCCTGCCTCACCCCAAGGGAATGGCAGGGTGATTCAAAGTGAGTCCCTTACTTCACTGGCCAGTATTCAGTGGCACAGAGGGTCTAAGATGTTCCCACCGTGCTGCAGGAAGCAGTCGGGCATAGCAAATACTAAGACAGAGGGTAGCGGAATGGCTATAGGGAAGCCAATACAGCCCACAGGTTGACTTGAGGGAAGTTAGGTGTCTGTAATTCTCTGGTCCCTATTCCAGCAAGACTACTGCTTTGCCGACTAGGAAAACAGATTACCTGAGTTCTAGGGGTCTGTACCACCCATCTCCTGAGAGACCTGGCCCCATGTCTATGCCTCCAATGTCACTGTGCCTAGCTGCTGAGCTTCCTTGGAATCCTGACTAGGCCAGGGTCAAGTCAGGACAAGCTTCCAGAGAAAGTTCCTATGGCTTTCAGATCAACAAGTAGTTTTAAAAACAGTCTCACTGTTTCTGTTTAGGGCACAGCATACATAAGTAGTATCTACCTATACACTGCACTTAAACCTATAAATACACACAGAGATGTATGGACAGACGTAGAGAGGTGTGGAGACACAGATGTCCACTCAGTACCTTTGCTCGCTTTGGCTCTGGTGGTAGGGTTGGGGAGGCAGCCGGATGCCAGCTGCTCCACAGTGCTCCCTTTGCTGGGTTTTACTCAGCAGCCTTAGAAGGGAAGAGGCCCTAGGGAGCCAGGAGAGGATCTCTGACCTCCATCAGGCATGGTGACATTCTTTTTAGCATGCAGCTATTCTGGCTAGTGTGGACAGTGCCTGTGTTTCCTATTAGCCCACCGGGATACAACCGTGGAAGCCAGTGGGTACCATATGGCATGTAAAGGGTTAGGAGACAGCCTGGTGCCACTTGTAACCACAGCTTCTCCAGGAAAGACATGCTTCTTCACAAGAAGACTGGGGAGCATGCGCCTCCCGCCTGCTCTCGGCACTGCAAATGCTCTAGACTGCACACTGGCAGAAAGGCTCTCTTTCCCTTCCCTTCCCACCCACGTGCCTTGTGCCTCACTTTTGGTTCAGTGCAATGGGCTTCCTCTACCTGAAAAAGGAACCACTTGCAAGCAAGGGCTCACATCCAAGAGAACAGCCATCCCATCCAGGTCTTTTTCGGCCTGTTGTTCAGACTTTTCCTAAACTTGGGCAGGTACTGTGAGGCCAGGGTAAGGAGATCTGTGCCAGGCCCACTGATCCATAGCAATGAGAAGAGGAGGCTTGGAGACAAAGCATTTACAGGTTCAAGAACAAAAGGAGGCGTTCTATATTCAAAGCACATTACAAACAGAAATACCGTACAGTGTCTCAAACGGTGGGTCAAGCAGCAGTCGTAGACAAGGTTACCAGGGAAGACAAGGTGTGGAGTTAGGCCTGTGTGAGGTTAAGGTGGGTTCTATTGTTATCTTGGGGTATTTTTGTTGCTGTTATTTTGTTTTTGCCAACAGCACTAATTCCTGCCTAAGGGGAAAGAAGGGAACAGAATGAAGAGCTACAAAAGGAAAGAGGTGCAGGGTCGCTGGCCACAGCCTGGCTCTTCCTGTTCCTCCTCCATGCTGGGTTCCAGGGAGCACAGGCAGCCACATGTGAGAGAACAGGGACCAGGTTAAGACCTCTTCTGTGACACATTCTGGAAGCCTGGGACCCTGAGCTACATCTGGACCTTTCTGGAGGAAGTTTAGCCAAGCACTCAAAGCTACTGTGGGATTTGGAGAAGGCATTTCTACCAAAGAAGAAACAGAGAGCCATTTTGTGGCAGCTCTGAAACGTCTCTCATGATGCCGCCCACTTCCAGTCCTTCTCAAGGGCAAGCGGCCGGGCTCTGGGCATGTTCACGACTCAGGGCTGTGATCTCCAAACCCCGAGCCTGGCCTCCCATTGCAGGGAGTCCCCTGGGCTAGGGACAGGGCCAGCCTTGCTCCCTTTGGACATTCAAGCCTGGGATACTTTGGGACTCTGAATCTTAACCTCTCCTGCTGTTTTCAGAACAGAACCCGCTCTGCCTTAGGCCCTTTCTCAGTTGTTCTGATTCTTTAACCACGCTGGCAAGTCCCATTTTCTCAGGGTTTTAGACACATTCTTGTCCTTATCTATGGCCCCCTTATGTCTTCGAGTGCTCTAAAAATCTGAAACCCACTATGCTTTCCTTGTGCAGACAGAGAGGCAAAATGAACAAGTTAAGAGAGTTAGCAAAATCATTGATATTTCTTTTGAAAAGAATGTTCCTGCACCCTTTACCTGAGGGAGAGTGGAACTGTTTTCTGTTTGACTGAGGAGTCGGGTTCCTCGGCAGGCCTGCTGGGTGGGGCTCTCACCTGGGCACAGGCACAAGCCAGTGTAAGGCCACAGCTGTGTCTGTGGCTGGGGTCCTTTATCCCGCCAGTGTATGCTCTGGAGTGGCAGACTCTTGAGAAATACCCCCAAGGGCTGACAGACTACACAGGGCTCTGAGTCACTCAGGGCTTGGGTATGGTTATAAACTGTGGGTCCCCCCAGCAGAGCACCTCAAAAGCTTCCGCTTCCTCAGAGCATAAGCAGGGAACACAGAAAAGTGGCAGTC
>NW_004949099.1:35308828-35369929 GCF_000317375.1 Microtus ochrogaster
TGGGTCCTCTGGAAGAGTAGCTAGTGCTCTTAACCACTGAGCCGTCTCTCCAGCACCATCTCTAAGACTATTCAGAAGGAAGACATTACATTTAGCAACTTGGGTTTCATCATGAAGCTTGTCTACTTATTTTTTAAATTTAAAACCTTTTTACCTTTATATGTGTGTGTGTGTGTGTGTGTCTGTATAGGTAGGCACTGAAGGGCATGTGTGGAGATCAGTGCCCAACTTTCAGAACTGGTTCTCTGCTCCCACCATGTGGGTTTCAGGTCTCCAGCGGGTCACAGGTACCGTGCTGAGCCATCTCACTGGCCTGAGGCTCAGGACAGCACAAGGTCACTAGTGACCTCTTACTGTTTCATTGTACCTTTTCTTCTAAGTTAGACACTCAGATCGCAAACTCTGCTGCCAGCTCACGGGCACTGGGTCCTGCTCCATGTGGTAACTAAATACAAGGGTTGACAGTAACTTCCAAGAACATTCCAGTCACCTGTTTTCTAGGAAGGTAGTACATGACGCAAAAACACAACCAAAGAGAGCTCTTAGTGAAAGCCAGTCTCTCGGCAGCCATTCGGACATTTGGCTTCTTAGGGCTCACTTCCTCCCGTGGAAAGAAACAGACCTTCTGCCTTGTAAGGTGAAATAGTTCACCACCACAGGCACGATGTGTGCTCCATTAATCATCAATGCTTCTCTTTTGGAGGTATGGACTCATGTAGCCCGCCCTGACCCTGAACCCCTGATCTTCCTGTCTCGGCCTCTCAAGTGGATTACAGGTACATGCGACTCTTCCTGGCTTCAATGTAGTTTCTCATTTTCTTTTTCAAACTCAACTCAATTACTTTTGCTGTTCAAATGAATTAAAACACACACACACACACACACACACACACACACACACACACACACACACACACACAAATTTTTACCTAACATTTATTATGCTACAGACATGATCCCAATGGCTTTACATCTATCCCTTCATTTGGTGCTCACACCACCCAATGAGGTATGCATTGCTGCTACCCTCCCATAGGACAGGCAAAGTTAGGTCAAGCCGCCGGCCACATGTCAGAGCACCTCAGGCAGGAACTGGTTCCAGAGCCTGCACTGTCTGCCATTGCACTATGGCTCCTGTTTCAGGAGAGCCCGCCAGGCTAACGTTGTGAATTAGTCACAAGTTAGAGAGGACTCAATGAAGTGATGGACTGGGGAATGTCTAGATTAAGCAATCGTGGTAATCAAAATTAGTGATGGACAGGGAGACGCAGGTGTCTGTCAGGCAGGCCCAAAATGAACTGTCATTGACTCTTTGTTTGTGAGTGTCATTTAATGACTTGGGTGCCATGGACCCTGGGTCTCCAGTCAAGGCAGACGGGCATTTTAACTGGATGCAGCAGAAGACACGTGACACAGCCCGAGACAGCAGCTAACACCGTGGGCACAACTGCAGCTGGTGGTGCTACTGGCATTCAGTGGCCACGTCATGGCCAGGTCTGGGGAGACCCCTGAGGGGAGGACATGTGGGGACAGGAAGGTCAAGAGGCCCATGACACCCTGACTAGGAAAGAATATTCCAGGCAGGGGACAGTCTAAGCAAGCTCCTGTGGCATCAACGATATACCTAGGGAATGAAAACGAGACCTGTGGCTTTGCCGCGTGTGAACTGGGGGTATCATTCCCACCGAATAGACCAGCCCATGTGTTAAATAAAGGCTGGGTCTTCAGCTACTGGGAGAAGTTAGATCGCTGGGGGTGTGCCTGGAAAGGGACTGTGGACTCTGGTCCCTTCTCTCTGGCTTCCTGGTAGTGAGCATGCCTGTTCTGCGGTACACCCCTGTCACCTGCTACCATGTCACAGCCAGAGAGCAGCAGACCAGGGGGTCACAGACTACAGCCTCCTACATAAGCTGATCTCAGGCATTTCGTCACATCGACGGAAGCTGAAGAACACAAACTGCTAAGCTCCTAGAGGCACACTTACACCTCATCTACACCCTCCAGAGAATCAGGGATTTTCTTTCCAGGCACATCCAGGCCAACTAAAATAACCTAAGTATCAAGGACAGCTCTAAGAGGTGGGGGCCCTTCCTGCCAACACCTCTCCTTGGAGTCAAAGGTCTGTCCCGAGAGAAAGGACGGAGAAGAAGACTCGGTACGAGGAGATTAGCTTCCTCACCTAATTGACTCTTCACAGAGCAGTGTCTTTGTTAGTGCAGGAAGGTGCGCTGAGTTCGCCACTTAGCTCCTGCCTTTGCTCTGTGACAGAGCTGTGGCTGAGTTTCGCTATTAGGAGGGTCTGTATGATGGGGATGACTCAGTATGGGTTCTCTCTCATACAGTCTCTGGGCTCTTCTCTCATACAGTCTCTGGTCTCTTTACAGTCAATATACAATCTACTGAGACACGGGTTTAGTGTCATTCCTGTAAGGATGGAGTTTCCTCTTCTATTCACCTAGGTTTATTACCCTTAAACAAAACTATGACCCACGAGTCCCTCAGCATCCTGTAGGGATGGCTGCAGGGGTCATAAATGCCTTTGGCACCTATTCCCATTTCCTTAAGAATCTTCAGATGCCGAGCTGCCTGCTATTTGTTGGCACACTTCTCTGCCTTACAGTTAAGGTCTTTCCAGTTAACCAGCAGACCTGGGCCCCAGGCCAGGAGACGCTGATGCCAGAGGGAGGTGACAAAGCTTGGGCATTTTCATCTCCGTACAACAGGGATCTATTTTGGTTGCTGTCGTCAATCTTAGGCAAGAAACATGAATTCTAGGAACCCTTCAGGCCCCGTTTCTCCTCCACAGTCTCTCTCGTGTGAGGTAAGGAGGTGAGCGTGTGAAATGAGGGGATGACATGTATGCGCCGCTCTCATCAGCATCTCCTTGGCTGAGCTCTAACAGTCTGGTGACTGCAAAAATATCTTTAAAGAGTCTCAGGCCGGGCAGTGGTGGCGCACGCCTTTAATCCCAGCACTCGGGAGGCAGAGGCAGGCGGATCTCTGTGAGTTCTAGGCCAGCCTGGTCTACAGAGCTAGTTCCAGGACAGGCTCCAAAGCCACAGAGAAACCCTGTCTCGAAAAACCAAAATAAATAAATAAATAAATAAAAAGAGTCTCAGAATTAGTTTGCTGGGCCGTGGTGGCACACGCCTTTGATCCCAGTGCTCAGGAGGCAGAGGCAGGAGGATCTCTGAGTTGGAGGCCAGCCTGGTCTGCAGAACAAGCTCCAGGACAGCCAGGGCTACACAGAGAAACCTGGTCTTGTAAACCCCCACCCCCAGTCTGAGAATTAGAAATAAAAAGGAAAGAGATGGCTGAGAACCGTGAATACAGAGAAAATAACGAGGACTGCAGCGAGGGCGTCACACGGCGTGCAGGAAGACTCACCGTCCTCAATGTCATAGGCGTAGGCAGAGAGGCGCAGTGTGGTGGCACAGTACTCGCATTTGAAGCAGCTGCGGTGGAAGAACTTGCCCTCGGCGCTCAGCCTCTCCATCACGTAGACCCGCTTCTGGCAGAAATAGCATGTGTCGCTGCCCCCCAGGTTCTGTGGGAACTCCTTCTTTATGGAGCCCTGTGGGGTGGACAGAGGAAGAAGACATCAGCATTTGCGGCCCTTCCCGGGGCCACACGAGCCCTCTGTGGGTGATGACGACTCGGGCTGCACGGACACAGACCGTGGACAGGAAATGATGACAAGAGCTCTATTGCGGCTTTCTCAGAGAGCAGCTTCCGTAGCGGCTTACTCCATAAGCCGGGGTCTAAACCCATGGTGATCAACAACCAAGAGATGCTTGTGATGGAGTCCAAGGTTTTAGAATTTCTTAACAATCAAACCCACTATTCTGCTTGGGGGATAGAATAATTATACATATACTCAGTGTTCATGAGTGTGCACACGTGTGTGCATCCCCTGAATAGCGGAGGGACCATCTTTAAAGAAAAAAGTGCTTTTCCACAGAACATTCCAAATATTTACCTCAGTTCTAGAAATTCAGTCATCAAAATCAAGATCACCGCAAGAAAGCTACCCCGAGTCATCCACGTGGCTACAGAAATCAGCACGGCCTCAGAGCAGGCGAGGGCTGCTCACCACTGTGCCGTGGCTAGAATCAGTGGCTCTGGAATATCTCTTACCAGTTCCTTCTTGTCTAGAAGGCTTTTGGGTTGCTCTTTCCTTTGAAGCTGATTGGCTATCTGCTCAGCCAATGAGCTCACTCCGCCCGTGTACATCTTTATGTACTTCTATTGGTTGAAGATTACAGAATGACCAAACGAAGGGAAATGAGAAGGAAAAAAAAATTAAATTAAGGAGCCAGGAACAACATTTTCTTGAGAGGTGTAAAAGGGATACACAGTGCAACAGCAAACCATGCCAACACAGTGCCCACAAGCAGAAACTGGGCAGTGAGCAAAACACTGTGCCAGTGTCCACACGGTGGTCAGCACACGCATGAGCAGCAATGGAGACAAGGTTCCAGGGGAAGAACTCGGTCCTTCACGTTTTCCCGAGAGTCCAGTTCTGGGGGACACGGAGGTAGAAGGCAAAACGGAAGCAAACACAGCAGAGGAAGAGAGGCCTGCACCCGAACTCAGAGTTTGAGGGGTCAACTCCAGACAGGTCAAGAGTGTCTACAGTGTCAAGAGCCAGGAGGGGGCCCAAAGGGCTCTAGGAGTAAGGTGACCACCTCAGGCTGACAAGGAAACCAGGCAGATTCCTGCAGAGGTTGATGTCCCACAGGGAAACAGGTGTAAAGAGTTCTGGCATTGCTAGTGACCCCACAGTGTCTGCTCCGTACAGCTGAGCGCCATGACCTCCCCTGGCCACTCCCCCACGGGAACGGGAGGTGGGGGGTGAGAGCAGAAAGACAGTGCTTGCTCATTCTCCCCCATGTGGAGGCTGGAGCTCTCCCAGACCTGGTGGACACCAAGTCACATGCTACACCCTGAGGGAAGCTGCTCCTCTTACCCTGGAAGAATTGCTCTTAAAGGTGAACAATGCCAAAAGAAGATAAAATCCACAACAGAGTATGGTGACACACATCTGTAATTCCAGCACTTGGGAAGCTAAGGCGGGAGGATTGCTGTGAGTTCAAGGCTAGCCTGGACTACACAGTGAGACAGTCTACCCTTCTCGCCAAACACACACACAAATTAAACTAATGCAGTCCCCTTTGACAATGCTGAAAAAACAAACAGGAAAAATGTCCATATCTGTATAGTGAGCCGCCCTGCTCACAGAGGCCACTGTGGCCCAGCCTGGATTCTGTCCCGGGACTACAGTCAGTCTTGTGGGCAGTCTTTGGGAGCTAGGACTCTGGATGGAGACCGGGGATGCTACACCTCTCACAGCCGGATGCTCCCAGCCACGTGGGGGAGGTTGTCACCAATTCTAATCCAGATGCAGCTATCCCAGAGACGGCATCAACCCTCCCCCTCCCCCATAAATGACTTCAAGGGATAAACCTGTAAAGCCACATGTAAAAGGGCTGCTGGCCCAAGCAGCAGCACAGCCAGGTTCTCTGAGGCCAACTCTAAGTCTGGGAACAGACACACTTGAGAAAACACTTCTCACTAGGCTAAGCCAGAGACTGGCTGGAACTGAGCAATCAACTTCATTTTCCAACTCTGCTAAAGAGACTGCCTATGACTGGCTTCGCCCGCCAATTCCACAGTCTCTGAGACTAGGGACCTGGAGAAGCACAGGCCCGAGAGAGGCAGACACCAGGAAGAGGACAGTAAAAATGAGGGAGGAAAGCTGCCCTCAAAGGACCGGGAAGTCACACCATCTTCATCCTGCAGAGCAGGTGGCAAAGGGCCAGGACGCTGCAGTCCTAGCCCCGCTGTGGGCACCCAGGACCTCTATCACCGCAGCAGCCACAGCCGGGGCTGCAGAAGCAGAGGCACTGATCACATTTGTGGGGACTCTGACAAGCATCCCCCAGAGAGCTGAAGACTCAGGTTCTGTTTGTTTCCAGCATGGGAAGAGGCGATTTTCTTCTCCCCACTCTCAGAAGGGATTCGAGGCGTAGCAACTGCTGGGCTTGCTCCTACATACCACACACATGCATGTGCTTCTGCACACATGTACCGGCCAAGAACACAAGGCACAGGCCAAGGCAACAGACCCTCTGATCCCTAACAAATGCCTTGGAACTGGATCAAAGTTACTGGGGGGGAAAGCAAAGTTCATTCCACACACAAGGAAGCACCAAGAACGCTGTGTGCTCACTATCTTACTTAGAAAGGTTAGTGACAGAATGGTTCAAATTCTGCAGCATGTGATTATAAAAACGTAGTCTTCAGCCAAAGGTTGAAAAATGCTATCAATACTGGACACAGTGGGTTCACTCGGACAGGCTGTGATGTGTGACACACTCAAAGAAAGCTGCAGCCTCTTTAACACAGGCATCTGTGGCAACACACGCACGCACGTGCACGCACGCGTACATACACACACGCACGCCAGGCAAAGGTGGAGGCCTCCTAGCCTCCCTCAGGTGGGTGACACCTGTGAAAGTGGGGTGAGCAGAGGCTGCAGGAGAACATGGTTTGCTAAGTCCAGGCCATGCTACCTGTCGGAGGGAGTCAGAGGAGGGAGAGGCAGGGCGGGTGGAGGAGCGGAGACTAAGGGAGAGCTCCCACTGGTCAACAAAAAATCGACGTGAAGGCTCAGGCTCTGGCTATAAAATACAAGGTGGAGAAAGAGAGCACAGTCAACGTTAAAAGTCATACCTCAAACACAGGAACCTCGAGCCAGACGGCTTTGCTCTTTGGCTGCAGAAGGTACGTGGTGAATAAGGCAGGCCTTCCAATTCCCAGAAGAAAGTGAGCTTCATCTATTGCTCCCATCTGCTCCCCGCTTGCTCCTCCCCCATGCTTACAGCTCGGAGCCTGCCTCTGAGCTCTGAGCACCTACGAAAGCCTCAGGCACCACGGCTTGGTGCTCCTACTGGGTTCACCCTCTGTGACATGTGACATCAGTGTCTCCCAGAGCCCTTGCTGACCTGTGCAGGATAGCTCCTTGGTAAAGACATCTCACCTCTATTCTAGTTTACCTGACAGTGTAAAGAGCAGGACTGGGAACCTCACAATCCCTGGCTAGGGATGCCCTTGTCCTGTGGACAGTGCCCAAGGCTTTCTCCATGCCTCCCTACGGCCAGAACTCAGGTACGCTCCTTCTGTGATCAGTGTGCAGGGCATTTCTGCTTGCTAAGGAGTTAGTAACCGCAAGTGGTGATCCAGGGACCAGATCTAAATGCCCCTCGTCTTAGACTGGCTTCAGTTGGTGCAGTAGTAGTGCCCAGGGTCTTCCTCAACGTTGAGCCCATGTCGCTAGCAGAGAAAAGGTGACTGCTCGCTTTGACATGCTCTGTCACTCCTACCACACCCAGGACAGAAATCCTTACAACATAGGAAGGACAGAGGTACTGCCCAGGCTCCAAGGAGATCCACTGTACCCCAGTTTGGTGGACATTTCAGTGCCATGGCAGTGACATCAAGTGGCAGGAATCTGGGAATTCCCTACCCCCAGCTTCCTGGCCCTGAGTATAGAGCAACAATTCTGGGGATGAGCAACCTTCATCGAAAGGGAAGAGATAACCGACCACCCTGCTGGAATGTGGGACAGTCAGAGTGGGGAACTGAGAGAAGGGAGCCGTGGAGAGAGAGCAAGGCAGTGCACGAGCAGGGCTACAGAGTGGGGAGAAGCTCTGGGAAAGGAGCAAGCAGTACCCCCAGGGTCTAGCCTGAGCCCCACACTGAGGAACCGATAGATACCAGCTCCCGGCATGACAGACTGCCACTGGACACCACGGTCCTGGACCTCACACGGTCTCCTGCCAAACTTCCTTTACCCAGCATACTTCCTGCTTCCTTTCCAGATGCTGTTTACTGAAAACCATCAGCATCTCACTAAGTATGCACTCATTCTCCAGAAGCAGGGCACTGCCCTGTTCCCTTTCTTAGCATGGCCAGGACTATAGTCGGGTCTGGGAAGAAGAGGTTATAAATGCCACGTCCGCAGCAGCTCCCCTGCCGAGCAGCAGTGAAGCAGGGCCAGTGGCGGGAGGGCAGGGAGGTTGGCCATCTCCACCTCAATCCCTTCTCTCCTAACCCCATCCTGCTGGGAGTTTGGTCCAAGGGCAGAGAAGATGGTGCTAACATCTGTTTGCTAATGAACCCAAGCTGGGACCTGAGTTGCCACTTGAGCCTCAATGCAGTTTTCAGAAAACAAGCAGGCCGGGAGAGGGCGCCTCTGAAATCACCAACAAGGCAGCCCACCAGCTCGCTGGAGATCTTTAAGGATAGGATCCATGAAAAATCTTCATGAAATAAGTAGGTTGGCTAGGGCTTCATCATCACGTTCATTGAAAAAAATGGCACAATGGCCCATTTCTATCTCAAGAGCTAAGACCATGAAATCCACTGTCTGTCTGCCCCCAACGCTTCCCCTCTCCTGGTTCTCCCCAGTTGTCAAAGCCTTGTGGCCACTCGCACCTGTTTTGGGGTAGAGTGATAAGGTCGTGGGATGGGACAGGAGAACGAAACTGGAAAGTCACCAAGGCCCATTGTAACAATGAAAGCACCAGGATTAGTAACCGGTCTGAATGTTTTGCAGATGGACACTCTGCAGTTAATGCTATTGAATGGGTCAACGCTGTTAGCAAAACGTCCTGGCTGTTGGCCGGGTGACAAGTGTGCAAAAAGCCGGGAGAAGGGACTGTTCTCCATGCTCCCTTCCCTCTGCACCACCACCCAGCGTGCCCAACTGCTGGCTCTCAGCATCCCATGCCACAGGCTCATGCTTTTACCCTCTCATGGTGGGGGTTCTGCTTGCCACGGCTGTCAGCATGAAGATCCCTGCATATCTGTTGGCAACAAAGTAGAAACTTAAGCTCCACCCCAACTCTACTTGGACCTACCAGGTAACAGTCAGAGATTTAGGCAAGAATTCAGAGTTAATTCATATATCTCCCCATCCCCAGATGTCCCCAACCAATTATCCACAATCCCGCCTGTATCAAATTCCATGATCTGGGACAATTTTCTGTACGGCCTTCCACCTGCCTCTACACAGACAAAGAGCTACGGTTAGCACAAAAGTGGAACAAACGTGTCTTTCACTAGTGGCGTAAGGTTGGAGGCATGCAGTGGAAGGCTTAGCTAAGGAGGCAGGCTGGCGAGGAAGCTCTCCCCGGCAAGACCTCAGAAAGGAAGGTGGGGATGGAAACAGAGCTTGGAGGAAACTCCAGGGTGGGGAGCAGGCCCTAAACAGGAACCTGGGAGCAAGGCACAATTCACTGCAGGGAGAAGGGCAGGGAGACTGGAAGACTCCCGGTTAATGCACCAGTGTGAGGTCATGGAAAGTCCTAGAACAGGCACAGGGCTGCCTCAGTGAAGAACTAAGAGGGCAATTGTGGGGACAGAAAGGCCACGATGTCCACTAAGGATAACTTGCGATGTTCATCCTCGGAAATGGAAGTCAATGTCTCAGGTGGTGGCCTCATCTGGTGCCCCTGACATGTTACCACAGGCAGCGTGAGCCTAGAGCCTGCCTCCGGACTTCTCATGGCTCCCGTTCCGTTCTGGCTACTGCTCACCTGTAGTCTCGCACAACTCCTTGGCCTGTTCGCCCCATTCCTTGGGCTGTAAGTGGAGGTGATGGTGCACCTGCCCCACAGTTACTGTGAGAACGGGCTGAAATACTGTGTGGGGCAGAACCAAAGCTCAAACCGTGAGCTTTTACTTAAGAGGAAGACACTGGGCAGTCACGACAGCCAGCGTGTCTTGGTTTTTAGGCCCTGGGGCATGAGGAAGGCTTGTAAACCCAGATGCATCATTGGTGGCCACCTTTTAGGTCGGTTACCTTCATTATGAAAATATCCTTCCACAAACCCTGCCCTCGGAAGTGGCTTTTTATTTTCTAGGGTTTCAGCTCAAAGGTCAGCAAGTCATTCTGTATGAGCACTATATAGGTGTGTCCACCATAAACGCATGTCTGCGTGGTGCAACAGCCACATGTGCCTGGCGGCTCTCAATGCAGCTCTTCAGTGACCGGCCCAGAGTGTGAAAGGGTGGCTGGGTTGGTTAGGAGAGGCTGTATGAGCCAGAGAACAGCTGTCAGCATCACAAGGCACCACATCCATGCAGGGAGGCACGAAGCTTTCTTGTGCACATCTTAACCATAGTGCATAAGACAGCAAAAGAAACATGGATACTTTAAGAGAGCTCCTATAAAACTGTGTACCTCAGGGGCATACGGGCCTTCTTCGATCTGAGATCTATGCTTTGATTTCCAGCTGACCTCCCACGATAGGGACTGGCCCAGAACATGCAGGATTTGAATGCACAGGGCCCTATCCTGAGGTCCCAACAGGAATTGCTCACTTGAAACAGTGAAGGCTGCTTTTGCTACGAGTGATCTAAAAACTTACGCTTGGAAAGCGGGGTTACTGAGGTGGTCCCCTCCATGCATCGTGTAAGCAGGACAGACAGGACACAGAGCATGCAGAGGATCACCTGCTGAACACGGCGCGCCCGGCAGGAAGGTGGAGTAGGGGGAGGAGAGAGGGTGATCACTTTTTTGGGGCAGGTCCGAGCACGTTCCTTTTCCTGTCGCTTTCACACCAACAGACACAAACAGAAAGAACACTGTTGAAGCAGGGGCCTCGTGGAAATTGCTCCTGAGAGAGCCAGGGAGGATTTGTATATTTGCAAAGCATCCCAAGGGGCCCCTTCCTTGGCCATCCGCCCTCCACAACACCTCACTCTGCTCGGGGTGGCTCATCACAATCTTTTGTCTTTCATGGTGGACTGGTACCTTACACTAAACAGGGGTGAGAACTCTGGTGCAATGCTCTCTAATGCCAAGGGCCAACGGCTTTATCAGAGAAGTTGGGGACACAGAAATGGCTCTGATCATAAGAAGAAAGAAAAGGTAGCCAGGCCCACCTGGGATAGCACACGACTTCTGCACACCAGGTCACACCACAGCAAAGCATGTCTCCCCCAAGCCATCTGTGACCACATCACATCAATGCCTTGATTTCTAAAGCCTTACTCACACGCAAGAGTTTAAAAACTACAAAGAAATGCCCGAAAACAGGTTCTACAGAATAAGTCCTAACTGAATGCCCATCCCTTGTCCTGCCTGTACCACACATGCCCTTCTCTGTGGACTGGTCCACGGTTCAGTATTTGAGAAACAGCCATATGTTACCCTGGGCCTCTCTGGTACCTTCCAGAAGATTCTCAGCTTCCTTTACCCAGACTGCTAATACAAGGGAGAGGGTGGGGGTGGGGAGAACTGTGGCTGCTGTGAGGTCAGAAAAACATCTCCACTGTGTGTTCCCACCTTGTATGACAATCTGCTTCCAAACCTAGCTCATGTGCAGCTCGTCTGCAGGATGCACTTTTGAGATCCAAAGGAAAAGGGAGGGCAAAGGACAGGCTACAGTGTTTACACTGGAAAGAACAGCACAAAAATCGCTGGCAAGCAGGGCTGTTACCCATTTTCCTCCTTCCACACGATGACCTAAGTCGGAACAGGTCCTCATGCCAACTCTGCCATGGCCGCCACGCCTGCCGCCTCAGTAGGAACCACTCGAAGAGACACACACAGTGAGTCACTGTGTGGTGCTGTCTGTAGGAGGCCAGTGGCCAGCCAGCAGCAGCCCAGGCACCCGGGCTCTGGGTTCCCAGGCTTGGGAGCATCTGAACGCATCTCTAGCTCTCGGGAGAGACATCGAGAGGGCCAAACCCACGAGTTGAAGCTGAAATACGATGAATGTGAGTGTCTGACATTCCCCTGGAGCACATGTGAGGTACAGGGTGCCAGTGCCTCCGATATAGACACTGAAGTCTGTAATTCCCCACTCAAAGGAGCCTAGAGCACCTAATGATCCAAGTGATTCCCTTGTTCAAAGTCGCCAAGGCTCACACCATCTTTCATGACACCCGCTAGAGCCTACCAGTATCTTACTTCACTGGTGGCGGCAGTAAAGGAACCAGATGACAAACTGAACAGGCAGGAACAAAAACACAGTCTCTGCACGGGTCTTGGCATAATGTGAGCGACCGGGTTTCCTGAGCAGCCCGCGTGACCTTTCAAGCTGCCAGACTGATCTTCATCAGGACAGAGGCCACGACCTAGCAGGCTCTCTGAGTCACACGCACTGCCCCCTCCTTTCTAGAAGCCCCACAAAGCTGCACCAGCACAGGCTGCACCCATGTCCCTGCTTGTAGGTGACACCCAACCTTCCTGCTGCTCTGTTTAATCTTGGGTCTTTTCTGGGAAGAGTAAGTCTTGACACTTACAAACTTTTAGGTTAGAGTTCACTGATTCCCTTCCATCAAGACTTGAAGAAAAGATTAAAAAAAAAATCGAACAAATTTGTGATGATGTTTTTAGAAGGCTTCTCTCTATGAAGCAGTTCCTACTGAGGCGGGAAGTTTGGGTCTGGGCGCTGCTCCAGCATTCTCTCTCTCTTCCTTCCTGGGTCCTGACTCCCATGTGTGGTATTATTACAAGGTTAGACAGGAATATTTTCTTCAAAATGCAATTTCAGCAACACCCAGCTCGCCATTCCCCAGCACTTCCAGGCACCAGAGCTGGTAAGGCCGGCTGTGAGAGAAGCTAAAAGAACCCAGGATCAGCTCGCTCTATCCAAGTGAAGGAACCCTGACTACGAGGATGGTCATCTGGTACCCTGCCCCCAGTGATAAAATGCTCGACCACAACACCAGGAAGAAAAGTGCAGACACTTCCCACCCACTGGTAAGTCTCTCCTGCCCGAGGCGTGGGTCCCTCCTGTTCCCGACTGTCACAATACGCAGCTTTCCAGGAGCCCTGCAAAGGTTTTGGTGGAAATCCCCAGAAGAGGTTTTTCGTTTATTGTTTTGGGTGGGACTAAGTAAGGATGGAGCCCAGGACGTCATGAAGCTGGGCAAATGTTCTCCCACTGAGCTATACAAAAGATGTGGACAAAATTCCAAGGAGAAAAAAAGAACCCAAACCAAAAAACCCAACCCATAAACATTTTTGCATAGGTCTGAAAGAAACAAGTCCACAGCTGATGACTACTTTCATAGGTGTATTTCCTGCCTCACACAACGGCACAAACCCCAGCTCTCGGGCATGACAAAGGCAGCACGGAAGCAGGCTACCAAGGGGCCAGTTTGGAAGCAACATTACAACAGCAAAGCCCCAAAGGGCCATACCTTGACCACTTCCCAAATCACTCCAGCTACCTTCAATACGGAGTCAACAGCCTTCCTAAGAGGCTCCTAAACCCAAGAGAGCAAATGCAATCATGGAATGAGACCATCACTGCCTGTCAAACATTTTCCAAAGACTACTGGCAGGGGCAGAGCTTCCTGCCTTGGTGAGCTAGGTTTTCAGGCAGGCCAGGAGCAGAGATGGGGTGGAATTCTAGACCCTAGCAATTCTTTTACCTGTTTCCACTGGGGGATGGGAGCAGGGCGACCCTGCCCAGGCAGGCAGCAGGACGGCCGTCTGACCCCACGTTCTTGTGTCGGCTATGACACACACAGGCCACATGTGAGTGGGGGCAGGACATGGAGACAAAACAAAATAAAATACATTAAGGTAGAAGAAGACATTAAAAAGGTACCTGTGGAGGACAGACATCCATCCATCCACCAACTGTGAGGGGGCGGGCAGGCTAAGTGAACTCTTAGAAAGTTACATTAATAAAGGAACAATAGTAGCCTCCCCCAAAGCAAATGCAAGTGCAAACACACTGGTGGAGGGATAAAAGAGGGGATGAAGAGAGGGAAACAAGCCGTGGTTCTTGCTACTCTTATCCCAAACTGAATTCTCTGGGGATCTAGACTACTATGTGATTTGGAACACTCCCTCTCAGATGAGGAAAGCAAGCTTCTTGCAGAGGCGACCTTCCACTGGGGGGCGCTGTGGCCTCCTGACACGGGGCTGGCAGAGCACAGCAGCCTCCATCGGTCCAGGGAACGCTACCATGCCCATTGACACAACAGGCAAAGACAGGGGTGGGGTGTCGACACTAACCCAGGGCAGGTATGAGAAGCAAACGCACTGCTGCTTCCGGACACACAGGAGTGACAGCCCGTGAATATGGGGAAGAAAGAGAATCTCCCTGTCCTGATGCTCCTTCAGGACCAGGGAGCGGTGCAACACACTTCAGAGAGACATTTAAAACGCCAGCCTCTTCTCTTTAAAGAGGCTTAGTAACATTTGCAGAGCAAAGGAGAGACGGCGTGATACGGACACTCCAGGCCAGGTGCTGTCAGACTCTGACACGTGACTTCTGCCTCCAGCCGTCTCCACCTAATGGCCCGTGTTCCTGGAACAAAATCTTAGCTCACAGAAGCAAGAACGGATATCTTCATTATGTTATCAAAGAAGAGAAGGAACTAAAACATCCACCACAGCTAGAGACAGTGAGAGCACAGTGCGCACGCTCCGAATGTGAGCTGAGAAGACACGGGAGTAAGCCGTGGTCAAAAACAAAATGCGGAACCTAAGGAAGTGTCCTCAGAGAGGTCGCCACCACGAAAACAAGACTGTCCTGAGAAAAAGTCCAGAAAGAATGTGGAAAAATTAGAAGAACTGTAGGAGCCTTAATCACCTCCATTCCACTTTTCAGACTTCCTTCAGGAAGTCATATTTGTCTTTTCCTTTCCTTGGGATGGTCTATCATGTAGCTCAAGCTAGCCTTGAAATCACAATCTTCTTGCCTCAGCTCCCCAAGCACCGCTTCCACACCACGCTTCCTTTGTAATTCAAGTCTGTGTGCGTGCGAACATATACATGTGTTTACAGTCATCCAGACAAACACGTTTCAGACTTCTCTGCTGATAGTGGTCATGGATTCCTCAGACCTGAGGTGAAGCTAATGTAGCCCTGAACGCATGAGCTTCAGAAGAGCAAGCCTGGCCCAGGAGTCCCGGGGCCTGTGCATGGCTCATCTCACTGCATCAAGATCGCCCCTGATGTGCCGTCTGGCGCACTGGGAAGCTGCGCTTACCTGTCTCCTCACGCCAGTGGACTGTGCGGGCGCATTCTCTTCGAACTTGGCCAGCAGCTGGGTTGCCATATACTTTACTTTGTTCTGGTTCCCAATGGCAGCATCCATCCGCCTGTCCGTCAGGGTGCTCACCAGGGTGGGTCTTTCTCCTCGGTAGCTCCGGGGAGGCTCCTCCTGCCCAAAGGAAGGCACCCAAGAATCAGGATGGGACACAGGGAGCCGCTGATGCTCTTCTCTCAGTGTGTGGGCAGGAACTGACCAGCAGCTTTAGGTGGCTTAACTAGCGCTCTGCAAAGTTGCGATGTGCAGAATAAGCAAGATCCTAGGATGCAGGGCACTGCCACAGGGCACAGGGACTTGTGCTGGCATCCCCAGATCTCAGCAAAGCCACTGATTCCACAGTGAGAGAGCGCCAGGGCACATGTGTGTGCATATTCCCTGCTAGTTTCTGGAAAATGAGATGAAGGCAAAAAGGACAGAAACTCCCGTGAGAGACGACTATGTAAAAACCTAGCAATACCAATCGGAGAATTAATAATTAAACCAGGTGGCCAGAGAGATGGCACTGTGGTTAAGAGTGCTTACTGCTCCTGCAGAGGACCCAGGTTCTATTCCCAGCACCCAAAGGAGACAGCTCACAACCACCTGTAACTCTAGTTCCAGGGAATCCCGTACCCTCTGGTACCTGCACATAGATACTGCATATTGTGGAAGGAGCTGCGGTGGGCTGCGTTCCCGCCCAGCTCGGCACGGCTAGCTTTATACCCGAAATAATTACACGGAAACTGTATTTTTTTAAACACTGCCTGGCCCATTAGTTCCAGCCTCTTATTGGCTAGCTTTTACATATTGATCTAACCCATTTTTAATAATCTGTGTAACACCACAAGGTGTGGCTTACCAGGAAAGATCTTAACCTGCGTCTGTCTGGAGTGGGAGAATCATGGCGACTGCCTGACTCGGCTTCTTTCTCCCAGCATTCTGTTCTGTCTACTCCGCCTACCTAATTTTCTGTCCTATCAGGCCAAGCAGTTTTCTTTATTAGTTAACCAATGAAAGCAACAGATAAGATACAAGACCCACCTCCATCAGCATATAAACTCACACAGGCACACAAACATACACACAGAAATAAACAAACCCCAAACCCTTAAACCATGAAGGACAATTCAGCGCACCAGTCCTCTCAACCGTGATAAGTCTTACCTCTTCCGACTGACTCGTTTTCCTCCTCTTCCCAGCCCCATCCGAATCCTTTTCCTTTTTATCCTGCACCAAGAGAAGACACAGACAGCGTGAGCCTGGTCACCTTCCTTGGCCATCAGCTCTGCAGCCACTGTGAATGTAACTCAGGTGTGCACAGACCTTGGGAGAGCGCTTCCGAGAGATGGTCTGGCCCAGCTTGCTCAGGAAGGAGATGGGGGATTTGGTGCTGGCTATCAGGACGGCTTTCTCCTCTGCATTCAGGTCCAAGGTGTCTGTGGACAGGAGTGAG
This sequence comes from Microtus ochrogaster, assembly GCF_000317375.1. Lineage (NCBI taxonomy): Eukaryota > Metazoa > Chordata > Mammalia > Rodentia > Cricetidae > Microtus > Microtus ochrogaster. The sequence continues at coordinate 35,325,350 of NW_004949099.1, forward strand.
CAATGTTTACCTAGGATGACACTTCAGAGTCCTGACCAGGGGCCTGGCAGGAAGGAAGCTCCCAGACTGTAATGGGTTATCGACTAAGACGGAGCATTCCTCTCCATAGGAAACACCAGAAAGGAAATGCGTGCACAGGTCTAGACACTCTCTTCTCCATTCACACACACAAAACCAACCACATTCCTTACACTCGGTTGCAGCAACCCACACTTCTGCTCCATAAAGGCTGGACTCTGCCTGTGGCTACCACAGCAGACTGGTGAAGCTAAATTTTGATAAAGAAAACTTCAAGTTGGGGTGGTGGGTTCAGAGGTATGAGACCTGGGGCTGTCGGGTTTTGTTTGGGTGGGGGGAGCTTCAGAGGCTATGTTCTTAGCTGGGTCTGAAGAGGGTTCTCAATGAACAGGGCTACTCAGCTCAGGGTTGGTGCTGTAAAAACACATATCCAGTTAGGCAAAGACACAGGTGCCTATAGGGTATATGGGCTTGAAGACACCAGGGGAGAAGGGCACCACTAACTGAATTCCAATTATTATTATTATTATTATCATCATCATCATCATCATGGGGGGAGCACACATGACCCAAGCATGTGTTGGGGTCAGAGGGCAGCTTTGTAGGATCAGTTTTCTCCTCCTGCCTCTCTGTGGCTTCCAGGGACTGAACTCAGTTTATCAGGTTCTTACTGTCTGCTGGTAAGCACCTTTACCCACTGAGCCATCTTGCTGGTGGGAATTCTGATATTATACTCACAGCAACAGCAATTTTGAGACTAGTAATTAGAACCGATAATGAATCGCTAACATTTATTTATTCAGCACTCACTTGCCATTCTTGGCACCAAACAGCACTATTAGATACCCATCACTCCCCATTTACACGCAGGGAGACTGAAATTCAGCAATCTGCCCAAGGGTGAAACGTGGAAACACTGGAACAAAACCCAGGTGAGACACTGCCTACACGCTGAAGCACTGTGCTTTTGTGACCCTAAGGGGTGTCCCAGGTAGCTTTGTCAACTTGACATAAGCCAGTGTCATCAGAGAGAAAAGTCTTGATTGAATAACTGCCTAGATCAAATTGTCCTGGGGGGGGGCTGTCTTGATTATTCACCAATACAGGAGGACCAAGCCCACAGTAGGGGGCACTACCCCTAGACAGGTGGCTCTGGGTTGTCTAGCTGGCCTGTGAGCTGTTGACCGCCTTGGAGGGTTACTCAGTCTAGGGGTGTAACCCGCCTGGCTGATCAGTTATTCCAGGGTCACGGAGAGGCACTATCTGGAAGATAATGGGAGAGAGAGAGGAAGGAGGCCAAGCGGGGTTTTTGTCAAAGCCTCCGTTTATTAGAGACAGGGTTACAGCTTATATAGGATAAGGAATTTGGGGGATGGCCACAGGAGCCTGGACTCTTGCTGTGTGGTTCACATTGGTCACGTAGGCCAGGAGGTTACGTTCAGTCAGGTCACATAGGCCAGGAAGTCACAAGCTGACACACCTAGTTCTCTAGATAGTTTGGAATGTGGGGCAGGTTCCGCTAACAGATAGCTCCCTATTAACAGCTAATTGGGTGTGGGGTAGGCTATGTCAATAGAACGGTTCTTAATACAATTGGGGGTGTGGGGTTCTCTGCAGACTCCCCAGGGTGATGGTTCCTGTAATAATTTTAGGAGGAAACGGCTCCTGGCAGTGAGCAAGTGAACCAGATGGTAAGGTGGCAAATAGCGTTCCTTGATGGTTCCTGCTTGAGTTCCCACCCCATCTTCCCTCAGTGATGGATTGTGACCCGGAACCCTCTCCTCCCCTCATCTGCTTTTGGCCAGGGTTTCATCATAGCAGCAGAAAAGGAAACCAGAACAGGTTGCAACAGGAATACTTTTTGTAGCCCTACTGAGTGCTAGCTGAGGACCAAGGCAACATTTGGGAATCTCTAAGAGGGAGAAGGTGCAAGGGAAACTGGAGAGGGAGAAGCTACTGAGAACCATAAAACCCAGCACTACAGACACTGGGACCGTGAGAGAGCGCCAGGAGACATCATGGCAGGACACTGACAGGAGAAATACCCAGGCCACAAGATGAGAAACAAAGGCACGTAGCCCTAGTGTGAGGAGCTTGTCTGATGTTCATGAGACCTCAGGAGCAACCACACACACACATACACATACACGCATGCATGCACCCACACATATGCACACAAACTAAAAAAAAAATGAAAAAGTAAATAAAGAAGCAAGAAACAAGAAAAGAACTTGGATTGGAAAGACTCTTTGCCAGGGCGCAGGGTCATCTGGGCAGAGTCCCACCAAGAGAAGCAGTATCACAAAGTACTTCCAAGTGCAGAAGGAGTGGGTCTGAGAGAGGCTGGGGGAATGCGCAGAGTCAATGAGGTACACTTTGGGTAGATGGGTTCTGCACACTTAGTGGTAAAATAAGAACCGGTTTGAAAACAGTACAAGGTTAAGAACACAGGGCTGAGACACAGCATATGAAGCGAGGCTCTAGGGACAGCCCTGCTGACCAGGCAGGAGGCCAGGAACCCAGCCCAAGCCCTCAGGTCCTCACCGCTGGAAGAGAGTGAGTCCTTGAACATCTCGTAGAACTGCGTGAGGTACATCACCATGGAGAGCTTGTCGGGCTCCGCCACTGCTGCCATTTCCTTGCCGGTCATGATAGGAGAGATGCCCAGCTCCTTCTCAGCCACGTCGAAGGCCAACTGGTTATTCTTCTCCACGTTCTGCTCATCCAAAGAGTCGAAGTCTCTGAGAAGCATGACAAGGAGAAGCGGATCAAGTAGGGCTGACTGCCCCCAAACCAGAACACCATGCCTGCGCCACTGTCATTTCCCAGTCCCTGCGGTCCAGGGAGCCGGGCGGCATCCCTGGGTCAGAGAGCAGGTCGGCTTTTCTTGACCCCTTTCTTCCCTTCTGGCTAAGAAAACCCACAACACTGTTGGGGAAATTACTGGAGAGCTACCCAGCGAGATGACCGGGGAGGGGTGGCGGGGGAGAGACAGTTCGCATCTTACTATAATGTAAGCTCTGGATGGGAACTATCTTAGCGTGTGTTCCTGCAGGCCTGTCCACAGACACATAGGAAACTAATGTCCGACAGTGACACAACCCTGTCTGGACAGAGTTCCCAATGTCCGGGGCTGCCGCTTGCCCCAACAGTTCAGGGAAATTTTACCAAGCTTTCTCTTGAGGGGAAATTCTAAAACCTTCTTCAAAATAGTTTTCCACCCCTGAATCTCCTGAGCTTTCCCAGCTCCCTTGATTCATAAACACCAGCCCCCACGCCCCCGCCCCCCAGGTTTTAAGCTCTTGCTTAAGGACAGCTGAGGTTTTTTTCTCATTGACTTCACTATCCTGGCATCCCTCACTTAGCATTAACCTACTGACCTCATGGAATTTTTTTTCCATTTCAAACAAATTACTTTTCTCTTAGATTAAGCCTATTAAACCAAGAGCACTCACCCTGAATATGGTCCAAACCTTGCTGAATCACGCACGCCCTCACTGCTTTCTGATCTCCCTCAGGCCTTCTTCAGGCCACCTGCCCATGCTCTAAGAGGACCCCTCTACCATCTCCAGCTGCTTCCCGACTTCCTTCCTTTCCTTTCCTTCCCTTTGAGATTGAACTGACTACCCCTCCACCCTGGTCATGCCACATGGCTGTTCTTCCTCCTCACCCCGATACTTTCATTTACTTTTTTTTTTTTTTTTTTGCCAACCTCAGCCTCAGAGGTCATTAGAAATTTACCCCTTCTTTAATTTTGCCTGGTTGAACCTAGAGCCTGGCTGATGTCTGTTGATCAAGAGCCACGCTCCCATCTCTCCGTATTTATTTATTCTTTTTAGCAGACAGTTTCAATCTGAAACTCGACTCTCCTGCATAAGCGGCCTGAGGCTGAGATGGTGGGCATGCCTGGTTACAGTTGTTTTGTTTTGTGGTACCGGGGATCAAACCTGGAGCCTTACACAGACAGGGTCCTCATTGCAAATCCACCTCTTGCATCATTAGCTTGCTAGCATCACAAAATAGGGGCTGTGTCACTTAGGATTTCCTTAACCAAGCATTAGAACAATGGGGGAAAACCTGGGCCCTTGAGTAGCCCTAATGATAAAAAAGAAGGCAGCCAAGAAAATCCACCAGGTTCTGCTGCTGTCTCTGAATCTGTTTGGCTTCCATAGTAACAAATGCCTGGGGGTGGGGTGAGGTCTGAGTGCTTTGTTCACGTGGCTGACCCAAGAGGAGTGAAAAATGGCGACCAGAGGGATAGTAGGTAAGATGACGTTCAGAGAAGCTCAAGAGCGCACTTGTAAAAAATATAATCTTTAGCAGAGAAAATGCCCAAGACCATCATAAATCAGGTACGGACCTATTGTCTTCGGTTGGGTTGAGCTAGCCAAGTGTTCCAGCCAGGTTTCCCTTGTGATCAATCGCATCTGAGAGAGAGCTAGCCAAAAACCAAGAGTTCAACTTGGGGCCAATAAACAGAGTTTTCCTTTGTGCAAAGTTAACAGGCCCAAGTGGGTGTTAAGACTAGTTTTTGACCTTCTGAATGCTACGATTTTTAGAGCTAACTTTTTTTGGGGGGGTTGAGTTTAAAAGAAGTCTAAATAAGTCAAAATCCTGGCCTTCTAGAGAGCGTTTTACAGTGCAGCCATACTAGGAAGAAGCATAAACTTTGCATAGGGGGCTCTGGGACCCTTGGTGAATACAAAATTAAACACGAAATTGGTCAAGACTTACATCAGATCAGGGCGGTATCTGTGGATGATTGCACACAGGGCCAGTCCGCTTTTCCAAGACATGGTGAGGTCTGTCACATTCACCCCTGCATAGCCGTCGGTCTGCCTTTGACACCAGCCCAGCAGTTTGCTTGAACGAGCTACAGACTCTAAAACAGTAATAACAATTACTGAAGTGTGCTCCCCGAGTAACACTGACGTAGCATACGCTTTGCAGTACACAGATCCAGTCTGAAAAATTACTGAAAAAAGTCAGTGCTATTTTTGGAAGAGAGGCTCAGCATGAGTTTATGTCACTGGTGCCATGGTAGCACCATTTTAGGCACCGACCTATCCGATTCCAGGGTCAATGGCCCAGACAGATAGATCTGAGCAGAGTGACAAGGGCCTGCCACACGGAAGTCATGTTCCAGAGCTCTCGGGGAGACAAGCAGATGGCAAAGTGCCACCTACTGAGCTGATACCTCACTGGCACCAGAGTCAAGATGTCCCTGGAGAGTTGCCTGGCAACAGGCTGAGGAAGCCTTTTCCTCCACAGCAACACCTGGGAGATTAGATCAGAAAAGGTTTCCTCCATGATACCTTAAACCAAAAGCAAACAAAGCCTTTGTCTCACTTCCTAAGGTCCTGACTGCCAAGTGAAGAGACTCTGTAGGGTGACAAGGCCAAGGCCACATAGGCCAGACCAGAGCAGTTCTCTAGACCCAGGGGAGTGACCATGTTGCTAATATGTGTGCCAACGATCACATGTGGAGACGACAAGGCTAAGAGACACACAGAAGTTTCCTGACTCACTGGCATTTCTTCCTCAAGAGGAGGTATGCAAACACTGAAGAGCCCATGAGCACTGGTCTGCGCTTGAGCAGTCTGTTCCAGATTTAGCTTTGTACTAAGTCACTTCGTGATTCGTGAACAGATGAGTTAAAAACATCTCTGATAGGAGTCTCGCTGAGTCTCACAGTGACAGCATGACAGCATGGTGTGAGACAAGGAACGGAGCAACAAATGGAGCAGTGCTTCTGGTGCCGCTCTTGGCCTTGACAGTGACCCGCTCAGGTGTTTCCCGTGTCTGCACATCTACCCGCCCCACATATATGGGGTAACCACAGAAGCCCAGGTGAACACGGAAATGGCAAGAAAGATACATTCTCTGCTCTCAAGGGGTTGACACCCCAGGGCAGAAGAAGAGGATGTTATAACTTACCTGTTAGTTTTCACATCTACCCTGACACCTCACGACCGTGTTATTAAACTATCCAAGATGGAACTCAAACCTGTGCACCTCCCACCTCTTGTTTGGACTGATGCAGCAAAACCACACCCATCTACCCAGTGCCTCTCAGGACAATCAGCTGTCCCTGGCCACCCACTGTGGTGCCTTCAGAGTTTTAATATTAGTGACAATGACAAACCTATTGCTGTTTCCAGGCACAGCAGGCCGAGCACTAGCAAGTGCCATGCCAGAGACCTCATGACAGCAACCCGAGAGCTGTGCTGTTCCTCCCAGATCAAAGACAAAGAAACTGAGGGTCTGAGGTTCTGGCTGATCTGCTCAAGGTCACACTCTTTGAAGATGGCACAGCTTAGACTAAGAGCTGCTTGTGTCTGGCCCCGACATCCAGGTTCTGCTGTGATGGTGCTGTCTCAGGGCCTGGATGAAAGGTCACCACGTGTTCTCTCCCAGAACTTGAGTGTGTGTGAGAGTACCCAGGAACGTGTGTGCACTTGGGCATTCTTTCTCACCCTCTCCAGGATCTGTAACTGGCTGTTGTAGGACACTGTCCTCCAAGTGTGGTCATCAGAGCAACTGGGATTAATGGCAAGCGACCTTTACGGTCAGGGCTGCTGACCCCTCCCCCCCAGGACGGAAACACCTCCCTCCCCACTTCACACAGCGCTGCCCCAGCTGCACACAGGCTCAGGAGGTGCTGGAGCAGAGAGAAGCAGAGGCCTAACTGAAGAGATAACTCCAGCCACACAGCTGTGAAGTCATCAGCTGTATGAGACTTCAGCCATGTGGACATTTGGGGGTCACCCATGTTCCTGCGGGTACGCTTAGTAACTCACTGGGTCACAGAGCTAAACTCGAGGACTCATTACTTTGTCTACGCCCCAATGGGCTGGTATCTCAGTGGCTACTGGCTGAAGGAGCTCCCGCAACATACTGTTGGTTCCCTATCTGGGACAAACAAACATTTGCTTATGTCTCCCTAAGAAAAGTTCATGAAGCAATTTACCTCTATACTTTTTGTTTGTTTCTTTTTTTTTTTTTTTTTTTTTTTTTTTTTGAGACAGGGTTTCTCTGTAGATTTTGGAACCTGTCCTGAACTCGCTCTGTAGACCAGACTGGCCTCGAACTCACAGAGACCCGCCTGCCTCTGCCTCCCGAGTGCTGGGATTTAAGGCATACGCCACCACCGTTGGGCTTTACCTCTACACTCTAACACTACCTTAGACCACAATACTTTCCTGTGTGTGTGAGGATCGATCTGTGCGTTCCAGAAAGTGTAAGCAACAGCCCCGAGTTCTATCCACTGCAGTCACTGGCAAACCTAACCCAGTCATGACATAAAAATATACCCTGGCAACAACCTAATATCCCCAGAGGGTAAAACCACTGGCAATAGCCCAGGGCCTCTGATAGTACTGTGGTCAGGCAAGGCTTGACGGATGACTGCAGACTTCTTTAAACAGGTTAGACCATTGTCGGAGCTCACCATTGCGAGTCAGCTTGGGAGTGGTTCGGGAATTCACCAGGTTCTCCATTTCCAGATGGATATCTTTTGTTTCTCCGCTATCATACAAATGGCGCACCTGGCAGAAAGTTGAAAGGTCGAAAAGGAACATCAAACCCCAAATAGCAAATCCCCACTGAAAAGAAACAAGCTGGTAAAGTCTATATATTTATTTTTACTTTCTGGCAGTGCTGGGAGTCAGGGTCAGAGTCTTGTGTGGCTAAGCAGAGCTATACGCCCATGGTAAAGCTTAGATAGAATCTACATGATGACCTTAGCGCTTTAGTGGACTGGGGTTTTGACACACAAAACTTAAACGAAGCAGCTGTGCTGAAAAAGTAAGCAGCTGGCTTTAACAGTCCCTCTGGCCAGACACTGCCCACCTTCAACATATTTATAAACACTGCTCAGACACACAGAGAAGCCTGGAGACATCAGGCAGAAGGTAAAGAAGAGAGCCCTCTAGAATGCAGACAAACGTGGGAAGGAGGCTGCTTCCTGATGCATCTTACTCCCTGGGACTGCTATGCTCTGGTGGATGTCATAGGAAAGGCGGCTGTGCAGATTCTAAAGGAGTCAGGACAGAATCTAGGCTAACACTATCGACAACGCTTCTGCTCACAGACAGCACCTTAACCTTTCGCGAGAACAATCGCGTCTGCCTGACGATGATGCTGTGTGTAGGCAGGTTACCAACTACACCCCGCAGGTGCAGAGCTGAGGCTCTGAGGAAGCCAAACAACCTGGCTGAGTCTTGGCTGATGGGTGGTGAGCCATCAGTGACGTCATCCTTCCTGACCACGGAACCAGTCGGGGCCTTTGCCCTGCTCTGTGTGGTCTGGATTAGAAGGTGTAGGGTGAAGTTCTGGGTCTTTCGTTTTTTTGTCACTTCTGATCTTCTACAAGTCAATAAAATGACTCTACTTAGCTAGACATGGTGACTCGCACCCGACCATAGCTCCAGCACCCAAGAAGCTGATCCAAGAGGATCATCGTGAGTTCAAAGCCAGCCTGGGCTATGTAGTTAAGTCCAGGTGTGCTTGGCTTACAGCACATTCAAGTCTCCCCACTCTCACCACAAATGCAGAACAACCGACCAACAAACAAACAAACAAACAAAAAAAGATGGAAGGATGACTCTCTGTGGCCCAGCTGCTGAATGTGGTAATGGGAAATAATATCTACTTTCAACAACACAGAGATATCAACTTGGATTACTTAAAGTGTGTGCTGTATAATAACAAACATAGCTACACACATTCCTATTGGAATATATACTGTATAATAACATACACAGTTATACACATTCCTGTTGGAATATATACTGCATAATAACATACATAGTTGTACACATTCCTGTGGGAATGTATGCTGTATAATAAGACAGACAGCTATACACATTCCTGTCTTGTCTACTGACCAGAGTTGAGCATCTAGAACACGGGGCAAGGAGTACATAACTGACAAGAAGGCTCTTACCTGGCTTGGCCGAAGGAAGTTGATATTAATATTGGGATACCTAGTGACAGGGTCGATGCTATACTGGCTGAAGTTTTTGCTCACGTTCTCAGGGGTGGTCTGAGGCAGCAACCTGTAAATGCTTTCCCTGCAATGACATACAACAGTGTGCTCACATGCTGTGACTAGGACCAAATTACCCCACAGATTAGCAGTCATCCTGATGAATCTAGCTAATTAAATCAATCTCAGCGCTTCCCTGCAGACCCAGCGTTCAGTGACTCCATGGACCTGGATCAGGGAAAAGGAAGCGCAGGGACAATTCTGTCGGAGGTGGCAAATGGCGCTAATTCAGAAGGCTGTTGTGTAGTGTGCTGATATTTACTATGGTTTTTAAGAAATTGAAAAGGATCCTATGGCTAGCTAGTGTGGGGTTAGTGAAATGCATAGTGTGTCTTGTCCTGAGTCCTATCCCCTCAGTCACCCTTTTTGAACCATCCCCCTCAGTAGCAGAACATTTCATCTAAAGGATGAAGGATACTTCCAAAACATCTGTTAGCAGAGGTTACTTCCTCAAAGGTCACCTGCTGGAAGTCAGGTCACCTGCTGGAAGTCCGGTCCCCAGCATGGTGGTAGTGAGGTGGTAGATGTGGTAGCTCACACCTACAATTCTAGCACGCAGACAGGGGAATGCTTTGAGTTCAAGGTCAGCTGGGACTGTGGAGTGAGTACTAAGCCAGCCTGGGTTACAGAGGGAGACTCTTATCTCAAAACACAAAAACAAAGGAAAAATGAGCTTTGCCGTTACATCCAGATGCATGCCTTACATTAACTATCTAAAATGACAGACGGTGCTGGCTGGTTTTTATGTCAACTCAACACAAGCTAGAGTCATCTAAGAGTAGTGAATCTCAATTAAGCAAATGCCTCTAATAAGATCAGGCTGGGCGTGATTGATGTGGGAGGACCCAGCCCATGGTGGTGCCACCTGGGCTGGTGGTTCTGTAAGAAAGCAGGCCAAGCAAACGAGGAGTAAGCCAGGAAGCAGCACCCCTCCATGGCCTTGGCCTCAGCTCCTGCCTCCAGGCTCCTGCCCTGCTTTAAGTTCCTCTTCTGACTTTGATGATGATCAGTAATGAGGAAGTGTAAGCCAAATAAACCCTGTCTTCCCCAAGATCACTGGTCACAGTGTTACCACAGTAACCCAGGCAGAAGTTAGGACCAGGAGTGGGGAATGGCTGTGACTGGCCTGACTATGCAGATTTTGGGGGAAGCATGGAAGACTGGTTCTCTGGACTAGAAAAGCAGCAGAGCACTGTAACCAGTTTAACGGCCCATTCTACCAAGAGCTTAGAGGACAATCACACATAGAGCAATGTGGATTACCGCAGCCCAGCTCAAGAGGTTTCAGAAGGGAACAATATTCTCAACTGGGTTAAAAGCCATTTTTTTTTCTCTTTTTGTGTCCTGCAGTTCACATTAATTCTTGCAGCTAGTTGTATTCTTCATCAACTCCTGATCCACTGCTAAAAGTCATAAAAGCCATTCTTGTAATATTTTGGAAAGAAAGAAAATGAAAGAAAGGTAATCCTAAGAATGTGCCTGAGGCTAAATTGCAGAGTTCTATACTAATATTACTGGTAAAAGAGATTTCAAGATAGCCTACTATTAACTCTGTCACGTGGTTATTAGTAACCAGTCTTTTTTTTTTGAGACAGGGTTTCTCTGTAGCTTTGGTGCCTGTCTTGGAACTAGACCAAGTTGGCCTCGAACTCACAGAGATCTGCCTGCCTCTGCCTTCCGAGTGCCCGGCTTAGTAACCATTCCTATGCAGGTCTACAATGAAAGAGAACAACAGGGCAAAAGAAATCCAAGACATACAGTCTGAGCGGAAAGGGAGCACAAGGAAATTTAACCAAGTTCTTGGCACCAAGAACTGTGCTAAAAGAGATAAAGAGAGACCTGGTATGAAATGGTAAAAAGGGAGTGGTCCCCTCAGGGCAAGGTTCCACCCAGCTAGCCCCTCAGCTAAGGAAAGGAAAATGACTAAGGAATCTTCTGCTCCTAAAAGGAAACAAATCAGTTTATGCAAATGTAATGGAGGGAGGAGCCAGGCTCCATCCCAAGTGGGCAGCCACACTAGGAAATACCAGCTGCAAAGTTTAGGGTTAGGCTCTAAAGTTTAGAGAGTCAGGAAGGATGCTTGAGTAAAGGTGTTGTGGGATCTTCCTCTTAGGTTAAGAAGAGCTGTTGAGGCCTGGCTACGGCAGGGGAATGCCTGCAAGGAGGCCCTGAGGGGCCATGTGAAGATGTAAAAGCGAAGCCTGGACTATGCTGGAGATCCCAGAGCCTTGGGCGGTCTTCCAGGGAGAGTGGCACACAGGGAGTGGAACCAGCCCAAGAGAACACTTTGATATTAGATACAGACTCTGTCCTCATTATATCCCTGTTCAACCTGCTTTGAATGGTAATAGTAATGTATAGTCTGTGCCACTGTATGTTGGAAGTATGTAATTTGCCTTTTGATTTTACATTCAAGAGACTGCCTTCATCTCAGAAGAGACAGTGGACTTTTAAAAATGCCGAGACTGTGGTTGCTATGGGGATTTCTGAAGTTGGACTAAATGAATTCTGCATTACAATATGGCCACAAGACTGTGGGAGCTAGGGACTGAAATGTGGTGGTTTAAATGAGAAGGGTGCCCAAAGACTCGTTTGTCTGAATACTTGGTCCCCGGTTGGTAGAATTGTTTGCGATGGCTTAGGAGATGTGGCCTTGTTGGAGGGGGTGTTACCAGGAGTGGGCTTAGAGGTTTCAAAAACCCGTGCCATTTTCATTTAGCTCTCTCTCGGCTTCATGCCTCTGGATCAGATGTGAGCTCTCAGCTGCTGCTCCAGCGCCATGCCTGCCTGCCTGGTGTCGTGCTCCCCACCATGGCCATCACGATAGCCTTCTGAAACTGTCAGCCCCAAATAAACTTCTTCTTTTATAAGCTGCTTGGTCATGATATTGTGTCACAGTAGAAAAGTAATAATATCAACTATCAGAGAATAATATCAATTATCAGTTTCATCCAGGAAATCTCACATTTCTGGTTCTCTTAGTCAGGGTAAACAGCAAGTAAATCCCAGTGTCCCCGCCTCATTTACAATCATCTGTTTCCAAACATCTGACATCCAGGGGTCCAAGAAATGTTTACAAGCATGCTGGGGTTTCCTCTTCAGCTAGTCACTTCCAACAGTGCATGTTTCCACTGTGAGCACGCTCCCACTGCAAGCACATTCCCACTGCAAGCACGTTCCCTCTGCTAGCACGTTCCTACTACAAGCATGTTCCCTCTGCTAGCACGTTCCTACTACAAGCATGTTCCCTCTGCTAGCACGTTCCTACTACAAGCATGTTCCCTCTGCAAGCATGTTTCCACTGTGAGCATGCTCCCACTGCAAGCACGTTCCCTCTGCTAGCACGTTCCTACTATAAGCATGTTCCCTCTGCTAGCACGTTCCTACTACAAGCATGTTCCCTCTGCTAGCATGTTCCTACTACAAGCATGTTCCCTCTGCTAGCACGTTCCCACTGCGAGCATGTTCCCTCTGCTAGCATGCTCCTATTGTGAGCACATTCCCACTACAAGCACGTTCCCACTGCAAGCATGTTCCCACTGAGAGTACATTTCCTGTGCTAGCACGTTCCCTCTGCGAGCAGGTTCCCACTGTCACACTGGCCTATGGAGCATGGGTGCCAACATGCTGCTTCTGTGTATTTGTTCATGTAATTATTAAAAGGTGTCAGGACCAAGTCAGTGGTGCACAAAGATGCAGACAGCATGTGCCAACAGTAGACGCTGTCTGAGCAGGGTTATGAGGTTTCTATGATTTTACACAACAGTGCCGTCCTTGCCTTTCTCTACTTAGACAAGAAAGCATCTTTAAAAAGAACAACTGAAAACGAGGGAGGAAGAACTTGCACACGGCTGAGGAGCAAGCAGCTCAACTCCCCAGTCCTGAAGGAGGCACCCATGGCTTCTTCCCATTACCTCTCTGCCAGGACTTCCAAGGGGCTGGTGCCCAGAGACCAGCTTCGTACCATCCAGGCAGAGTCCATAGCAGCCAGAAAGCCCCGGGCTATTCCTGTTCCCATTGGCCAGAAAGGCTGCAAAGGAGAAATACACAGAATTGAAGTAACGCACTATTAACAGAGGAAAGTGCCCCAGGCATCCACCATCGCTGTTCTCGTAAGGGAGTCTCTGCTCACCCACAACCTGAACACCTGGACTCACTCATTATCTCCCTTTTACCACTGCCTCTACCACTTAGTTCTCTGCCCCTTTCGGTACTCACCTCCAGGAGGCTGTCCCCAACCAGAGCTACTAGTAACTGGTGTCCATTTTGTTCCCGTACCAAGGCAGCATTTTCAGAGGCGTACATACAGGTAAAGTCAAACATGGCCACATCAGGCTGCCCGTAGTGATTGATGGCAAAATCCAGAGAAGGCAGTTGCTGCTGGGTAGAGAAGTCTGCAGCCTCCCGGGCATAGTTCAGCAGGGCCTCCTGGTCCACATTCTCCCGGGAAAGTAATAGCTCTGTGTCTGTGTAGTCCTGTCCAGGAAGAGGTCAAAAGAGGTCAAGTTGGAGCAGCCCAAGCAGGGATGCCTGGCCAGCCAAAACCCCACAATGCAAATCAAACATGACCTGGTCTCATGGCGTTTTTCTCCCTAAGATGTTTTAACATTCCTAAACCAAATCTTTTTACACCAGTTAAAAAGAACAGGGATGGGGGAGGGGTCTTAGTTAAGGGTGAATCAGTTTTGCTGCCTAAGAGACCTGGCTCTCCCATTCACTAGCGGCAAAGCTCATCCACCTCAGAGTTGCTACAGTTATCAAGTAAAATAGCCGCATAACAGCACCTTGTAAAACGAACGGGCATTTTAAAATTTACGGTTTTCCTATCATCACTTTATTTTGGGTGTCTGGTGGGTTTTGGAGGCAAGAAATTCAGAGTTATTACACCTAAAGGAAACCTGAAAACTTCAGTGCAAAGAGAAGCACGGTGTGGAGCGAGAAGTGGTTCAGGATGATGCGAAGGAAACACTGAAAATGAACCAGAGGTTTCTAAGCCACACCGAGGACTCTGCAAGGCTCCAGAAAAACCCATCAACAAACAAAAGGGACGGCAGTGCAAAAAGGACTTTCTATGTAGAGAACCGAGAGACCCTTCCTCTGTTTTGGAGGTTCCTGTGCATTGAGGCAAGTCTTCTCCCCTAAAGTGGGGCCTGTGGGTTCCAAGTGCACCTAACGGTACTCAGTTACAACACAGGTTTTCAAAAGCCAAAACACGAACACTTATGTCAGTCCTGGAAGTACTGTCTGTTCAATGTTAAGAGGCCACAGTGGCTTTAGTATTTAGCAGCTTGAACTCGCTTACGTGACAAAAATATAGGGGCAAAGTAAATTGGGCCTCAGCATTTCAGACTGTCCTTATTCAATGCTGAGTGATGACCCAGATCAGCATGGACGGTTGGTTTGAGTCGTGACTCTGTCCTCGGGCATCCCAATTGCTATATAACAGAAGAGCCCAAGATAATGACCGACCAGTTTTACACAGCATCCAGCAAACATGCCTTTTGTTTGGCAGGGAACTCTGTACCAAGCAAGGGCTTTGTCTTGCGGGTCCCAAGGCAGCACAGGGCTGCCATGCTGAGATGCAGACGTGAAGTGGAAAGGAGACTTTGTGTAGCAAGCACGTGCTCGTCAGCTCACTCCCCAGTCTGCTGTAGATAAAGCAACAGTGTGACTCATTCTAAGGGGCCTGGTGTGTTACCGTCCTGCAGACACAAAGAGCTCCCTAAGAGTCAGCTGAGACTGCTGGGAACTGCATGGGGTTAAGTCAGTGCAAGCGAGACTTCTATCCATTCATCACACGGAGACAGCAATTCCCGCATCCAGATCTGCGAGGCCACGTGAGACACCAGCCACGCTCTTTAAAGAACCATCCTCCCGGGATTTAGATTTCAGGGCGTCAGCTCAGGGTATATCATACAATTAGTCACCCAGAAAAAGGGCTGAGCTGGAACCGGCTAAGGTTAGACACCAGGCTTCTGCTGTTAGTTAGAAAGATCCCTAGATATCCCGATCTGGTCAGGTCAGTGTTTGCGGTAAAACTTGGGTCACTGTCAGGCTACTATAAATACCAAGGGCTGTTTCTTGGTTCAGCACTTGCCATCCTGCCCCGAAAAGAGGACCCTCTAACGTGGGTCCTGGTGGTGCAGGCATTTAATCTCAGCTACTCAGAGGCGAAGGGAAGATGAATAGACTTTAAGGCTTGCATGGGGCTATCAAGGCCGGCCTGAGCCACTTAGCAAGAACACCTCTCAAGGGAAATAGTTCCCTGGAAGAAAGTCAAGGGATGCAGCTCAGTGACAGAGTTCTTGCCTAGCATGCACAAGGCCCTCGGTTAGTCCCCATTACCGTGGTTGGGAAATTAGTAGGTGTGGGAGGGTGTATAGATCAACAATTGTCATGTATGGAATTCACTATTGCTATAAATCAGGTCATCTAAAGTTAAACTGGCTAATTACGCAGGATGTGACATTTGACGGTGGGTCTAAAACGGTCAAGGAGCAGGAGAGGTGAGAGAGGAAGGGGCTGGGTTTATTGAACCAATCTGACCAGGTCGGTAACTGTTAAAGCTAACCCTAAGCACGGCCGCACAGGCCCATCCTACCCTCCTCCTGTTCCTCCTGTTTATAGTTTCAATTTTCCATACTAAACATATTTTTAAGTTCAACTAATCAATAGCAGGGGTTCCCAGATGTGTTTTATGCCACTTCTCTTCCCTTACAGGAAAAACCCAACAGACTAAAATTCTTAGTGATCACATCAGGCAGCTCCACAAAGATGTCGCCTGGAGGGAACCCATGGCTCACATGCAGTATCACCCCTTTGTCCAGCAAGCTCTGCTTTTTGGCCGTCATAACGAAGTAGTGTGTGTCATCTTTGTAGTAGACGATGTTCTCCAAATCAATGCCTGCAACGAGAAGATGCGTGTGAGATTTCATGGAGTCCGGAACTGCAGGGAACCAGCAAGGCTGGACTTGGGGCTCACAGAGAGCACCGAGAGCACCAGGCAGGAGAGCTGCCTGGGTGCAGATCCTCACTTCCTGCACAGAGCATGGAAATCGTGAGGTCTGCATTCTTCTGTGCTGCCCTATAACTCACTTAGTAGCCTAGGTTATCCTAAAAACAATGCCCGATAGTAAACAAAACGTGACAAGGGGAAAAGCAAAGCCGAAGAGAGGTTAATCTACAAGAGGGGATGGGTTATGTACTAGGTAAGGCCTCTCTGATAATCACCAAGGAAGCTGGAGGCATCTCCTAGATTTTTAACAGGATAGATATCTAAAGATATCTAAATGCAGAGAGAGAGATATTGAATTTTTTATTCAGTTAACCTGCAAGATACATGGAATGGAAAGAAACCAAGCTCTAGAAAACAGAATGAAGAAACTTTTTTTGGTTCGTGGCAGCAGAATATCTAACTCACTCCATCAGAAAACAGCCACCCACCATCCCAGTGGCTGCAGGTAAGCTCAGATGACTTCAGAGAAGGCTAACAGCGATAGCAAAGGCCACGGTGTCAACAACCCAGAGCTGCCAGTGGGAGCCTGCTCTTCCGGCAGAGAGGCTGGCTCATAGGGCGGGGGAAGGAGCTGGGGATAGCTGACACAAGGCAAAACCAACAACAAACCCCAGGGTGGCCTGGTCACTGAGGACGGCACAGGAAGGCAACAGCGTGGCAACAGGGTAAGGACAAAGGAGAGTGACAAACGAACGGAGGACACAACAGGGACATCCATGGCTACCCAAGCCAACAACCACTGCACTCTGGAGGCGCTGACACCAACCTGTGGCTTCTCTCAGCTCCTGGAAAAATTTTTGGTTGAATATAAAAGCAACACCACTGATCTCCTCTACTTTGGCCTCTGCGGTTGTGTTTCGGTTAATAAAATTTGCTGTGATGGCAATGGCTAGCTTGCCACGGAATTCTTTCCGACGAAATCCTAGAGGGAAAGAGAGCAGGGATAAGGACTTCAAATCAGAGACTATGGAAGGGAAACTCACCTAACGGGGATGGAACAACTCAAGAAAGAAGTCCCCTTGCACATCATGGACAACGTGAAATCCGTCTGACCAGATTACTGCTCAGTACTAATGGTCACCCTTAAGATGGAGGGTGCTGTGTGTGTTACACTTTCATGCATAGACTAAAAGCTATGGTGCCAACACCTCCAAGGGCAGCTTGTCTCCTAGTGCTCTGTGGGAAACGCCCCAAGCAGGCACTGACTGGGCAGCACACATGCAAATCTTAGGGCTGTGGTCTCTGGGGACAGGACAGCCTCCAACACGTGACAGCCCAGGCAAGGGAGAACAGTCCAAAGCCAGTACCTTCCAGGGTGTTCCTACGCCCATCCCCACCGATGATCACTTCAAATTCATATTCTGATACAGGATGAGTTTTGGGGTGCACCAATGCTCGCCATCCTATCCCTGTGGACCAAAAGCAAAATGAAGGCCACAACCCAGATGAAGCCACACCCAGACACACAGATCACACGGCGTTCCAATCCAAAGTACGACACATAACAGAACAAGGGCCAGCCTCACACAGAGTTTTGACAAGAGCTCACACAGACACTTTCTCTACCTTTTCATTTTCTATAATACAAAAGCCTGCCACGCCTAAGTCCGTGCCAAAGGCCTCTTGGGTAAGCCAAAAGTTCTCAAAAGCGCAGGCTGCATGAACAAAGCCCCTTCAGTCAGGGCTGAAAACCACCTGCAAGCCCTTCTGGTTCCTCCCATGATCTCATCTGTTCTTACCCACTCAGGGCCCTCATGCCTTCCTCTGTCCGACTCACGTTCATTCTCTTGGTCCTCAGGAGGCTGAACGAGTCCTTGGAATTCCACATTGACATGGATTTCAATGCCTAAGATCAAGGCGACTTTCAGGAGGATTAGCTGGAGCTGACGGATACCTAGAGGAACACAAGACCTTGATGGCAAGGGGACGGGAAGGGGAGGGCCTCCTGGTGTCTCCCCTCCATCCATGTCTGCGTACGTTCCCAAGGGCTGGCGCAGCAGACAAGTCTCACAAGTTCTCTTCCTTCATGTTGTAAAGATAACATCAAACAGTGGAAGGAACGTTCTGGATATATTAGGCCACCCCATTTATGGAGCCGGGTATTCCAAATAACCTAACACAATGGCAGAGGGGTCCAGCGAGAGCTATCGCTTCCAGGAGCATCCAGAGTCTTCAGAGGTGTCTGCTTACTCAAGCACAGGAGAGGCCAGCGCGCACGGCGCGCAGGGAAGATACCACGTGCCTTCCACTCTAACCCCCTGCTGACCTCCGATTCACAAAAGAAACTACAACCCCATCCTATCTCTTACTGTTTCCCACCATCGGAGACTTACGGTTATGGAAACTGAGGTCCAAAAGGACTGAATCCTGCTCATGATCACAGTCATAAACGTATTTGATGCCTAATGAATCCCTACTAGATCTGGCCTCAATGACAGGTTATAGTGAGACAGAAATTCTATCCCTTGTCTAAGATACCTCAGCCCTAAATGAATCTGGCCACAGATAAGGACCACAAATCTAGGCGTCACCGACCCTAGGGCCTCTCTTAAGGCCAAATTTACCTGCAGCCTCTGTCTAATGAGCTCCGAGCACGTGCAAATCCCCCAAGTCATTCTGGTCACTCTCAACTGACCACACCCTCGCCCTTCTGAGTCACACTCCCAAAGACTCCCTGGGACCCACACTAACACACTTTATTTTTGCAGACAACTGTGGGTTCCAAGACGCTTAACAAATTACAGCCTGGCAGATGGGCCGAGCACTTGGTCTTGCCAGCGGAATGTGGCAGCCGCCAGCTAGTGTTGGATAAATTGGTATAACCACTTCAAACGGCTGACTTTGTTTCCAGGTCACATATGGAGGCGCTCAGAACAAGTGCTCCTTACTAACATCTCCCTAGACGAATCATCAGCAGGAAACAGACTACGCTGCAGCTTGATGATGCGGACACCGCCCTGGACCGCTTTCAGATACCCTGCTTCGTGAAAACATGGCTGTCCTAAGAAAAATACAAGGCTCTGACTTTACCAGAATACAGACTCTCAGGGGCAGACTTGGCATTTGTGACTAAGCTATGACTCTTCCTTCTCTGTGTGTGGTTTCCCATGCCTGTGTCCCCAGGGTGCTGTTTTCCTGCATTAATAGAGGGTATGCATGATCACAACACAGAACCCAAGCCTGTGGACTCCCTTCCACTAAACTATGAACCACCAGAGGGCTGGAATCCAAACTGTCCACCTTATTCCAATGCAAGGGTACATCCTGGCTGAGGAGGAATTCCTCAGGTAACCTACCTGCCTGTCTACTGAACATGGAAACAAGAGGAGTTGGTGGTACTCACTGATGTGATCGATGGCTCCAGCACAGAACTTGCCATAGAATTTCTTGGCACCCAGACCTCGAAGATCATGTATGGTGAAGGGCCAGAGATGCAAGACATTGTTTCGGGAGAAGGCATCTCTCTTCTCAATAACGACCACTTTGGCTCCCAATAAGGACAAGTCGATGGCTGTTCGGAGACCACAGGGGCCAGCTCCAATGATGAGACACTGGAAAATACAGGTGCTTTCAGGGCAGAGGCCACGCCTCTCAAAACACACTTCTGGTAACTATCACTCCAGGGCCATACTCCATGACTGAGACACCTGAAGCCTAGGACAGCAAAGCCCTTGCAGTGGCTTGAAGGAAGAGTTCATGATTCCTGTGTACACAGAAGACTGAAACCCAACCATGTCTACCTCGAGCAGCCTAGAGGACCCACAGATCGGCAAGACTTAAGCGGACCATCATCTCAACAAACAGTATGAAAATCACATCTCGTCTTTCATCAAAACAGAACCTTTAGGAAGTTTCTACGTCATAGGCAGGTTGCTGTTTAAATATAAGATTATTAGCAACACTCAGGCAATTGAGCCTGGGTATACCATGCACATGCTTCTCAGGGGGTAACTTTTAAGACTCAAAAGTTCATGTATGGAAAAATTTGTTTTTTGTTTTTAAGTATTTTTTATGTGTATAAGCGTGAGCCTGAGTGTGTGTATGTGAACTTGAGTGTGCGTATGTGAGCCTAAGTGTGTGTTTGTGAGCCTGAGCATATATGTGTGATCCTGACTGTGTGCATATGAGCCCAAGTATGTGTATGTGAGTCTGAGTGTATGTGTGTATACTCCTTCAGAAGAAGCACTGGATATCCTGGAATTGGAGCTTTGTTTTGTCTTGTTTCAAAATACATTTATTTTTGGGTGTGTGTGTATTGCAGGTGCCCTGTGTGTATTGGATGTGCCTGTGTGTGTACTGCAGATTTCCTGGAGCTGTAGCTTTGAGCCACCTACTGTGGGTGCTAGGATCCCAACTCCAGTCCTCTGCAAAAACAGCCAGTGCTCTTAACTGCTGAGCCATCTCTCTAGCCCCTGATATGAGTTTTAAAGTCATTTCTAGACTGGAAGTTTAGGGAAGTGCTTTTGTTAACCTACTGGGGCAGGACAGACCCTTAAGCAGCCTGCACTTCACACACAGAGGGAAGACACACAATGCTTTGACTTCATATTCTTTTTATTCATTTTTGCAAGAGAAAGATAGAGAGCGTGTGTGTGTGGGTTTTGTTGTTGTTGTTTGTTTGTTTGTTTTTGAGAGGAGGAGATACTGAGGCCGGAACCCAGAGCCTGTGAAACAAGTAGTCTATCTCTGAGCTCCCCTTAGGCACTCATGAAAGCCATGCCTTCTAATCTTGAAATTTCTCCATGGGATGGGTCTCTAGGTGTCTCATAAGGTAACTTATAAGTCATGAAAAGACAAATTATCAGCCCTGAAGCCACTGGAAATTTGCTGACTAACGTCGAGACCTCTCTCAGAAGGAGTTCTTCAAGAAGAAGGCAGGAACTGCCTCCGTCCCTTTCACTTGCTCACACCTACCCCGACTCAGGCGAGCGCACATCCTCACGTCCTCACTCAGTGAGTGCAGAGCTCAGGCTTCACCCAAGCCATTCTGTGGAGACTCTATCTTTCTACACCGTGAAGAGCCACAGAAATATTTCCATTCCAAGGTCCCTGTTTGTGAATTACAGTCAACCTTTAGGCTATGGACAGGAGGAAGCCTGACACTGTGACAAAGCTTACCTGGTGCTGATATGGAAAGGTGATCCTGGGAAAGGTGACAGGCCAGGAACCATGAAGTCACATTCAGACAGTGTACTCATGGGGGCCTGGCTACAGATGTCCCTGCTAAGGGACCTGCATCCTTTGATGGTGTGAGGTTAGGGGGAGGGCTTTCCATTCACCTGCCCTCAAACTCTGAATGCCCAATAAGCAAATACATGGACCATGCTCAGAACAGGGTCTACAGGGTGGAAGTGTCAAATGAACACAGGTGACAAAATTTCAACAAAGTTTAACCCTTCAGCTAAGCCGAGGCCGTGCTTTCCCCCACTCTCCTCATCTCAGTTTCTCATGGAAGCCAGGCCCCAAGCACAGCCAGGTTTACCTTTGTGTTGGTGCAGGCTTTCCCCTTTTTGTAGTCTTTGTGACTGCCCCGCTTGTCCAATTTGGCCCAGAGGGCTTTGGCCTTCCAGTAGTTGAGCTTGGACTTGAGCTTGTGGTAGAAGGAGCGATAGTCCTTAGGCTTCAGTTCCAGGTGGTCACAGAGCTCTTGGAAGGCCCTGAGGGTTCCCTTGCAGGTAGTGGCCTGGACGAACCGGTCGAAGAGGACGTGCGCTTGGTTCGTTGTCTCCTGCTTCCTCTCCTCCATGCTCCCCTACTCTTGGCACAACCGCAGAGCGGGCAGTGGAATGGCCGCTGATCCACCTGGCACTGTCACCTTAGTCTAAAGGAAAACAAGGAGGAGAAAGAAAACGGTCAGCATCTCTGCGCCTGTGAGAGACACGTTCCTTCCCAAAGAGTGGCGACACTCGTGTCCTTGACAGATGTGCACTGAAACGTTCCAGGCACCACACAGGGTGTTGGGGAGCTGACGGTCTAGCAGGCAACATGATCACAGACACAGTGTTACAATGGGCTATTCAGGGACCACAGAGGCTTTCAGCCAGGCAAGGGGGGGCATGCAAGACTGAGTGGGGAGGTCGCCCCCACTGTCCTGTGAGGGTTTCATACACAGCAATCAAGAGTGACTCCCAGTTTTCCAATGGAGGCCACTAGGAAAGCACAGCAAGCCAAACAATTAAAATGGCACGCGCTCATTTGTGGGGATGGCTGGAGACCTCACTGTCTTGAACCCACTACCCGGAGGTACTGAGCACGAATCACCTTGAAGTTTACCGAGTGGCTGGTGGGGGAGACCAGAGCTACACCAATCTGACAGAGGCCAGCCGGATGACAAGCCCTCTTGAAAGACGGCTGTAAGAATTGGTACAGAGGGCTGTGGAAAGCCAAAGGACCGTGTCGGAGATGGCTGAGAAGCAGGAGCCACAGCGGTCACTTGGCACGTAAGAATCGCCAAGCTTTCACCACATGTCGTACAGCGGGGCACGTTTAGAACCATCACATTTTCCAATTCCGTATTTTAGACTAATAATGATGGGATCCATACCAAGGAATCATCAGAAATGGCGACCACCAGTCTCCCCATATGTGTGCAGACAAGAATCGGAACAGACGGGAAACAGCAGCTTTACATACTTGTGCACCCACTCCTCCCCCCATCTCGTCTGTGCCGTGTTTAAGGAACCACTATTAAGAGGCATACAACAGGGAGTGCAGGGAGTCCCGCCCCAGCCTGGAGTCTGCACATGACCCTCAGAAGTCCGTCTTCCTCCTGTGGCTCTAGTTTCCAGTTTGGAAGGTGAGAAGGAAGGACTGAGGAGCTGCTAACTCTCAGAGCCCCGACATCCTGAGCCAAATGCTAGGACGATTCTGACCGCAGCAATCTCACAGTGCTCCAGTCAGAACAGCCCAGTCACCTCTGGGATCAATGAGACTGGGAGGGGCTTTGCCACTAAGAGGCTTTACTCTGGGATTACGGGAGGAACTGGACAGATGCACCGCACTTAATGCTGAGGGGCAAAGAGTTGCCCACGATCCAGTGGATGGACTCACACTGGTGGGAGCCTCCTGGCTGTTGGTGCTGATGGAACCAATTCTTGGAGACAGACCCAAATTCTACGACACGGGAGACCCTAAGACTGAGTGAAGCTGTTTCTCTGGGAAAATCACCATGCAACAGAAGGCTCAAGGCAGTGGGGGATGTTCGTTTTTCTACACGTGCCGCTAAAGCTTCATGGGATTAAATCAAAACCCCTGAGACACGTCTTGGGTTCCACAGGAGGAGGTGGGAGGTACAGAGATCAGCGTTTCCCTCCTGCTTCCCAGGGGAGAGGCCAAACCCAGGAGTGCAAGCTGGGGATTCTTAGCACACACACTGGCTTGGTTTTTTACCACAAAACCATGACATGCTCAATGGCCCTCCTGGCTCTGGATACCACTCTGCTAATAACCATGGCCTGTCTCGATAGTCACGAGGCCAAGAGCAGAGGATTTAAAAAGAAGAATGAATATCTGGGGGTGTGGCTCAGTGGCAGAGCACTAGTGTGTAGAAGGTTCTGGTTCCACCCCCAGCCCCACAAGTAAAGAAGAGATGCAAAGACAAATAAAAGAAATCCTGGAATCAATCAGAACCAACCTCCAGTCTCCCCTAAACCAAGGTTTATTTTAGGTCATGGCGGCAAGAAAATATTCTGAAGGCCATAAAGAGTCCACTCTTTTCTTACAAGCCCAGACTTACAAATGGTAGCCAGTCAAAAGACAGCTTGTAAGAGTGGAAAACTCCACACTTCTGTATGAGGAGGCAGGAGAAAGGGTGGCAGGAACAATAGCCGACTGTGACCAGGTTTCAGAGCAGGCATTGCCCTGGCCCTCCCAACCCCAACCCCCATATCCTACCTGTGTTCACAGCCTCCTACCCCACCCGGCCTGATTACCCGTGCCAAGAAGGAACATGGTTTTTCTCTGTTCCTAACTGGCAGCCACTGGCTATCTCCTGCCAGGATTCAATGCACTGAGAACCATCTAGTTCTTGCTGAATCCAGTATGTTCAAGATCCCAGACGACTTATTTCTTCTTCTTTTTTTTTTTTTTCAAGACAGGATCTGTTTAACTCTGGCTGTCCTGGAACTCAAACTCACAAAGATCCTCCTGTCTCTGCCTCTCAAATGCTAGGGTTAAAGGCGTGGACCACACCCGACTCACACCATGTTTCTATAGCCTTTTCCCCAGCTGCAGCACTGCCTTGTGTCCACACTTGCCCTTGAAGAGCCTCTCGGGTATTACTCTCCAAAGAACAGTTCTAGCCACCCGAGCTGACATCCCCCTGGTTGGGTACTACCTACTCAGAAGTAAATTCTCCCTTCCCCAGAACTGCTGACCACCACAGGGCATTCCTGAATCCAATTCCACCAAGGCCAGACACTTTCACTAACAACCACTGCAGCGCCTGTTTGAGCGCACAGTGCTATTCTAAAGCACAGTCTCTGCTCTGGAGCAGCGGGCAAGTATTAGAGGTGCCCTGGCTAAGGGGTCATGACCCGCAGGGCACTAATGACACCGGGTAAACAGGGAGGCTGGTTCTCAGAACAATGCAGCAGGCACCCAGGGTAAGACTACCCGAGACAGAGTCCCTTGGGCTGCCTCCGCTTTCGAATCTGTGAGCCAGGTGAGCAGAGCAGGAAGCCAGCCCAGGGCGGCCAGCGCTGTCTGGCCTACCTCGTACACCTACGCTGTGCTGCACTGGGACTCCCTCACTCCTCCGAGCACTTGCCTGGCACTGTGACTCACACAGAATGGCCAGGAAGAACGGCAGAAGGGCCCATCCTGTTAAGCGTCACTTCCCCAGTGCTGAAGGTCAAGGCGGCATCATAGTCTTCCTGGCTTCTCCTCACGCAGTGTGCCATCCGCCCGAGCATTCTGGGAAAATCAACACTCATCATCACAGGAACCTAGAGACCAGGAAACCTGGCCAGAAAGAGCCAGAGCTTCTGGGGACGGAGAGGCCAAGGCAGGCAGGAAGCAGCGAGGGAAGTGAGGAGCCTGAAGAAAGGAGGAAGAAACAGCAAGGCCAGGTTTTCAGGTTTCAGGCACCTGTACAGTTCTACCAGCTGACAACACCCTGCATTTTGTCTCCCAGCAGCTGACTGCTGATCCAGCCGGTGACACATTCCTGGACTCTGGAGGAGAGCGCTGGGCAGACAGGCCCGGAAGAGCACAGGGAACACCACTGGGCTTTTCGTTCATGTAGGAAAGGTTGCCCTGACTCCCAGCTCTTAGAACAGGTGGTAGGGAGGGGTGAGGGAGGGACAGGATTTGTAAAAATAGAAAAAGGAAAAAAACGCAGAAGTATAAGAGAATAGAGGCCCACTCCATGCACCCGTGCCAGCAGGGAGATGGAGACAGGAGGGTCAGGAGTTCAAAGCCAGCATGGACCGGCTACAGTGAAACAGAACCACAAATGTGTGTCATCAGGCCTGGCTCGGTCACTGAAGCTCTGTAATAATTTCTGACATCAGGAAACACGAATCCCAAGCTTTATACTTCAAATATTGTTTTGGATATTCAGGGCCCCCTAGGAATTTGGTAAGAATTTTAGGTTTTTGTTTGTATCTGAATGATGCTGACTTCTTGAATTTTTCAACATAAGAATGTGGAATGTATTCTCACTTATGTTTATTCTTGTTCAGTAATGTTTTGGAATTTGCTGTATACGGCATTTACTTTCTTGGTTAATTCTCGAGGATTTCATTTCATTCTCTTTTTTCCTAAGATTTATTTATTATTATGTACAGTATTCTGTCTGCATGTATGCCGGCACAACCAGATTTCATTACAGATGGCCGTGAGCCACCATGTGGGTGCTGGGAATTGAACTCAGGACCTCTGGAAGAGCAGCCAGTGCTCTTAACCTCTGAGCCACCTCTCCAGCCCCAAGTATTTCGTTCTTTCTGAAACTACTGTAGATGGAACTGCTTTTGTAATTTCTGTAGATCATTCCTGGTAGGACACAGAGATGCAGCTGACCTGGGCAGGCTGACTTTCCTGAGTCCTTCATTAGTTCTCCTGGGATTTGTGGATGGACGCTCTGGGGTTTCCGAAGCATAAGCTCCTATTACCTACCAACAGCTATGATGTCATCTTTTCAGTGTGGGCGCCTTTTCTTGCCAAACCGATCTACTAACTAACTTCTAACATTACACCAACAGAAGCAGTGGGGGTGAGTGGCTGAGCCTGGATCCTGACTTAAGCAGCAAAGGCTTTTGGTCTTTACTAGCGAGCACTGTTTCCTGTGTCTTCTCTAGTGATCGTGGCATGTACTGCCTTCAGTAGTGATCAAGGTGTGTACTGTGTCTTCAGTAGTGAGCAAGGTGTGTACTGTGTCCTCACTAGTGATCAAGGTGTGTACTGTGTCTTCAGTAGTGAGCAAAATGTGTATTGTGTCTTCAAGAGTGAGCATGGTGTGTACTGTGTCCTCACTAGTGAACACGGTGAGAATGTGTTTCCTGTATCTTCTCTATTATGCATGGTATTTACTGTGAGTTTTTCCATATATGTCTTCTTTGAAGTTGAGGTAGCTTTAGTTAAGTGTTTTAATAGAGATGCCAATTCACGCCTATTTGATTCTGAATGTGTTCTATCCCTACGATCTTTTCTGACTTTCCATGCTGCTTAGCATCAAATTCACATCCAACGGAACTGTGAAGAAACACGGACCCAGTCTTGCCCCTGTGGTGCCCATCCCCCTCTGTGCATCCTGTTCACACTGTCGTAGCCTTCATATGCCCTGCTGTTCTGCAAATGTCTCGTTAAGCATCTCTCTTAACTAACTGCAAGCTTTCTCAAGGCTGTGACAGGTCTCTGCAGCCACAGCCTGCTCTGTAATGGGAACATGCTGTTGTTATGGAGTTGGTGGGTGGAGGACAGGAGCCAAGAAACCGTGTTCTTGAAGGGATGACCCTATGATAATGCAGCTCCCAGAGCCTTCGTGGCCTAAAAGACGGTGAAGAAGAACTGGGGGACATTATAGGGAACACTTTGGGGGCTGGGGACTGTCCTAAAAGGTGTTCCACGAAACCTGAGATCACATGACCTCTGGGTTCCCTTCAAAGTCTCTAATTCTGCAAGAACGGCCTTAACCTCTGTTAGAACATTCCTAACTTTTTTGTTGCTTCTCTGCCAATAACCTATTTCACTGTGAAAACAAAGAATACTTAAGCAATGGAGAAATGCAGTGAGCCAAACCCAAGCTGACCTCTGTCTGGAGTTCTGCTGTCCAAACACACCAGGCATCCAGAGCTGAAGCAAACACCCGAAAACACACAACCACTACCACCACTGTCAGTGATGCCCAGCGTAACCCTCAAAAACAAGCAATCGAGAAGAAACGTCTACAGGCTTGGTGCCTTGCGGTTTTCTTATCTGTGAAATGAAAAGAATCCGAGTTTTGAAGAAACTGAGGTAATGAATATAAAATGTTTAATGTACCAGGCACATAGCGAGGTAACAACCAATTGCAGCACCGTTACCAGCTGGCAGTTCTAAGTAAGTGTATCGATCACCTCTCTCGGCGCTGTGAGCTGATGTCTGACAAGAAGCTGCCTGTGAAGGGTGAGGTTCATTGTGGCTCATGGTGCAGAGAACACAGTCCGCCGGCGGCAGGTGCAGAGCTCAGCTATGCAGTAAAGCGGCCTCACATCCGGGAAGGGAGGAGACGGACGCTGGAGACCCTCTCCCTGCGTTCCCTCTGGACACACTCTAAGATGCCAGTCAGTGTGACGGTCCTGCCCACATCCAGGGTCTCCCTGCCTCTGTTAAACCTCTTAGGAAATACCACATACGGAGGTTTGTCTCCTAAGTGAGTCTAATTTGAGTCAGGCTGACGGTGAGGCTTAATCATCACAGTTAAGTCTCAGCAGAAAACAGTTATTTGCAGTCTGAATGAATGGCTACCCTATATAACCGAGATAGCGTGGGCAGGTTGGGGAGTGAAGCAAAGAGAAGCACTTCAAACTGTCTTTTCTGTCTTTCTCTGCCTCTCTGCTGGTTCCAGGAGGTGTGGTGGTGGCAATAGGAGGGAGGGCTGAGGCACTGACAGCTGTATGAGTTTGGCCATACTTTCATTAGGCAGACACAAGGTCACTTCAGCAATGATAATACTGAATGGTCACTTGCATCAAAGAAGCCCAAGGCTGATGACGAAAATCTTCCATCGCCCTTCCACCTCATTCTTTGAGACAGGGTCTCTCAATCAAACCCAGAACTCCCCAATGAGGCTAGTCCCAACAGGCAGCTTCCTCCAGAGATCTCTTGCATCTGCCTGTCTTCTGATGTTGGATTATGGGCAAGCCACCACCCCACCCAGCACTTACTGTGAGCGCTGCTGCACCTTCCCTTCATGGCAAGCAGGCCTTCTCCCCAGCCTGACTGACCGCCTTCATTTTGTTCTTGGTCAACTGTAGCTTCAAGAAGTTTGGGGCTAGAGAGAGTGGCCAGTGGTTCAGAGCACTTACTGCTCTTGCAGAGGGCCCAGGATGAGCTCCCAGCAGTCACACAGGAGATGACTGACAATCCCCTGTAACTCCAAGTCCAGATTTAACCCCTCTTCTGTTCTCCTGCACCAGGCACACATGATACATATGCACATGTAGGCGCTCACATATATACACGGAACAAAATAAGTAAAGATTCCAAGGGGCAGTCTTGTTTGGGTCAGAACAGCCTAGAACCTACAGCCTTCGTCATTTTGAAAACCATTTGAAAATGCAGCTTTAGAAATGAATTCCAGCACTTGGGAGGCAGAGGCACGCGGATCTCTGTGAGTTCGAGACCAGCCTGGTCTACAAAGCTAGTTCCAGGACAGGCTCCAAAGCCACAGAGAAACCCTGTCTCGAAAAACCAAAAAAAAAAAAAAAAAAAAAAATGAAAGCTCAGCACAGTGTGTGCTCAGGATCCTCCAGGGGGACAGGCAGACACGCCTGCTAGAAGACAAACGCCTGGCTATCAGGAGACATGCAGTTTCAAGTACTCTGAGCACGGGAATGCAATCCAGGATTCTTCATATCACTGTTTATCTCAGCATCTGCTCTCGAGAAATGGGGCCTTTTGAAAACGGAAGCCAGAGAAACCGAGTTTCCCAGGAATGCTTCCTCTTGGCTGTGGAAAGCGAGGCAGTAAAAACAGTGCTAACCTGTCTGGATTTTTCTGCAGGCTCTAGCCCCCCCACCCCCATTCACTGTAGGAACTCAAGCCTGGCAAGATACGAATTTCTGCCCCTTCTACCAACTGCACAGAGCTGAATCACAACAGTATCTTCTGGTCCTAACCTGAGAGTGTTGCTCCCTTATAGGCTGAGAGGTGGGAGGGGAAAAGGTGTCACTGAGCAAGGAGGGAGCACAGACAACGGAGAATTCCCAGTGCTTCCTTCTCCACAGGGCCGTCGGCTCTGTACTATGCATCTGTTCCAGGCACACAGTAGGTACTTCATTAAGTCCTGTGGAATGATGGGCTACCAAGTGGCTCTAAGTACACAGAGGCTGGCAGCTGATGGGGAGACTTCAAGGGCCATCGCGGCCATGCTCAAGCCGTCCAGAGACACAAATACCTCCTAACGACCACCATGGAACTCTTGGAAAAATGCTGCGAACTTGACAGGGACTGACTTAAAATTATCTCTCTCTCTCTCTCCTGCAGCCAAGGATTTAGAACCCACTAGAATCTAGGGGTTCTCAGTGTTCTAATCTACTAGTAAGACCACTATGGAATCCTAAGCCCTACCATGGTCAAGGCTGGGAAGCATCTGAGAAATACTTAGTCTGGTAGATGCCCAATGCTCATTCTAACCACCCAAGACAGCTCCATGTAACTGGCAACCCTACCTTATGAAGTAGCCCACCATCACTGAGCCCTTTGAAACTTCTCGAGGATGCGGTTTTTACGCAGAACACCATAGACTCTTCACCCCCCCCCCCCAGTCTAAACTGTACCATTGACGGGATCCGGATCAAAAGCACTTGCATGGCAGCTATCTGCACATTTTCCTCTGCTCTCTCAACCATTTTTCCTGACATGGTCTTCAGTTTCTTAACATTCTCAATGTTTGTTTTCCTATGAGCTTATATCATTTATCAGTGGTTATGTCCGCCTCCTCTGCCTCCCCATGATAACGAAGGAGCAAGCCTGTATGTGCTTATCTGAGGCCATGCTGCTCTGAACGCTTGAGCATCTCACACTGCCTCCCGCATCAATTCCTCACCCCATGGACCACTCCCATCGATGTAAGCCCTCTTATCTTAAAAACTCAGCTTTGCCCCCATCCCTTTTAGCTCGCTAACTCTAGTCCCGTTACAGCAAAACTCCCGGCTGCCTGGGCTTGCAGTCACAGCAATTCTTCCCAGTCTCTCCTGGACCTACATCCCTGCTCCTGCCCAGGAATAGCACAGTGGCTCTGAATGACTTCCACACTATCAAACCCAACAGCCAGGTCTCAAGCCTATTTTTCTCCACCCGTCACGGTAATCAATATTTGCTATTCATGAAATCACAACTGGGAAGCCAATATTTGAGAGCAGCAATCTATTATATATGTAGAAAACGATTATTTTCTAAAACAGCCAAGTAACTCCGATGTTCCTGCAGATTCTCAATGTGGGTCTAAGAGGGCAGCTGGATTCTCAGTCTGATCTGCGCTGCATCTGTTGCAACATCGCACATAACAGGCAGCATTGAGACCACTGTACTGGGCGCTCGCCAGAGAGCAGAGGTCAAAGGAAGAGGCGCCACCTTAGCATTACCTCACAGACCCTAGGAAAGTCTCAAGGAGACCACTCCAACCTTACACCTTCCTGCTGAGCCCCAGCCCTTCTGTCCTCCCTGCCACCTCACAGGCCTTCCTGCTACTCCACACAGGGAAGTCTTTGTTTCGCTGCTCTTTTGTTTGAAGATAATCTTACCAGACCCACTCACATTTTCAAATATATGTGTGTGTGTGTATGGTGTGGGACAATTGTGTATATTCTGTCAATTATGTTTTAAATAAAAGCTGATTGGCCAGCAGTCAGGCAGGAAGTATAGGCGGGACAACCAGACAGGAAGTAGAGGTGGGTCAATGAGAACAAGAGAATTCTGGGAAGGAGGAAGCCTATTCCTCCCCAGTCCTGTTCAGACACAGAAGAAGGAAGATGTGACCTGCCCCGCTGAAAAAGGTACCGAGCCATGTGGCTAACATATACTAGAATAATGGGCTAATATAAGTTATAAGAGTTAATAAGAAGCCTGAGCTAATGGGCCAATCAATTTATAGTTAATGTAGACCTGTGTGTGATTTCTTTGGGACTTAACAATTGTGGGAACAAGGGCAGGACAGAAAACCTGACAACAAAGTAGGCCCTCATGTTACATGTGTATATGAATATATAATATATATTCAATATATACTGAATATGTAGATATATTTGGATGCATATAAATACATATAAACAGTTATTACCTGTTAGTGGCCCAGTACTTCTCTAGGCTCTAGAACAGCAATGACAGAGAAATGACTCTCTGCCTCTCAGGGTGTGAACTTCTCATACAGCTGACATGCTACCCAAACAGCCCACTCTCAGTATTGACATCCCCCCCACACACTGGGCTGGAGATGTTGCTCAGAGAAAGAGGCAATCGCTACCATGTGCGAGGCTGGGACTGTTGCTGCTGCCACGACCACCACCAGATACCACCCTTGTGCTGTTTTCTGTTTTTCTCCAAAGTACACACTCTGACTTGACATGCTATAAATGCTGCTTGTTTGTTGTTCTGTCGCTCCCAGGCCCCAACGAAGTCCTCGCCATCACACTTGGAACAGCTGCTGGTCTAAGCAGCAGTACCCAGTGACCATGACTTGAATAACCAAGTTTCCCCAGTCTGGTACCAAAGTGCCGGTCTAGAAACCCATGAGGCCACAAGGCAGGTGCTATGTTAGATGAAAGTGGGTGGCATGTTTGCACCAGGGTGGGAGGCATACACAGAGAACTGGGAATCCCATGAGGAAGAAGGATCCATCCAGCAGGCACCCTTACTGGGCTCACACTGTTCCTGCCCGAAACTTAAGGGGAATGGCTTGGAAGGATGCAGGAAGGAGAGCAGGGTAGGAGCCAGGAGCTAGGGGCAGCTCTGCTTCAATGGCCAATCACCTCAGAACAATTGTCCCTCTGCAAAGAACCTATTTCCAGAAAGTCATAGTGGTACCAGTGCCGTAAAACACCAGCTGTGCTGGTTTGACAGGAATGGCCCCCACAGATTCATGTATTTGAATGCTTGGCCCATGCGGAGTGGCACTATTAGGAGAAATGGGCTCGTTGTGGTTTGCCTTGTCGGAGGAAGTCACTGTCACTGTGGAGGTGGGCTTTGGGGTCTTATATGCTCAAGCCACACCCAGTGTGGGACTCTCCTTCTGATGCCTGTGGGTCAAGATGCAGAACTCTCAGCTCCTTCTCCAGCACCATGTCGCCTGTATACCATGCTTCCTGCCATGATGATAATAGACTAAGCCTCTGAAACTGTAATCCAGCCCCAATTAAATGTTCTTCTTTATAAGTGTTGCCATGGTCAGGGTGTCTCTTCATAGCAACAGAAACCCTAAGACAGATTCATAATATTTCTAATTCCAAATTATGCTTAAAATCTGTCAGAAAACCACTATACTGCCACGAGCCAGGGGCATCTGAATGGCACTGTTTATCCATTAAGACGGAAGGTCAAGAGGGTTATCATGAATCTCAAAGTTCAGCTTCTGATTCGATGGGAAATGAGGCAGTTAATACCCGGACCACCGGCTTCCGCAGTGAAATGGACACAAGACAGAGCAACACCAAATGCTGCAAACTCCCAACAGCGCAGAGGGATGGGGCCGCAGCTACACTATCTCTGTTCCCAGGTGGGGTCTCGATACAACCAATGGTCCTTCCCTGCCCACCCGCTTCCCACCTGCTCATTTCTCCTGGCCTGGCACCTGGCTCTAGGTCTCGGGTAGCCTGCTCCACCCCCACCTCCACCCCACCCTCCAATGACCTCACTTCTTACACACAAGTATTGTGGTCTTTTCCCTTTCTCTCTGGGGAAGCGGGCTCAGGCTCCCTGCCCTCCAGCCCCCGCCCTACACACCTGCCCCAGAGAAGACAGATAAAGATGTACAGCCCACCCCCTCTGCCTCCTGGGAGTGAGGTTTCATCTCTACCATGTTGCTCCCCAACTTCCTCCCATTAAGAACACTCAAGTAACACGCAACCATCATTCCACCCATCTGCTACACATTCTAAACCTCTTCCCATGCCAGCTTCCCGCTCAGCTAACATGGCGGGGTTCCCGTCTCTCTATTCCCCACTACTGGGTCTCCTGAGAGATCAGGCTACCAAATCTGCTGCTGTCACCACTCCTTAACACCACGCCTCCGAACAACCCTTCTGAGTTCATCTCGTCCCTCTGCAATCTGGCTTCTGTCCCCACCACTCCACTGAGGTTGACAGAAAGGCTCAGTCAGTATCTCCCTCGTGCCCTCTCAATGGCTTTTCCTGGAAACTCCCGCCCCTGCTGTGAGCCCAGGGCCTCCGGCTTCTCTCCCTATAGCTCCCGTTACCCAGAGTCCTCGCTGTCTGTTGCTCTTCATAAGACCAGATGACCTTGAGTTTCATCCTGAAAACCAAATGACTTAAAGTACATCTATGTAGACACCCCACAGGCACCACACAGAGAAGCCCCAAAGCGAACACCTCTGTTTTCTCAGCCACACACATCTTCCTCCTCGCAGAGAAATGCGGCCTCCACCAGGTGAAGACAGAGTCACCCCAGTCCCTGCTCTTCACCCCATCAACCCAGGACCTTCACTTCATAGTGCCCCTACCCTTTTGTTGGTGGAGTATTCAGGACACTATGTGAATTGTCGGAACGGCACCTTAACCTCCCTCCAACCCAGCACCACGTCACGCCGGAGTGTTCCTTCTTTCTCCGTCTCTGTCCTCCACTGATTCAGGGAACAATCTGGATTCTTAGCAAAGTGCAAAGGCCCGTCAAGTCCCAGCACTAGCCACATGTCCTATGCCTCCAAGCGTACAGTTTTCTTTGGTCACATTTTCTGGGGTACACCTCACCCCCTGTGCAGGCCGTCCTCAGGCCAAGAGTCCTTCTTGCTCACTAGAGACCCCTGCTCAGGAATCAAGGCAGCCTCATTCAGTGTTTCTTCTCCCAGTGGCGGAGGCCACACTCCCAACACTCACATCTCTGCATCTGCCGTGAACACGGCTCTAGTTAGCAGGCAGGGGTTGTGTCTCCTCTCCCAGTGGCGGAGGCCACGCTCCCAACACTCACATCTCTGTGTCTGCCCGTGAACATGGTTCTAGTTAGCAGGCAGGGGTTGTGTTCCCACTTGCACTTAGTACAGATTCTGTACAAAAGTTGGTGCTCGCTAGAGTGGTACCAGAGAGGAGGAAAGGGGAAGGAAGGTTTTCTGAGAGACAGTGTCAGAGGTCACAGAGGAAGAGAAGCATCTGTATGATGATTAATTTGCTACTAACTTGATTTAGGGAACAAGGAGACAGAAAGATGACTGAAGCTGTGTTCCCCAAGGCACCTCTGCATGTCCCCTAGTTATGGGATGGACCGCTGTTTCCAAGTATCAGTTCGGGACAAGAGCTACACTCTTCAGACACTAGGGCTGGGGGGGGGGCTATCCAGATGTTCTATGGGCTTCCTGGCAATGCAGAAGATGAAGCAAGAAAAAGCCAGCACAAGCAAACTTCTGGGCTGGAGAAAACAGAGCTGGCAGGGGCGGGTAGCTCGCAAGGGGCAAGCCCCTGCTCCTCGGCAAGGTCACATGCGTCTTCTGTGACACCCACAGCTTGCAAACTGAATGAACCCCAGTTCTAGCTACAACAAAGATCGGGTTCCCAGCCTTCTGCCATCAACGCCCCTCCCCCCACCACACACATATACAAATACATACATACTTTTTTTTAATCGTTTGCATAAAGAAAATCTCAATCGTTCTTCCCAAAGCAGGAGTGGAACTGGAGGGCTAACCCGAATCCTAGTCTCCCTTCCAATTAGATGAAAAGTATGATTTAGACACAATTTCACCAGTGAAGCACAAGTTTCCTCTGCTCCAAGTGCTTGTCGGGGTCAACCCTCTCCCACTCTTCTTTTTCCTCCCAGAGCTGCTGATCTCACACCCACACAACACCCCGAGCTTGTTGTGGCCAGGTCTGGAGAAGTGCACAGCTCACAACCTTTCCCTTCCTGCTGGGGCCCCTACAAGAGGATGCGCCCCACGCTCTCCAGGATCACACTGAAGGCTAACTCTCATTTCTTCTCTCTTGAAACTCAGTTGCCGGAAGTTAGCCATCATGAGCTCTTTGAGTCCTAAAATTCCAACCATTCTGGGCTCAAAGCCAGATACCTCTCAAGTCTCCATAGGAGACTCATTTCCCTCCCACCGAGATTTGCGAGCACAGAACCCTGAAGAGCCAACAGGTTACATTCCGTGTCTGCCCTGTCCTAAAATGCCAACACAGATGGCCAGAGGCCCTATTTGGGATGATCCACAACCTGCTTTTCTAAAACTCTAACTTACTGTAGGATTACTACTGGCTCTGGTCCCTAGAGGGCAAACACTCAGGCTTGCCCCATGGACTAATCTAAAGTCTAGGAGCACACATGTGTTCTCAGAGAATGTCAGGAAGTGTCACTTGTGGCTGTGACAGCCCCCCACCACTGTTGTGGCCTATGCAAATCTTACTTCCAAGAAGTCATCCTCACCACTTCCTCCCACGAGCTCCTGGACAGCATCAAACAGGCACCAAGGACCACAGCTAGAAACACAGTTCAGGCACAGATTCAACAGGCACCTTCAGCAATACTACTCGCCTGGGAAAAGACGGTGCATTCTGTTCAACTTGATATCTGACCCACACATGTAAGCCAATGGCATAGGATATTATTGTCAAAGGTCTTAAATAAGTGACCCTGTGTTTCTGGTGACACCTCGGGAAGTCTCAGAGGATATAGTAGCATGGGACCAGGTCCCAGAATCATCACCACAGGCTGACAGAGGAGGAAGCGCATCCCATCAGACTCCCCCACCTCTCCTCAATCTAGTTTCCACCCTGACATCCCACTCCACAAATCACAAGAGTGTACGGTACGGGCCACGATAAGACTTTGCCAGCGAGGGAGCTACGGCTCCTCGGAGAGACCAGGCATTGACGCGCAGTTGCTATTCTCAGCCCTGCAAGCCACTGAGGCATTTGTGTGGTGGCAGGAAAAGCTGTTACTTCAGTTTCAATCGTCTGGATAAACAGTGGGAGAGGGACCAGACATTGGGAACACGTAATCATGCCTACCCACAGGATGGAACATCCTCTCAGACTCTGAGAATACCTGGGATCCATAGAGTGAGAGCTCTGAACAGAGGCAGTGGTGAACAGAATCACGGAACGGGACAAACTGCACGCCAGGTAATCAGCCTCTGGGTCCTGCAGCACCTGAGGGCCTTGCTCTGGGCCGCAGGAAAGATCAGAGGACAACTCGCTGGAGTCAGTTCTTTCCTGTGTGCATTCCGAGGACTGAACTTGGGTCATCGGGCTTGGCAGCCTTCACCGCCGAGCTATCTTGCCAGCCTGATGCAATATTCTAAAAAGTTAACTACTGGTTAAAAAAAAAATGTGCTTCTCAGATAAAAAGGAAGAATTCCTTAGTATGGGCCAAGTGTTATGGACCTATAATCCTGGCACTGGGAAGGCTGGGGCAGGACTATTATGAATATGAGGACAGTCCAGGCTATGTAGGGAGACCTCAGCTGGGAAAAAGAAAAACAAACAAACAAACAAAAAACCAGAATCCTGTCTCCTGCCTCCTTTAGTCTTTCTGCACCCCTCCTCCACAATCTGAGTGTTGCACAAATCCCTCCACCACGAGAGGTTTTCAGTATTAGAGCCAAGGTACCAAACATGTGGCCGTCAGTTAAGGCCTGAAATGGGCAATGTCCCTTCCTCCCGACAACAGCTGTAGACTTTCTCAGGCACAATGAAGAGCCATAGGCTGTGAATCCCCAACCCCATAATTTGCTAAATAATTGATCAAAGAAACACAATGAAATTTATGGAGAAAATGCTTTGAACTTTAGCATGAGGCATAGGCATCTGAACTGATGCACCCACATGGACCCACACGGCTGCAGGGTCTAGACACACCCACACGGCTGCGGGGTCCCACAGATGTACCCACATGCACCCTCACAGCTGCAGGGTCTCACAGATGCACCCACATGGACCCACACGGCTGTAGGGTCTCAGACACACCCACACGGCTGCAGGGTCTAGACACACCCACACGGCTGCAGGGTCCCACAGATGCACCCACACGCACTCACGCGGCTGTAGGGTCTCACAGATCCTGAAACTGACTTTGGCCCAAGCCCTCAGTCTGATTTTATGTGCAAGTATAGGCAAAGGTAACAAGGAAGGGGTGGTGACATCGAAAACCCTGACTGGGCTCACAGCCAACTGCTTAGACATGAGGACCACATGAGGACCAAGTCACGGTGCCTCATCTGTCTGTTGACCTCGCTCGAGGAGGCCTGTGCTCCCTCCAGTGTGCACATGAAAAGGTGTTCCCCAGAGGGGCAATGCGACTCCATTATGGTCAACCAAGAGACCACAGTGGAGGCTAGAGAGATGGTTCCATGGTTAAGAATACTGGCTGCTCTTCCAGAGGACCAGGAATGGATTCCTAGCACTCACATGGGCTCAAAGCCATCTTTAACTCCAGTCATAGGGGATCTGACACCTTCTTTGGATTTCCATGGACACCAGGCACACACATGGTGCACAGGAACACACCGACAAAAACATCCATATGCATAAAATAAATAAATAAAATTTAAAAGGGGAAGGCAGAACAGGAGGAGGAAAAGGAAGCCTTTGTAATAATTGCCGCCACTGCCACCACACACACCACAGCACAGGGGACAGAGGATTCTGCAGCTGAACATCCTAACTAGGCACTGAGCACTGTGAAGAGGCAGACACATTCCTACCCGCCCTTCCTCGTGTCCTCCCCTCTATCCTCGCTGCCTGGCGCCACCTCCTGAACTCTGGCGCAGGCTCCTCAAGGCAGGCTCTTCCTGTGGGTTTGTTCTGCTTGTCTACCTTCTGTAATAAGAAAGATTTAACACAAAGCTATCATTTTAACCATTCTTAGTACGCATCAAAGGCCATGCTGCATGTATGACGGTCATCTATTTCCAGAACTTTTCATCATCCCCAACAGAACCTACAGTCCCAAGAAACCATAACTTCTACTCCCCCATCTCTCTAGCACACAGCAATCTCTATTCTGCCTTCTGCTTCCATGTTTACATGTTTGGCAATTCTAGGTATTTGTCCTTTAAAAATAATACTTATTACTTTTAATTATAAGTGGTTGTGTCTACGAGTGGGTATGTATATATGTGTGTGGGTGCCCGTGGAGGTCAGAGGCATCAGAACCCCCGGAGCTGGAGTTCCAGGTGGTTGTGAGCCACCTGAACTAAGTGCGAGGAACCAAAATCAGGTCCTCTGCGAGATTGGCAGGTGCTCTTAACTGATGAGCCGTCTCCCCAAGCCCCGTATTGTCCTTTTATGTCTGGTTCATCTGACTTGGCATGTTTTCTTGCATTCCTTCCCTTTTTGTGGCTGAATATTATTCCACCACGGCAAACACTGCATCCCGCTTATCCATTCATCCAGCCACCAATGAGCGCCTTTTGGTGGTAGCAATGATGAGATTCTGGTTATGATCGTACAAGCAGAAGAGAGGCTAAAGGCGTGAAAAGTTATTAGTCACCAGAAGATATCAATCAGATCCATGAGACACTATTACATATCTGTGAAAATGACCAAATTAAAGACTGACAATACCAAGAGCAGGTAAGGAGAGAGGGCAACCAGAACACAGACACCGTGTTCTACTCTGGGAAACTGCTGAGCAGTGGTTCTTGATGCTAACCACACACCCACCTAAAACAGCAATTCCATTCTTGTTGATACAGGCAACAGAGACGAACGTGAGTCAGGAATGGTGGCACAGGCCTGTAATCCCAGCACTCAGAAGGCCAGCCTGAGGCTACACAGTGAGTAACCAGGCCAGTGGTCACACAATAGAACACTGTCTCAAAAACAAAACAAAAAAATAAGAACAACAGCAAAAATAATCAGAGAATATTGTGCCAAGGGGCAGAGAGGGAGAGAAGAAAGGTAGATCCATGCTGACCAAGAGGCTAGCACAGGATGTTCATATCAACTTGGCTTCTAATACTCCAAAACTGTAAATAACCCAAGTGATCAACAGCAATCCAAATGGTTAGGCACAGTACAACTATATCATACAACAAGAGTATTGTGTAGAAAAAAAAAAAGATTAACTCTAGCTGTCTTTTGGTATCCACATAGGACCGAACCCACAATACTCGAGGCCCTTCTGTCCCACGGCACAATATTTGCAGATAATCTATGTAAAGCCTCCCAAATGTCTTGTTTATTCAATTATTTATTCATCTATCCACTCATCCATTTGTTCGATTTGAGGCAGGGCCTAACATAGACCAGGCTGGCCACAACCTGGCTGTGTAAATGAGATAAGCCTGAACTTGTCATCCTCCTGCCTCACTTCCTAAGGCAACACCAGCAAGTTTATATGTTGGCAGGGTTTGATCCAGGCCCACCTGTATGATGGGCAAGCATTTTATCATTGAGCTACACCCTCAACTACACTCCATGTATTTTAAAACAACTCTAGACAACTTATGCACAAGACAATGTTTATATTATGCAAATGGCTACTACAGTGTCTTGTTTAAGGAATAATGACTAAGCCTGCATGTTCAGTACCTTATTGCATTGTTCAGGGACTAAAGACTAAGCCTATGCATGTTCAGTACTGAGGCAGAACTCAGGGTACAGAGGGCCCAATGCACTTCCACAGGGAGCAATACAAATGAAGTACACAGACCCATGGCCCACGAGAGAAGACAGACACAGAAGGACCACACTGTATGCTCCATTTATTTAAAGACTAAAAATAAACAAAACCTAACAACTACAAACAGAGCCTGGTGGCACACACCTTTAATCCCAGCACTTGGGAGACAGAGGTCAGTGTATCTCTGTGAGTTCAAGGCCACCCTGGTCTACAGAGCAAGTTTCAGAATAGTCTCCAAAGATACACAGAGAAATTGTCTCAAAAAGAAAAGGGAAAGAAGGAAGGAAGGGAGGGAGGGAGGGAGGGAGGGAGGGGAGGAAGGAAGGAAAAAGAAAACCTACACACGGAAGTCTTGCTCACTGGCCTGGGCCGAGGCATAGACTAAGAACTCCTTTACCCTCCCAACCTCTTCATCAACCCAGTTCCCCAAATCCTCCCATGGCTATAGAGGGACTGATTCCAGAACTAAGTTCTCCATCTCTAAGATCCACAGGCGTGGCTCCACTGACCTATCCTGCTTACTATGGAAAAGGTGGCAACGTGGTTAGAAGCTTGAGTTCTGTTCCAAGCACCCACACTGGTGCTGATGTTGTCTATAACTCCAGCTGCAGGGGATCCTATCCGTCTTCTGGTTTCCATGGCGCCTGCACTTTCACATGTGTGCACCCACACAAACACACACACACATATGCACATAACTTAAAATGCTTCTTCAAGTCAAGGATCTGCACACGTTCCAGGGCACGCATTATACAACTGCATAAAGGGCGGCACCTTTGTAGCCCAAGCACAACATGTAAGGGAGGGCCAGCAGCATGCGTGAACGGAACCCACACTAGACTCCACATACTAAGGAAGAACTGACCCAGCACTACTTGGCATCCGATCTGGCAGACAGCTGGGAGCCCAGTGGGGTGCGGCTTCTGACCAGAGCCAGGGGTGTGTGCCTTATAAACAGCAAGTAGGACACAAGCTTCCTGCTGGCCAGCTCTCCACTCCCTGTGCCGTGATCTAGGAGGGCTCCGGCGGGGAGCCAGAGCCACCAAATCCAACGTGGTTAGGGTCTCTCCATGGGCACAATGAAACTGTGAGCGTCTGACTTCAGCATCATATGAAGGACTCACCGGCTTCCTTCTGCAGGGTGACCCAAGCATGTCTGAAGGAGCCAGACAAACACTTCTTTCCGTGCTCAAGGCCTTTTCAGTCTGGGGAAGAGTCTGGGAAAGTAGGCTCCCATCTTTGCTTTAAACTAAAGCAATCACGTTCCCCGGCAGCAAAGAGGCCTATCAGCGGCGACAGGCAGCCTACAACGGGAAGTTGCTCTATGCAAGCCACAATTCAAAAGGCACTAAGACAGCAACACACGCTGGCCACCTGAGCCCCTCACACAGGCCAGGTGTGTACACTGAAGATCCTAACACACCATAGCCATCTGTCCTGTGTCAGATGTGGCCCAGATCCTCAGAAATGGCCCCTGGGCTTCATAAGTCCAGGCAGTGGAGTACTAAAGCCTGTTTTTTTTCCGTTTTAATGCCTGCTCGTCCTGGGCCAGCTGGACACAATATCAAAAGCATGGTTTCTAATGCATGGAAAAAACCTGGCCAGCAAAACAAAGAGAGCAGCGGATCCTCCAAGGGAACGGGGAGAGGCTAGCTCCATGAACACGATGGCAGAATAAAAGGCATGTAAGAGGAAAAAGCAGGCCATCATAAAGACACAGTGAGGGCAGAAACCCAAGGATGTATAAGCATGAAACTATGGCAGTCTGAGAAAGGATCAGAATAGGACACCAGACCGAGGGCGGGTGGAAAAGGCAGCATATCTGCCAAATGACGAGCATTTCAGAATCTGTGTACAAACTCGCTGCAAGAAAAGCTGTGACTCCCGCATCAGAGCACAGGCTGGAGCCAAATGTCCACGGAGAGCAGGTGAGCTGTGCACTGCAAGCCAAAGCCTCGTTCACTGCTAAGGCAGCTGACCCTGGGACAGAACGACAGCCTCCTGTCCCTCACCAGAGTGGCAGAGCCGTCAAGATAAGCCCGAAGGACAAGTGCGCAAAGCTGGGAACCCTGTCACCCACTGGATCACAGCACAGCAGGGGCTTATTTGGCCCACACGATTCCTGTTTTCATTTTGTGTGCTTGGGGGAAAAAAAGCTGTCCAATAGCACGTTTCTCTAGCCTGCCTTCGCCTTGAGACTCCAAGGACTGCACACCAGAGAAACTCCGCAATGAGACAGGACAGAGGCGTCAACATCAGCAATGGTGAAAACCAGCTGCAGGAGCGTGGAGCAGCTGCAGGAGCGTGGAGGCCTGCCTGGGCATCAGGGGGTGACGGGCGGCAAGATCCCAAACCACGGTCTTCAGCACTTCCTCACTCCATTTTCCTTGAGAAATGGACCTGAGGCTTGGAAGGGGATCCAATTGGTTAGGAAGGTCCTTAGGAGAGCCCTCAGCTGGGTCCTCCCCAGGAGGGCTCTCCAGCAAAGACGATATCACAATATGCTAATAGGAGCTTCAAATGTCATGTTAGACACCAGTGGGCATTGTTTAACAGAGAAACAATTCTCAATTTGCAAAAGAATTACCATGTTTTTGCACGCTTCGATTTATGCTAGGGACAGGATCTAAGATCTCTCTCTCCCAGGCTAGACTGTGCTCTTCCACTGAGGGACCCTTCCGAACACTGTGGTGCTTTAGGCACGGCAGCGCTGGGGTGTGTCCTTTACTGAGAAGGGGAGTCACAGCGATCAGCTACCTGGTCAGCCTTCGTGGTGGGACAGGAAGTCAAAGAACTCAGCCACCCGGTCAGCCTTCACAGTGGGACAGGAAGTCACAGCGCTCAGGTATCTGCTCAGCCTTCACAGTGGGACAGGAAGTCACAGAGCTCAGCTACCTGGTCAGCCTTCAAGGTGGGACAGGAAGTCACAGCGCTCAGCTACCTGGCCAGCCTTCACAGTGGGACAGGAAGTTTACTAGAATCATCATAAAAACTGCAGAAACACTCCAGCGAGCAGACCCCAGGCAAATCCGGATCTCTGTGGTGACACGGTCTATGTATCTCCACCCCAACTACCAGGCTTAGAAGAGGAGAAAGGATACGGTGCCTGGGGACTCAGCTCATGCACCCGTAGGTGACCTCCACCAGCATACACGTCACCACCCACTCAGCAAATCTCTACTCCCGCCAAGCAGAAAACAACAGCAACACAGGAGAACTGCCTAACCAACTTGTTGAGCAATAGTCCAAAGAATTCGAGAAAACGACATGTATGGTTTGGGTTTGGATGTTTTTGTTCAGGAAGAAGTGAACCAGCTGTACCATCTTGTCTCTTCTGAGGTGAGGCGACACCACAACACATCCAAAGATAGCCCGGTGATTGCATGTTTGCAAGGAAGTGCTACACCCATGTAACCCATGTGGGAGGTGGGAGACCATGCACCGACTCATCATGGCTACCAGGCCAGCTCTGGAACTTCTCCTGCCACGCAAATCAAAGTTGTGGGTTACCCAAGGGAGGGAAATACAGCCCAGTGCCACCAAGGTCAGCCTGAGGGTTGGGGGGGACTTCTGCCCTGCCAACAGGGCCGCCTGTCAGATAAAGTCACATCTTTGACTTGATTGGAGCGGTTGGCTTTGCCAATTGCCATCTGGAAATGGCAGTTAGGACTGAGTGCTAACTCACGATCATGAAGGGACCATGATCAGGGGTCTCACCAAGTCTGTAGACTCTCATCTCTGAGAACAGAAGAGCTTTGGGGGGGGGCGGCCATGGTGCTGTCTGCTACAGAAAATCCTGAGGAGACCTGGCCCCAATTTGGTTTCCTGAGCAGATTTTGAGAATGAGGATTAGTAACTCGGCAGTACCAAACCCATGATGAGAACCTGACAAAGGCCCTTGTGAGAGACTAGGGACAGGCCTGCTCTGCAGGTCCCACAGCACAACTGCTCCTGTGCCACAGGGGTCCAGGAGAGTCAGAGTGAGAGCAGAGCTCCAAGGGACTTCTTCTGCTGAGGACTTTATTTTTTATTTTATTTTATTTTTTTGGTTTTTCGAGACAGGGTTTCTCTGTAGCTTTGGATCCTGTCCAGGAACTCCCTTTGTAGACCAAGCTGGCCTCGAACTCACAGAGATCCTCCTGCCTCTGCCTCCCAAGTGCTGGGATTAAAGGCGTGCGCCACCACCGCCCGGCCCACGGCTTCTTTAAAAGAAAATTAAGTAGACGAAGAGGGCTGGAGAGTTGCCTGGCTGTGTAAGAGCACTTTCTTCTCTTGCAGAGGACCCAGGTTCGATTCCCAACACCCACGCGGTGATTCACAACTGTCTATTATTCCAATCCAACATCCGATGCCGTCTTCCGGTCTCCCTGGGTACCAGACATGCATGTAGCACACAGACATATGAAGGTAAACCACTCATAAAATAATAAAAATCTTTCTTTAAAAATTGGAAAATTTGCCGGGCGGTGGTGGTACACGCCTTTAATCCCAGCACTCG
The DNA here is from genome assembly GCF_000317375.1 of Microtus ochrogaster. Lineage (NCBI taxonomy): Eukaryota > Metazoa > Chordata > Mammalia > Rodentia > Cricetidae > Microtus > Microtus ochrogaster. The sequence continues at coordinate 35,369,915 of NW_004949099.1, forward strand.
GGAGGCAGAGGCGGG
>NW_004949099.1:35370029-35375487 GCF_000317375.1 Microtus ochrogaster
AAAAAAAAAAAAAAGCAGGAAGGCTGGGAGGGGGATGTAACAGCATACAGCACACAGCACGTGCTTAACATACACAAGACCTTCCGTCCAGGCTGGATACCCCTCCTCCACAGAAAAAAGAACACTTCTGCGGCTACTATTTATTTTCCTAAATCAACACTTCTCCCTATCTTTTCCTGGGTTGGGGGTGTGGCCTCTTTCAAAAGGCCTGCGGGTCTCTTAAAGCGGGACACATCAAAGACTCCTAGGGGCAAAGGATGACAGTCTTAGGACAAGCAATGTCTTGAGCTCTCTCTGTATCTGAGGCATGCCCGAGTCTAGGTACAGGCTCTGTGGATAGATCAAGGGAAGGCAGTGGGCTCTGCGCCCACCTTTCCCACCTCAGCTGAGGGGGTCAATTGAAGGGAACTAAAGAGCAAGAGCGCTGCCGCCTGCTTCTCGGGCCTCCCCACAGACAGAACAATGAAGCTGAGCTTTATGCCATGACATCATCAGCCACCAATCACCACAGAAGAGGTGGAGCAGGTTTAGTCTGTGCACAGTGCTTCGCGGTTGTCAAATGGCAAAGGGCAAGTGCAGGTATAAGGCGGGTGTTTTCTGCCCCCGTCTCTGTGTGAAACTGTAGAAGAAAGCCGAGAAGCAGCCGGGAAGAGCTCGCTAAGGAAAAAGGAAATCAGAAACCTAAAATGCCCTGGGTGTGTGTCCCAGACCACCTGGGAATGTACCTGGTCCCCCCTCCCCGCCCCACTCCTGACAGTGAAAACCTTTGTCCCAGGAGGCAGTCAGTGACATCTTTCCCAGTGCTCCTTGCCAGGCAAAGAGCCAGCTTTTCAGGGAAGCTGTTGACTGTCGCTGGAGCCCGCGTGTGCAGGTGTGTTTTCAGCTGGGGTTCCAAGCACCAAAGGAAGCGGGGAGGACAAGGACGAGAATGTGGCCGATCCGCAGATTTGATATCCATTGGAGCATCACAGCCGGAGGTTCTTGGGACTTGGCGATTGATCTGCAGCTTACTTTCCTCCAGAAAATACTGACAATCTTATGAATGAAGCTGTGTGGCCAAGGTTAGAATATGAAGTGGGGGGAGGGCAGCAGGGCTCCAAGAGGAAGCAAAGCCATGCTGATCCCTCCCCGCTCCCACCACGGAATATTACTATAAAAATGGAAGCAGCGGGCACAGAGCGACCCACCCTCTGCTCGGCAAAACACTACGCAGTCTGCCAAGCAGACATGCAGCCAGACTTCTGGGTATGAAACAGCAACCTGAATCTGAAGGGAATGAGTTTCAAGACCTAGGCCCACGCTGACCTCCAAAGACCCAGGAGAAAGCCTGTTTTAGTTTTGCAGTGCTGGGAAACCCCAGGAACATGGAAGCTAGGCAGGTGTTGCACCCTCAGACCTGAGAACTACATCTTTAACTGACGTGTGTTTGAGCATCTTAAGGGAAGTAGGGGCACCCACAGTGATGGGAGGTGGAGGAGGGCTGGACCAGAACTGGTTTTCTTTTTTTTTTTTTTTTTTTCACAGCAAGACTAGTTGGGTGTGGTGGTCCTGGTACTCAGGATGCTGAGGCAGGAGAATCGAGAGTCTAAGGCCAACCTGAGCTAAATGATGAATTTCCTGTCAGCCTAAGCAAGACTGAGTCAATACAAACAATGATAAAAATTAGATTAATAGGAGCAAAATTAAGACAGTAAGTATGTAGCTGGGTATAGTACATGTTATGATTTTCGTCTCTTTAAGAGACAAGACACACCCACTCTCTCCCCCATCTGCTGAGGCAGGCTGATCTTCAGCTTCCGGCCTGAGCTCGCTCTTTTTTGGTCTTCCTCTCAGAGAGGCAGCTTCGCTTCTGCCTCTCTCCCCACTTCTCCCCCTCTTATCTCTCTCTGTCCTCTTCTTCTCCCCCCCCACACCTGAGTAATAAATATCCAATTTTATTCTGTACAATGTGTCTGTCCACGTGTCTCCCACCCGCTCGCCGCTGGGAACCTGCGCCTTCTGGGGACTCACTGTGGCCTGCCCAGCCGCTTGCTGCATGGCTGGGTCTGCGCGGCTCTCCCAGTCAGGGAACCTCACTATGGCCAGGACCAGCCTGCCCCGTCATAAGCCATTGGGGACCCGCAGGCAAAAAAAAAAAAAAATCATAATAGTACATGGCTTTAATTCCAGCATTTGGGAGACAGGAAGGCAGGTCTCAGAGTTTGAGACCAGCTTAGTCTATGTTGCAAGATCCAGGCCAACCAGGGCTACATAACTGAGAGCCTGTCTTAAAAATAAAAAATAAAGTCAGGGACAATAAATACACAATCTAACATTCACTTCGGGCTAGACAGAGGTGACACTCTCAGGGCTGACGGCTGTGGACTGTAATTCTCCACACCTCCCAGGAGAGACCTGCCCCCTTCATATTCCTGACTCTGCAGTTATCTTTTCCCAAGTGGTCTTCCTGCAGGGGAGACCCCTTCCCGGCCCCACCGAACCAGCGATGCAGCTAGACTGCAGCAGAGCTCCTGCAGGAAACCATGCAAGACTTGTGCTTGCTTTGCCCCATCCACCCATGCGCATGGACCGCTGAAGAAAGGGACACCTCGGGCTCCGGGCTCTGAGCCCAAGCTGAAGTTCACTGACAGGCAGGACCAACACCTGCTGTGAGCTCTGATCCTTAACCCCCTGGGGCCCTGTGAGAAAAACAAGTTCCCCCAAAGGGAAGACAGAGCGCATATCACCTACCACCATTCTTACTGACCCCCCAGGATTCTCCCAAATATAACAGCAGCCCAGTCTCACAGAGAACTGGCACCTGCCCCCAAGAGACAGGGTCCTGAGACTGAAGTCTCCTCCACACCAGCCTGGTGACAGCAGCAGGAGCCCTCCACCTACCAGGAATGCATCCACTTAGCCCACCACATCAAAGACCACAAACAAGGCAATTTTTCTGCCTAGAGATGGGAGAAAGAAGGGATGGGAGCATAGGGAGGCTATATTTAGCGAGCGGGCTGAGATAAAAGGAATGGGATGAGTCACTCAAGCTACGCACAGCTCAGCTCGAGGGCTTAGCCAGTGCTCAGCATGCGGGTTGGCCCTCAGAAGCCAGGGCAGGGACGAGCAGAGCCGACAAGCAGAACAGTCTCAGGCTGTGGGCAGGCAGATGAGCAGAGGAACACAAAGGCAGTTGTGGAAGTTAGGGCAGAAAACAGAGGTATCATTTGGAGGCTGACGAGGTGCAAATCCCCTAAAACAGGTGTCATCAAGAGCAGAGAACCCTCTAGATGCTCAGAAGGCACAGAAAGGGCTCTTGCCATGTTAGCCCAGGCAGGACTACTTGCCTTGCTTCAAGCCTGGAAAGGCAGTGAAGCTTTGATTTTCCTTAGATCAGTGGGGAAAAAAAAAATCAAACCCCACCCTTAAAGGAAAACTCGAGAACAGGTAGCTAGCACGCTACTAGAACAGCCAGCACAGCATAGCCCCCATCCTATGTTCTGTAGTGCATGGTCCCTGTGTAGACCTGTGACCCAGGCATGCCCCCCATCCTATGCTATAGCACATGGCCTCCTGCACAGACCCGTGACCTAGGCATGCCCCCATCCTATGTTCTATAGCACATGGCCCCCTGCGCAGACCTGTGACCTAGGCATGCCCTCCTATACTATGTTCTATAGCATATGGCCTCCTGCATAGACCCGTGACCTAGGCATGCCCTCCTATACTATGTTCTATAGCACATGGCCCCCTGCATAGACCCGTGACCTAGGCATGCCCTCCTATACTATGTTCTATAGCATATGGCCTCCTGCATAGACCCGTGACCTAGGCATGCCCTCCTATACTATGTTCTATAGCACATGGCCCCCGTGTAGACCCGTGACCTAGGCATGCCCCCATCCTATGTTCTATAGCACATGGCCTCCTGCGTAGACCTGTGACCCAGGCTGCTCACTCACTGCCCAAAACACAGCCCAGAAAAATGCCTTCACTTGACCCTACAAGGCCCCTGCGGACTGTAAGTGGATGTGTGGAAGGCTCAGCAAGGCTTCTGAAGTGCCACACACATGCAGACCCACACACTGCATGTGTGGCCACACGCAACAGGGGCATCATGAGCACCTGCACCCTCCGACAACTGGGTAGCACACACCCAGAGGGAGCAGACATGATACATGGGGCGTACAGTACAAGCTTACACTCAGGGTGACAGCGGTATTTATTTAACAAGAACTCCCAAACGCCACACACAGAGCTCAGCCATCATGGGAGGTACACGTCTGGTCTGAGGGAGCAGTCCCAGGTTCTCACAGCTGCCTATTTTTAGCCTCTGGTTTTTCCTGCCTTCTTCCCCAGGGAAGGCCCCTCCCTCTGCGCTCTGGTCCACTGCTCACCAGCAGGATCCTGAACAGGAAGGTGGGGCTGCAAGAGCCTTAGCATCGCCTCCCTGCGCCTCACACTTCAGAGCACAGACTGAGAAGCCAGACCAGAGGGAGGGGGAAGAAACATTCTAATTTCTCCAGGCAGGGCAATTTCTCGACGTGGCTGTAGGGAAGTAGTGTGAGAAATGCCTGCTGTCCATCAGGGCTCAGAGCTTGTGATCTGGCCAGCCCCCGCCATTGCCCATGCCTGATACGGTAGCATGCACTTTAAAGGTGACATTCTGTCCATCAAGACAGCAGTCACTCACCAGCCAGGATGGTGTAATTCCAGCTATGTACCAGGGGTGCTACTTCCTAAGGCCCGGTTCCCTGAGGAGGGAGGAAGCTCGGTGCTGTCTTGAGCTAGACAAGTGTTCTCAACCTGTGCTCTGCGCCCCCTCTGCGGGTGGACTGGCCTTTTCACAGGGGGCATATCAGATATCCTGCATAGCAGATGTTCACATGATTCATAACAGTATCAGAATTACAGTTATGAGGTTACAGTAGGGGTCACCACAGCCTGAAGGATGCAGCATTAGGAAGGCTGAGGAACACCGCTCTAGACTCTGAACATATAGGGCTCCTTCTGCTGAAGCTCACAGTTTTACACATGTGCAGCTGTCATGAACTCACATGCCACAGTAGACTGCAGTGAATCTGTGCATCCCAGCTGTGACAGGGTGACCTGTCACGCTGAAACCTGGAAGTATAGGCACCTCGATACCCGGAAGAGAATTAGAAGATTTTAACGCAACCTGACAAAGTTTAGACACAGTGAATATGAATTCCGACTGGGCGGTGGTGGAGCACGCCTTTAATCCTAGCACTTGGGAGGCAGGCGGATCTAAGCGAGTTTGAGGCCAGCCTGGTCTACAAAGTGAGTTACAGGACAGTCAGGACTACACAGAGAAAACTTATCTCGAAAAATAAAAACAGACAAACAAAAACAAAAAGCAAAAAGATGGATCCCACGTAAAAAAATGTGGAATTTTTTTAAAACCTAGAATAAAGGAAATGATAGTCAGTTAGTTATTATAACAATTTTTTTTTTTTTT
>NW_004949099.1:35375587-35389568 GCF_000317375.1 Microtus ochrogaster
TGTAGACCAGGCTGGCCTCGAACTCACAGAGATCCGCCTGCCTCTGCCTCCCGAGTGCTGGGATTAAAGGCGTGCGCCACCACCGCCCGGCACTATAACAATTTTTTGTCTTTAATCACCATGTGATGCATGAGAGTTCACCCACATACACGTCTTCTGCCCACGAGAGAGTTCACCCACATACACCACGTCTTCTGCCCACAAGAGTTCACCCATGTACACCACGTCTTCTGCCCATAGGAGAGTTCACCCACATACACCACGCCTCTGCCCACGAGAGTTCACCCGCATACACCACATCATCTGCCCACGAGAGAGTTCACCCGCATACACCACGTCTTCTGCCACACCATTGCTCTGAAGTCATCAACTCTCCATTCCTGCTTCTCTGGCTATACCAGCTAGATACACAGGAACCACAGACCTCTAGGATGGCCAATGCCAGCCCATCCTCCTCCTTCACTTGCCGCTGGGCAGAAACTCGGATATAATTTGGAAATAATTCCCTTCATTCCTAGCCTGTTCTGGTGTCCGGCACCTAAGAACAACAGCACCACTTCTGTGCCAGCTCTCAGAGGCGAGGCAGGGAGGGAGGGGGAGAGAGAGGGGAAAGAGGGAGGGGCAGGGGGGAGGGAGGCCTGGTCAAAACATGAGTGGGGATGGGGCTTGGCAAGGTAGGTAGCTTCTCTCTCCGCCACACTTCAGCCCTCCCAGCTCTTCACCCAGCAGCCAGACTGCATTTACTACTAATTCCCAGACTAAGCTCCTCCCCAAGACGTGTGATTGCACAAGTCCCGGGACCCTGCTCCTCTGAGTCTATGACCCATCCTGGAAACTATGAGACAATCCAAGGAGAGATGTGGCATGACCTCAGAGGCTGCCTCTGTTTTGTTCCCTTTATAAAACAGAAGGCATCACAAAGATTAACGCGGGTCCGGCTGAGGTATGGCCAAGCACATGAATATATTTTCAGCTACCAGTCACAGAGTTCTTACATGCCAAACACCACTGCACGCTCTACCTGCATTAGCTCACTTCTGTCTTCAGAAAAACGCCCTAAATACAGGGCTACCTCACTTTGAAGGCCAGGAAATTAAATTGCAGTTCAGAGAAGACCATTAATTCCCAGGATCAAGATGCACCGGAGACTCACGGGTTGGCTCGGCCTAGTGCCTACACCCCTTCCCACACAGGCCTGCTCGGTAAATTCAAACGTACCGTAAACGCTTCTCTGTTTCTAATGAGTACACATTATCTGCCATTCAAGGCCTCCTAAGAGTCTACAGATTTTTAAAATAAACAGTGATTACTAATCTGCAGGTATTCATTGGTGCCTGCTCTGTACCAAGACTGCCCTGGATGCAGGCACGCAAGCGAAAGCAATCTATATGTACGAAGAAGAAATTGAAGAAACTACATTTAATGCAATATAAAAGGTGGGGAGTAAGTAGAGCCCAAGACCAATGCGCAGGCCACGCTGCTGGACACTCACTAGTGTGCCCTGCAGTTCCAGAGGTCCCAGAGGATGATGCAATGCTGTGTTCTAACAAGCTGTGGGCAATGGTCCTGCCACCGCCTGACAAGGGGCTCAAACTGCTACCTAAGAGGTCCGGAACAGGCAAAGGCGAGAGGTGAAGGGGGAAGTGAGGAGAACCGAGCAGAACACAGAGAAGTATGGGTGGGGTGTCCCTGGGAGGCAAGGAGAAAGAGAAGACAGCTTGGGAACAGGAAGCACAATGCCCATCATTCAGGGCATGGGAACCAAGGGCATGGGGGTGGGGATGGGGAAAGGCGCAAATGTACCTCTTGTCACATTGCTTACATTGCTTATTAGAGTTTGGATCTTGGGTGTGCTGAAGGCTTATTCACCACCAGCCTGAGGCACTATCAGGCAGTGGTGGAATCTGTGGGCGGTAGGACCTGTTGGAATAAGTTAGGACTGAAGGCTCGTCCTTGGAGGGGATATTGGAACCTTCCCATCCCTGCTTCCCAGCCACCATGAGGAGGGCAGGCTTCTCCCACGAGGCAGTCCCTACATGGTGTGGGGTGCCCCAGGCCAAAGTAACAGTGAGTGTCTTAAAGAGGAACATTCGACTGCTCCACTACCCAGTGACACAGAGGCTTAAAGCCAAGGACTCCACAGACACTCAGCCACAAGTCAGATTGTTCTGTGAATTATCTGCCCTTAACTCTCACTGCCCACAATGGACAGAAAAGGAAACCCCATCGTTGGCTCCACCCTGTGTCAAGTCTCCCAGGAGAAAGGCCAGAATAGCGGCCTTGCCACCTAGTGATGCTCTCAGCTTCCCGGCTGGGCCACTTCCTTTACCACCTCCGACGGTGGCACTACCCTTCTTCAGCTAGTTCCTCGGCAACAGAAACAAGTCAGACCACCTCAGCCAGCCCGCGGTGTGCAGTGTGTAAAGCAGCAAGGTGGCACGGTGACAGAGGGTGACGGAGCACCGCACTCGAATCACAGACAGAGCTGAGGCAGAGGTACTGTCGCTGAAAGGGCCTGCCTGCTCCAATCCGGCTGCACATCTGAACTGGGAAGAGAAGTGAGCAATGGGAGGGACTCAGCAAACTGCAGAACACGGGGGACATACAGCAACCCTTCCCCAAGGGCCCCAGATGAGGGTCCGTGACTCCCTCTCACGGCATACACACCTGACACTTAACTAACACCTCAGCAGAGAAAGCTACCCACTTGTCCAAGGCCCACCTCAAATCCGCCAGAGGAAAGAAACAATTGCTAGAGGTTGTCATAAAGTCAAATGTTTCTCTGTTATCGTATAGTTAAGACAGCTATAGTAATTCACTTCTAGAAAGTTCAACAGTAACAGTTCCTAAGGATGCTTTGCAAGAGTCAAAAAACTAGTACTGAAGAGTTAGGTGACATGCCATCCCAAGGGAGAGCCAACCGGAAGGCTCACAGACCCCACAATCCTGCGTGTACCCTGTGCTGGGGCTGGAGCCACTTTCCTTTCCATAAAGGCACAGGACTAGACTCGTGAGGTTCAACCTTTCATAGGAGTCGATCCCTCCAACCTGGAATTAGCTGTTCCAAGTAGGGAAATGCCCCGGACTCCCTGCAATGCCTTCTCTCCGCCAGACGCTTCCCAGGCTGTCCTTTCCTTTAAGACTCACAGAGCAAGCCTCCCCGCACACACCTATTAGCGCTGCGCCAGGGGCTGTCATGTGAAGTCCCCTCTGCCACCCCTGAAACTGGCAGTCACTGGAAGAGTAGAGAGGTGGATTAGAGGCTACATGCTTGCAATACCAGCACCTGGAAATGTTGAGGCAGGTGGATCACCAGTTTCAGGCCAGCATAGACTGTCACAAAAACCAAAGTTAGAGAAACTTGGTTTCTCCACCCTTAGGAAGGAGTTTAATGCCACAGCCACAGGATGGATTACCGAGAACAAACTGGGTTGGGCTGGCTTCCTCTGACTGGGACCTCCTGCCAGCTTGCCCTTCTGCCACGTGATACAACAACAAGAAGGCCCTGACTGGGTTCCAAACTTTGGGACTTCCTGACCTCCAGAACTGTGCCAGTGTGCGGTATTTAGTTATAGCAGAAAACAAACTAAGACACAAGACAAACATCCTCAAATTTGCCGCTTCACGCCATTCCAGTCGGCTCAAGCCTACTGCACTTCTGCCCTTGGGGCTGAACTAGCCCAACCTGGGGACGGTTTGAGGGAAGGGAGGGAAAAAGGAAATGAAGAGAGAATGAAACACAATGATGTCCACCAGTCAACGGATATCATGTCACAACTACTGAAGTCTCTGTGGTTTGCTGCAACGTTACAGAAAAATCTGTCCACAAGTTGGGCAGCCCAGTGGAGAGCAAGAGATGACTCTGAGGTACTGGGGAGGGCATGGGCCTCTTGACACGAGACTTGAGGGGGTTTTCAACCTGCTTTCTTGAGGGCAGAAGACGAACGACAATCTGTGGGCCAGAGAGATGGATCAGTGGTCAAGAGCACTTCCTGAGGACCCAGGTTCAGTTCGCAGCACCCATACATGGTAGCCCATAACTTCAGTTCCAGAAGATCCAAAACTCTCCTCTGGCGTCTGCAGGTACTGCACACACATGGTACACAGACACGCATGCTGGCACATAAAACAAAAAGTAAACAAACAAAAGCCAAAAACCTCAGGGGGAGGGAGCAACACGTGAAAAATCTGGGCCAGCGCCTGCCACACAGCTAGAGATGACAACAATGACAATTCCTGCCAGTCCCCAACATCAGAACATTAGTGGCAACATCAAACCCAGAGCTCTCATTCAACAGGCCTCGACCACAGGATGGCAGGAAGTACTCTTCTGGCCCATCCCTTCCTCTGTCCGAGAGTCAAAGGAAAGGACCAGTCTCCAGGCACTGACTGATCCCAACACCAACAAAAACACATTGCTGACCTTGTCTTCAGTCCACAAGGCCCAGGCCCAGCTCCAAATAAAAAGCACCAGCAAGTGAACTTGCCAAACAAGTCCAAAAACAGTTCATGACAAGCCCTGGGCCCCCCATCTCAAAAAGACAAACCTAGGGTGCTGGGATGGCCAAGAGACCCTGTCCCTCGATGGCTGGTCAACAACCACACCCCCACAGGACAGCGTGGGGCATGGGAGCCAGCCTGATGTTCTCTGGAACAAGTGGGCACGGGCAGAGACCCGTAAGGAAGCAGAGAAAGATGGTGATATTTATATCAACTGTGGGATTAGAGGAATCTGGTAGGGGGAGAAGAAAGAGTCTCCTTTGCTAGGATGCGAGCTCCGTAGGGTAGGAATTTTTGCCTGCTTTGCTTATTGCTGTTATCTTTAGCTCTTGAAACTGTGCCTGGAACACTTGATTAAATGAAAAAAAGAGAGAGAGAAAAAAAATCCCATATGATTAAAAGCCAAAAGCTTTGAGTCAAAGAGAATTGGATTCAGATCTTTCTCTGCAGCTATGAGGAAGCTGGGTGACTGTAATAAACCACTCAGCCTCTCTGGTTCTTCTCGGGATAAATGGCAGTGATTTAATCCTCACAGAATGTCCAGCACTTGGTAATCTCTGAGAAATGAACACTATGGGCTACCAGCTTTCCCCTACCAGTGCGCTCAGATTCTGCCTAACTCGGGGTAGGAAAGTGGCCACAACGAAGAACCGAAAGGCTGCCTGGAGCGGCTGCCACTAGCTAGTCTAGCCCACCCCTATCCACCCACCACACTGTCAAACACCAACCCAACCTCCTCTCCTCCTGAAGAAACTGAAGCCTAGGGACAGTCAGGGTGTCCCGGTTCCCACTAAGAACCGGCACTCACCTACACTCCTGCCCACACCCCAGCTTCTCATCTAGCTCACCCTAGCATGATATAAGTCTCAAGATGGGTGCTCTTTCAGGACACTCCAGGGCAATGAACCTGAAGGCAACCCAGAACCCCAAGCTTCTCTTGACAGGTCTATTTCTCTGCCCCTCAATGTGTTGAGGCAGGAAGTGGACTTAGATGTTAGGCTTGCAAGCCCCAGGCTAAGGTCACAGAAGGTTTGCAATGGGGACTGGTGAAGTCACTGGCTCCCTCACTGAGTAAGTGCAGAACCCATGCTTCTCAAGACCCAGCATCGAGGGAGAAGAATAATTTCAGTTTTAGTCATAAATCTGTGTTTTAGGTCATTAAATGGTATTTGGAAACAACTTGTGGGCAGGAAGAGGGGCTCCGAGGTGATTTTAATAGTACCTGATCTGGCGGCATAAAGTTTTGAAAATGGCCCCCAAAGGGAATGGCACTATTAGGAGGAAGACCTTGTTGGAAGAGGAAGTGTGTCACTGTGGAGGCAGGGTTTTGAGGTCTCATATGAAGGTCTCAACACTTCCTGTTGCCTATGGGTCAAGATGTAAGAACTCACAGCTCCTTTTCTGGCAACATGTCTGCCAGCAAGCTGCCATGCTTTTCACCATGACATTAACAGACTAAACTGCCAAACTGTAAGTGAGCCTAAGAGCTGCCATGGTCATCACGGTGTCTCTTCACAGCAGTAGATACCCTGACTAAGACAGAAGTTGGTACCAGGCCTGTGTATTGCTGTGATAGGCCTGACCATGGTTTTGTTTGGACTTTGGTACTTTGAGCTGGGAAAACAGTAGACTGTCTGAAGTACTGTTTAATGGGCCATACCAGCAGGAGCATGGAAGACAATGGTGCTGAGAATGATTTGAGCTACTGGGAGCTGGTTCAAGAGGTTTCAGAGATGGACTTTCATATATTGCCTAGAGATTATTCTTGTGTTATTTTGGTGAAGAAAGTGGCTGCTTTCTGCTCTTGTCTGAAGAGTCTACCTGAGCCTACAGTGAAGAATTTTGGATCAATTCTGTTGGCAGAGGCAATCTCAAAACAGCCGAGTATTGACTCTGCTGTGTGGTTATTACTGGTCACTCTTATACAAATTTATAATGAAAAGGAGAAGGAAAATGCAAAATCTGAGGAGAAAAGGAGCACCAGGAAGTGGAATAGAGCTGAAGACAAACAGATTAAGAAATGGAATAAAGGGAGTGATGGCCTCAGGGCAAGATCCATCCAGTTAAGTTTCCAATTTGTGAAAAAGAATTAAAAGCTTAGAGCTGGGTGTGATTAAAAGCTTAGAGCTGGGTGGGGAGGCGAGCTTTGAGGGTTCATATATGCTCAAGCCACTCCCAGTGATAAAGACCACTTCCTGTTGCCTGCTCCTTTTCCAGCACCACCTCTGCCTGCATGTTGCCTTGCTTCCTACCATAATAATGAACCGAACCTCTCAAACTATAAGCAAGCCACCCCAATGAAATATTTTCCTTTGTAAGAGTTGCCGAGGTCATTGTGACTCTTCACAGGAACAGAAACCCTAACCAAGACACCTGTTCTCACAGATCACAGTTCAGTTGTAGAAGTGGCACAGAGGGACACTGTCACTGCTGGCCAGGGAGACCTCACCTACAGCTTCCAACTGGCCTTTGCAAGGAAGGAGGACAAAGGAGAGGGGTAAGGCCATTCAGACTCAGTGGGTCTGCATGCACCTTAAGCCTGGGTCCTCTCCAGGTCCCCAGGACACAGGGAAGAACTGGATTGCCCCAGGGCAGGGCAAGGACACAGTCCAACACTTCAGCCCCAGTGAGGAAACAGGCACTACCGGAGAACTCCAGCTCAGCACCTTGCTCAGTTACAAGATGGCTTTTCCCAGGCTTCCCTGAGTCTAGCGTGACTGTTCCACAGATGCTGGCTCTGAGAAGGAAGATGGATGTGCCTTCCAGAAAGATCCTTTACAGGTGTGGATGGCACATCTCCCAGAAAAAGCTGCCTTTCCTGTGTTTTCTGCTGTGGTTAGGACCTGTGACACTGTAGCTCTTGTGCCGTAGGCAGAGGCATCGAGGGTAACTGAGGCTTGACAAGCCCAAGAGCTTGCTTGGTATCTCCATGGTGCTACTAGCGACTTTACAGAGGACGACCCAGCCAGTGCACCTGCTCTGTCTTACCCAGCGGCCTCTGTCACATTACTGGCAGGGCAGGAAGCTCTCACCTGATGCTAAGATGGTACCAAAGCCACTTCTTGGGTTCTAGGCTTCCAGAAACATGAACCAAAATTAAAACAATAACAACAAAAATCTGGGGGGGGGGGGTCCCTCATGTAGCCTTGATCCTGCTATGTAGCAGAAGGTAACGCTGAATTCCTGATTCTCAACTGTGTACCGCCACAAGCAGGTCTCAGCTTCTACTCCTTGCAAACTACAGAAAATGGACTAAGATATGTTTCCCTGAGAGGCAGAAATAAGACAGCTGGAGATGCAGCGGCTACACCTGACCAGAAGGTAAGGTAACCCGACACTTCTGGTGCCAAAGCATCCAGATGAGGGATACTCAGTCTGCAGAGCAGTGCAGGTGCTGCCAGCTGCTCACCTCCTGTGCCACCGACCTCCTGCAGAAAAGGCCCGCAGGGAAGCTTCTCCAGCCTAGGGTTCCTGACCTCAGCAGCTGAGTGAGACTCCACCCAGTCAAGGTTACTTTACTGTCTCGGGCCCTGTGGTCCATACATTGTTCCTTAAAAGGCAAGGCTCTCAAAGACCAAGCTGAACTCATTTCTAGGAGAGACAATGACAGTAATAACTGGGAGCTATTATACCAGAAAGAAAAAAACGCTGGGCCCCAGCCTGGCTGTCTTCCTTTCCAATGAGTCTCAGCCGCCTCGGCCTCACCCACATTCTGCTGAAGCTGGAACACATTCCCTTCTTTAATGAGAAATGGAGGGGCACTCTGGTCAAACACTGGTGGAGTGGGACACGGTACAAGCACACTGCAGTGAGCAGGCAGGACTGACCCCAAGGTGGGCACATGAGGGGCACGCGCCCGAGGCCGCTGTCTGCTAGTGGAAGAGGGCAGCAAAGGATTGGCGAGGTCAAGGCAGGGGCACAGCTGTGTGACAGCAAGGCCCTGAGTTCATCCCACCACCTTATCAGCACTCTGGGAGGACAGGCTAAGGAAATACACACCCTCAACTGTGTGTGAACAGGATCCTTCCGGAACAGAAAACTAAAGATAAATGAAAGGGAGAGAAAACCTAAGTTCTCAGAAGTAACAGGCCCTCGGGGCTAGGCCCAGGGCTAGCCTAGGAAGCTGCGGCCTACCATTTTTCCTCTATTCTCTCCTGGAGAAGCAGCAGGGCTACAGGAGCAGTGAGCAGATGCTTGAGGTTCAGATGTGTGTTCTGAAGGGGACATCCCAGCAGGACTGGCCTCTTCAGTCCCTTCCTGCCTGCTGCTGCAATCTATGCCTCCCACAGGTTCTCCATCTCAACACTGCTCGTCGTCACCAGGCAATGAGTGTGTGCCTGTGTGTGTGCGCGCGCGCACGTACGGAGCCTAGGATATGATCAACACAGACTGGACAAAAGAAGCCAACAGGGGTAGGTAAATGGTTCAGCAGTAAAGAGTGTTTGCTACACAAGCATGAGGTTGTAAGTTCAAATCTCTAGCACCTGCAGTAAAAGCTAGGCATGGCCAAACACATCCAGCAACCCCAACACTAGGCGGGGGGTTGGGGTGGAGGCAGAAACAGAAAGATTGTGAAAGACCCTGGCTCGAGAGACTAAGGCAGAGTGGACGAACAAAACATCCTATGTTTCCCTCTGGCCTCCAAACACCTACACACGTGTGCACACATCATATAACACATGCAAAAGGATTCAACAAACGTTTGCTGTGCACCCCCTAAGTGTTAGGTGCTAGGGGCAAAACAGTGGGTGCCCTGTCCCCCAGAGCTTTGGCCCTCAGAAACTGAGAAGCAGATTAAGTACATCCAGGACCTAGCAAGAAGTGTGCGTGCGCGAGCGCACGCGCGCGCGCGCACGCACGCACGCACGCACGCACACACACACACACACACACACACACACACACACGCTGTGGTGGAGGTCCAGGCAAGGGTAGAAAGAAAAGTCGGGACGCAGAGGAAGGAAGAGGCAAGCTATGAGGCTACCAGAACAAGGGACACTGTGCACCCCACAGGTAATGGGGCTGACGAGAAGGGCAGCGGGACTGGGAGGGCTCAGAGCAGAGACAGCAGAAAGCAGCTTTGGGGGCAGGTGGGTCAGAGCTCTGGCCAAACCCAGGGGCTTAACTGCTTGAAGAAGCCAAGGCGAGAAGAGCCTGGGGGTGGAGCAGACGGGACAGGAGAGGGGGTATGACTAGGTGACCGGCACAGCCCTGACAGCCTTGGCGTGGGAATGTACCTGAGAAAGGAAGGTCCAAACCAAGTGCACACAAAGCATCTCTCCCTACAGGGGCCAGAGAGAGGTGAGAAGGGGCTGGCCAGCCCTGGCACTCCCAGGATGTGGGCGAGTAGGTCAGTCCCGGGTAAGCAGGACAGCTGTCCCTGGCAGAGGTCCTTCTCCACATGGAACAGGCCTAGCCAGCCTCCCACTCACTTTGTTCCCTGTCTCCCAACATGGTTGCTAACTCCAAATCCATTCCTCACATGCTCTAACCACAACAGCTAGCCAGACATGGGAGCCCACATCTTTAATCTTAGCACTAGGGGGACAGAGGCAGGCAGATTTCTGAGTTTGAGGCCAGCCTGGTCTACAGAGTGAGTTTCAGGTCAGCCAGTACTACATAGAGAGACCTTGTCTCAACTCCCCACCCCCACAACCCTATCGCAACCCCCAACTACCAGACAGATGAACAGAGTTCTAAAACCGAATGCCCATTCCTGCAAGCCCTCGGAGCACCTGGATGCCCCTGAAGGAGGCAAGCATGCCTCCACATACCAGGAGGTGACCCCCAACTCAGGAGCAGAGGACAGGGAGAAGCAAAGAAGCCAGGGCTGGGCCCTAGGCACACTCAGTTTTGCCACCTCTGAATCAGTGGCTCGATGCAGTACCACCCTGCTGCACCCACACCTGGTCAGTCAGTCCCACCCTCCCCCACTGGTTCCAAAGGGAACCAGCATCACTGGTCAGTCACGAAGATGCAGTACTCAGATCCACACAACCCTGTTCATGAACATTCCAACTGAGACAGACTAGAAGACCTACGGGGACATAAACTCGAAATGAGGCAGAAGCGGAAGTCCTTCCCCACGGATGAACTCTTCAGCCACTGACTAGAGGAGTGGCAGGTCTATCAGCCAAGTATCTGCCTCTGCTCTATCCTCACTATTATAAAATGGCCTAAAGCAACACACACAGAGGAAGGCACCGCTCCCACCAAGGAGAGCATCAACCTCAGTCTGTGGCACACCGGCAGCATCTTTCTTCTAGGCGCTGCGTCAGTGGTGTGCCAAGCCAGTGAGTCAGGACCCCGAGGTCAGGACAGAACAGGTCACACACAGGCAAAGGACAGGGAAGTGGTTCCCACAGAACCAGGGAGGACAGTGGCTTTCACAGCAGCGTGGCTAGAGCCAGGCGAAGAGGAAGCTGCCCAGAAACATGGAACCCTGCAGAGAACCACGGCAGGGGAAAGGCAAGGATAAAAGGGAATACCATCAACTGGGTATGGCGGCGTACACCTTTAATCCCGGCACTCAGGAGACAGAGGCATGTGGATCTCTGTGAGTCTGGGGTCAGCCTGGACTACAGAGTGAGTTCCACCATAGCCAGGGCTTTGTAGAGAGGCCTTGTCTCCAAAAAAACGGACGGGGGAACCACATAACAAATTCTGAGCCCCAATTATGGTAGATGGAGCTTTAAGATACTGGGGACAAGCCATTTCCAAAGACATTCTGAAAGAACTAAGAGTGTGGTGTGGGAAGGCCTTCTGTATATGTGCTATTTTTATTGGTTAATAAAGAAGCTGCTTTCAGCCAATGGTTTAAGAGAATATAGCCAGACTGAAGGATGGATGGATGGATAGATAGATAGATAGATAGATAGATAGATAGATAGATAGATGATAGATAGATAGATAGATAGATAGATAGATAGATAGATAGATAGAGTAGGAGGAGTCAGTGAGAAGCCATGTAGTCATTCGCAGGAGACAGATGTACCAGAACCTTGCCAGTAAGCCACAGCCACGTGGCAATACACAAATTAATAGAGATGTGTTGATTTAAGATGTAAGGGCTAGCTAGAAATAACGCTTAAACTATTGGCCAAACAGTGCTGTAATGAATATAGTTTCTGTGTGTTTATTTGGGTCTGAGTGGCCAGGAAACAAACAAGCAGCCTCCCCCAACAAGAGTAGATTGGGCAGCACAGGGCACACCACGGCAGTACTCACTATCTGCAGTCTGCTCAGGATGCAGAAAAGCACACATGCAGTTTTCTAGTCAATTCTGTGCATTATCCATGATGTTCCCAGGAACCCCAGGTTAAAAAACTCTGCTGGGGATACCAGCACATGGTAGGGCAGCCGGCACGTTAGTGACATCACCTCACTCGCCCATATTTCATATGAACATAGGATGCCCCGGCAACCCTTAACCTCCCCAAGCGATATGGCGAAGTGACTACTAACACGAGCTGGACCTATTTTTACCCATTCCTCACCTGCCACGGCATTAGCCTTCCTTCACTGTCACAGACTTGAGAAAGTCCATCTAAAGGATGGAAACACTTTGGCCCCATCACACTGGGCCTGGGGTGCTTCAGGACATCACAGTTTGAGTATGAGGCAGATGAAATAAATCTGTTTATCTCATGGAGGTGAGAAAGCAAAGGGACCCAGCATGCCCCCAGTAACCTAATTTCTTACTACTAGGATTGATACCGCCCCACCCGGCCCCCTTCCCCACCCCCAGGCTCCACCACCTTCCGATAGTGCCTCAAGCTGGTGAAGATGCCTTTTAACACTGGGGAGGGGGGGCTTAGGGTGACACCCAAAATCCAAACCATAACACATGACCAGGCACTGCCCTCTGTCTGTGTGAACCCAGAGATGAGGACAACAAGCAGACCTCAGGCACCCCAAGGCGCTCAGGTAAAACTGTCCATTCACCCTGGCCCACCCACCTCTACAGCGCAGTGCAGGCCACCATCATCTCAGGCGTGGTGCCCGGGGAAAGGCAGGCTTCACCGAGACACAAAGCACTGAGAGGCCAGAAAGCTATCTCTATGCCAGTCACTGAAACCCAGACCTAAGGCAGACACCTTTCGAGGCAGGGGGTGCTCTTGACTTCAGGTGAGGGCCTCTTCATGAACCAGGCAAATGGCTCAGGCTCATAAAGGCACAAGGTCCCTAGGGATATATTTTAAGGGCATGCTTCCCACTCCACTGTATTTATAACATACAATTAAAATTCAGAGAGTCTGCCACACTTCTGGCCAAGGGAGGTGAGCCAGCTCTCCGATCCCAGGCCACATGCCACCGAAATAGAGTAAGCAGAGTGGCATCGCTCCTGGGGCGGGATTCTCTGTCACACAAGGACAAAAGCTGGGGAACAGAACCAACCTCAGCCTCTCCTCCTCAGATCAAGCAGGAAATCCTGAAATGCAAAGCCGGGAAAGGCAGCTTGCAGTTCGGGGCTGTCGCTCTGCCCCTCAGCGTCACCCTCCCATCCTCCTCATGGCGTTTTGTCTCCATCATATCCCCCAAGCCCAATCCTGCAGCCGTTTATAACAACTGTCAACTGAAGACATCACTCCAGAGGGCACCACAGCCAGCAGCAGGTCACAACAACAGTCTGCCTTGGTAACTACATGTTTGCGTTTTGTTCGCCGTCACCACACAAAGCACACGAACACACATTACTAACCAGGGCTGTGTGGGAGAGGCTGTCAACCGGATTGGCTCCACGAAACTGACCCCCTGTGAGATAACACTTCCCGACCCTGGGCCAGCTGTCACCCATCGCTACCAGCTCCGGCACACACGATGACCAGACATCAGGCTGTGTGAGTGGGAACACGCTTCCCACTTCCCGAACTGCAGTCCCCGAACAGCAGCTGGTTTCTGGTAGGAGCCAGTCCTCGGAAATAACTCTCACTTCATCTACAAAGGGCAAGGTTCAAAGACTTGAGTTTCATCTAAAAAAAATAAATAAATAAATAAATAAAAAAGAAGAAAGAAAGAAAGAATCGCTCTACACAGATACATTCCACACTCAAAGGCCTTTGGAAAGAGTGGCTGGCATTCTGGCTTTGGCTGAGGAGCCCGAGGCTGACCGTACTGCTAGAGCTGAAGGTGGCCGACCTGAATGGGGTAAGACAGAAGTCAACAGCTGAGAGAGGAGACCGCCATAGCCAGCGGGCAGATGGGCAAGGCTCAGTGTGGGTGTGCGGTCCCCAAGCAAGTCCCGCAGCTGGTCTGTTCCCACATCCTGGGGGCAGGGCACCCGCTGACAGAGATGATGTGATTGTCTGACTCTGTTTTTGGAGACAGGATCTCCTCCTCCACGTGGGCCTCAGACTCTTGGATGTAGGGGTTACAGACAGGCTCATCACACCTGGCTTAGGTATAACATTAAGGATTTCAGTAATACCTGCTTTTTGTTTGCTTGGTTTTTTTGTTTTTTTTTTTAAAAAATATTTATTTA
>NW_004949099.1:35389668-35395277 GCF_000317375.1 Microtus ochrogaster
GTGGTTGCCGGGAATTGAACTCAGGACCTTTGGAAGAGCAGGCAATGCTCTTAACCACTGAGCCATCTCTCCAGCCCCCGTTTTTTTGTTTTTTTAAGACAAGGTCTCGGGGCTGGAGAGATGGCTCAGCGCTTAAGAGAACTAGCTGTTCTTCTAGGGAATCTGAGTTCAATTCCCAGCACCCACAAGGCAGCTTACAACTGTCTGTCACTCCAAGATCTGACACCCTCACACAGACATACAGGCACACCAATACAAACATAACAAAACAAAAATAAATAAATTAGTTAAAAAAAAAAAGCCAGGTGGTGGTCACACGTGCCTTTAATCCCAGCACTCAGGAGGCAGAGGCAGACAGATCTCTTTGAGTTCAAGGCCAACCTGATCTACTGAGAGAGGAGCCAGGAGAGGCACCAAGCTACACAGAGAAACCCTGTCTTAAAAAACAAAACAAAAGACAAGGTCTCACTGTGTAGCCGTGGTTGGCCTAGAACTCATTACGTAGACCAGGGTAGCCAAGAATTCACAGAGATCATTTTGCCTCTGCCTCAGGGAGTACTGGAATTAAAGGCATGCAACACCATGCCCAGAAATACCTGGAATTTTTTTTTTAGATTCTGGAATCAGCACAATGTGATTCAAATTTCAGCATTAGAAGTGCTCTAGGCAAGGCCCTTCTACCACAGCAGTTTCCCACTATATATCCGGGGTGTTCCATGCCTTGGTCTCTGTCCCTAAATATGAAGATGGTGAAAATTATAAAGGTACTGGTGGTACCAACAGCAGGTGTTAAGCCAGACTTGGTAACAAAAGAGAATAACTGAGCCTTCGACCCCAGCCCTCAGGCTGAGACAAAAGGACCAGGAGTTCAAGGTCACCCTCAGCTAAGAGGCAAGGCTGAGGCCAGCACAGACTAAATGAGACCCCCCTCTAAACAAAACGAAACTTTTAAAAGCACCTATATCATTCAGGAATCATATGTGACACGTGATGGGCACTGAGATGCATGTGTGTGTGTGTGTCCTTTACAGCATGCTTACTGTGAGACAATTGCCAGCACGGTTCTCTAAAGAAGGAAAGGAGACAGAGATGTCCAACAACTTGCCCAAAGTCACACAGGGATGGACCCACTGGAATCTGAGCCTGGGAAGTCTACGACCAATACACTAAACAGTCTTCTGTAATTCTGTCCACTACTATCTTAATCCAGAAACCGCATAGTGAGCAGTTACAGTTGCCTGCTAATTACAGTTGAGAAGAAAACAGACAAGATGATTCCGTCCAGCAGGGCAGCTTCAGGGCCAGGAGTCCAGCACGCTGTCTGACCTCTGTAGTCTGTGGCACACTCAGAGTTTCAATCAGCCAGTGTGGGACTCCCGCACAGAGGAGGTGACACCGCCTTCCCAAGGAGGACAGGGTGAAGCAGATGTCTCGAGCCTGCTCCCCGCAGACTGTCTCTCCCACGCTGGAGGCTCGTGCCGACATCAACTCCTCAAAGATCTGCTGCTGCTGTATCTGACGTGACACTTTTAACTCCGTCCGACTCTTAGTGTCTTTCACCTTCCCTATTTGACTAGCTGAGGGAAGGATGAAGGTTAGGAGGCATTTGCAAAAACTAGAAAAGAAAGAACAATGAGTTGAGACAGGAAAAACCCCCCAGTGGAATGAGGAAGTAGGGCCTGAGGTATGACCCAGCTCTGTGACTACCAAGCACTGCCACAGGGCGCTCAGGGGGACTTTACTCCTCTAAGAAAAGGTCACACCGCAGGGTTCACAACCCACCGCACAGGGAAGACAGGCATAACCACAGTGGAATCCAGCCTTTTTTGGCAGAAGAACTTCTTTTCACCATCAGCAATTTCTTATCTTTCTGGGACACACTGCCGTTCCTTATAGCTCACTGACTGGAGGAATGACCAACAACCAAATGCTACTACGAATTCAACATCTTCCCCACGGGCTCCTTGCTCGTTCTTCACGGCATCTCTACCCCCTCTGAGGAGAGCAGAACACACGTGCTTAGGATACTGTTCATGCAAGCTGCAACACGTGATAGGCCTGCCCTGTAGACCCCCAGGCCCATCCCCTGCATACATACAAGCACAATAACCACCTATAGCATGAGGAGCCCCAAAGAGACAGACACCTTGACAGCAGTTCCAAACAGACATACAGGGGACCAGTGAGACGGCTCAGTGGGTAACAGTGCTTGCTGTCACACCTGACAACTTGAGTTTGGTCCCCAGGACCTACAGGGTAGGAAAATATTCCCAAACAGGTGTATATGCTAGAAGCAGGCTTCCACTAGTTTGAATAACATAACAACCCTAACTAAAACATAAATACATTTTAATTGCTTATAAAAATTAGCAAAATAGGCTGAGGATGTGGCTAACTGGCTAAGCACTTGCCCAGCCTAAGTCAGGCCCTGAATTCCAGCCCAGTATCGCAGTAAACAATAAATAAACCAAGGAGACCCTGAAGGGAAGAGGCAAGGAAGAGAGAGCAGAAAAGCAAAGCAAGCGAGAAGCAGGGGAGCAAGCCGCGACACTGAGGTTCTCTGTGAGGAACAGAGCCAAGAGCAAGGAAGTGACCTTGTCCTGGAGTTTGGGCCTGTGCGTGACACCGGAAGAATGGCGTTCTCGGGGCAAACGGTAGGGATCTGTGGAGGCTCAGAACTGCTGAAGTTTCCTATCCGGGTCAGACAAGCCTACCTACCAGATCTCCCAGTGACACAGACGGAGATGGGGTGTGACCTGTGGTAGGGTGTCTTCAGCAGTGGCCGGGCCATCCCCAGCACCACAGGAACGGCCAACGGCATAAGTGATGTTAGTGTTGGAACCTGATACTTTATGAGAAGTGAATGGTAACTGGGCAGTGGTGGCTCACGTCTTTAATCCCAGCACTTGGGAGGCAGAGGCAGGAGGATTTCTGTGAATTTGAGGCCAGCCTGGTCTACAAGAGCTAGTTCCAGGACAGGCACCAAAGCTACAGAGAAAACTTGTCTCAAAAAAACAAAACACAAAAGAACAAAATAAGTGAACAGCAAAACTTAAGTGCAAATACAATGATCGGACACTAAGAAAATGGACAGAGTTCCAACGTCAGAGACTTCCTTATGGAACCCTCAAAAGGGCCTCGAGCCAGTGCGAGCTGGGGAGCAGGGAAGACACCCCAGTGTGACTCCAGATCGGTAGGGGCTCAGCGGAGAAATGGATGGAGAAAGAGGCTTAGTATACTCATGTGACCCTCAGAACCCTGGCATCTCCACCAGGTTCCTGGTCAGGAATGTGAGGGGTGAACTACTACAGAGAACCTCATCAGCTCCTCCCCAGGCTAAGACAGCGTAGGGGTAAATGGGAGGTCTCAGCAGTGGAGGTCCCAGACATACTTTCTGGAAGATGCTCTCTGCAGTTTGGTGACCCCACACTCGCAGGACCTGGGTCTGGTTCAGAGGTCCTGAACCAGAAGGGATGATGGGGAGGCCACCCCACTTCCTCTTGGTATGTTTTGCAGCATGGCAGCAGGAGGCAAATCCAGGGCGGAGCAAACCCAGGAAAGTCTGATGAGTGATCTGGCGCAGGCCACACAGGGCCTTTCTTCCCTCCTTCACAGACATTACTTCACCAGGCCCTCGGGTTTCTTCCTGACAGGTTCTCACAGGCAGGTCGCAGGGAGCAGAGGCAGGCTCAGACCAAGATAGCCTTCAGGAGACCAGAAGGGCACAGGGCAGGAGTGGAGAGCAGAGGAGGGGCTGAGCCGACTTCTCTCTGCTCTGTCAGAAGCCCCGGCTGTCTTCTCACAAATGACTCCACGGGTTTAGGAAAAAGTGAGTGTCCCCAAACAAGTGTCTAGGATTCCACAGGCCAGACTCATAATCTGCCTCACCCTCTTTGTGGATCAAGAACTCTAGTTGCCTCAAATCACTCCCAGACAAACCAAAAACAGGCAAAAGAAGGACGAAGTGGGGGTGCGGGGAGAGCCTAGATGGATGACTCTTATCTCTGGGGGCAACTAGGGTGACTCCTCAGAGCCTGCGTGTCCCGGGTCAACCACAGCAGCAGAATTAAACCGCTGCTTTACAAGTATTTGTGTGTCTTACAGAAAGTCCCCGTGTTCGGGACCCGCCAAATCCACTGGATCTGGGCACACAAAGGGAACAAACAAAACTCCTGGGGCCAGAAAGGAAGGTACGGGGGCAACAGTCAGCTTTAACACGCCCCTTCCCATGAGCAGAGTTCATACTGTGTGCCCTGTGTTCTACGAGGAACAGAACAAATAAAGGTGAGAAAGGAGCCTGGAAGGTCCTCCTTGGCTCAGGTACGGAAGGAAGATTCTGGAAATGGAAGTGCTGCTTTGCCTGACATGACAGGGCGGTGCCACGTGAAGGCAGAAGCTCGAGCTGGAAGCAGAAGGAACCACGCATGCACAGGCCACCCGGTAAGGCCAGGCTCAGGCCTTCTGGAAGAAAGGCCTGAACTCTACTTCAGGGCCAAGGCCAGCAGGACAGGTGAGGCTATGTGAGGCCAGGCCGGACAGCTCGAAGATTTGGATACAAACATTTATTTTCATATGTCCATAAGAGCGCCAAAGGCCAAAGCCAAAACACACGCTTCCTGGGCACAGCGGCAGACGCCAAGGCTAGAGAACTCCTTGAACCAGGAGTTCCAGGCCAGCCTGGGTAACATGGCGAGGCCCCATCTCCCGGGAGAATAGAGGAGGGAGGAGAAGGAAAGAAAAAAAGACAAGGAATGAAAAGGCTGAGCCCAGCGGCACAGACCTGTGATGCCAGCATTCAGGAGGCTGACACAGGGAGCTACGGAGTTCAAAGTCAGCTGGGGCTACACCAGCCCCATCTCAAAACAAAACAGTGGACAAGGCATGTTTAACTCAGCACATTGAAAATAAACTGACGGTCAGGCAGTGGTGGCACATGCCTTTAATCCCAACACTCGGAAGGCAGAGGCAGGTGGATATCTTTGAGATGGAGGCCAGCCTGGTCTACAGAGCTAGTTCCAGGACACCCAGCTACACAAAGAAACTTGGTCTCAAAAAACTAAAAATATACATATACACATACACACATACATACACACATACTTACATACACTGATGACTGACAAGTAAACCAATGGCTAAAACCCTTAGCCTTTAATAATTGTATAATTCACTAGGCGATGGTGATACACTCCTTTAATCCCAGTACTCAGGAGGCAGAGGCAGGTGGATCTCTTTGAGTTCGAGGTCAGCCTGGTCTACAGAACAAGTTCCAGGACAGGCTCCAAAGCTACACTGAGAAACCCTGTCTCGAAAAACCAAATAAGAATTTTATAACTCAGTCTACGGAAAAGAAAACCAGACTGCCCACTGCACCCCAAACCATGAATGAATGAATGGACCTGAGATTAAAAAAAAACAAAAACAAACAAACAAAAACCACCATATCCTGGGGTGGGAGGGTGTGTGGAGGAAATGGGAGGAGGAGAGGGAGTGGGAATTTGGAGTATTTTCAAAAAAAAAAACTAATAAAGAAAACATATGGGGGCTGGAGAGATGGCTCAATGGTTAAGAGCATTGCCTGCTCTTCCAAAGGTCCTGAGTTCAATTCC
>NW_004949099.1:35395377-35397714 GCF_000317375.1 Microtus ochrogaster
GGCATACACACAGAATATTGTATACATAATAAATAAATAATTATTAAAAAAAAAAAGAAAACATATCCCGAAGCTACACCTGGCTCCATTTGAATGGGACAGCTCACAGGAAAGGGTAATTTCGAGGTAAGATGTGTCATCAGGCTCCGCGGAGAGGGCGGGACCCTAAGCGGAAACTGAAGTTGGGAGAGAATGAACTAAGCCAGCTGGGTGACACGCTTCAGGGGCACACGGCAAGCAAGTACACAGGGCAGGACAGGCAAGCACAGAAACAGGGAGAAGTGCGCGCAGAGACGCCTGGGAGCACAGCAGAGCCCACCCTAAAAGCACAGCAGCCAGGCCCTTGTCAGCTCCAAGAAGGCCCACCCTTCCCAAAGGTCTCATTAAGAGACCAGAAGTGTCAGCTGGGTAATCCAGGGTCCCGTGCGGGCGGGAGTCCCAGCTGACAGCCTTCAGGAAGAAAGGGGGTAAGACTGTCTGCCACAGGAGAGGGAAGAACATCACAGAGCTGTGATTTGCTGAGACAGAAGAGAAAGGAGAAAGGGGGAGGGGCGAACCCAAGTTGTTGCAGCATTAAGCAAGCAAAATTCCAGGCATAAGCCAGGAAATTCAAAGGTCACGGTTCCCACAGCAACAGCAACCTGACCCGGCAGCGTATGTAGTCTTTGGCAATGCCAGAGCCGAAGCGACTTATCATGCCAAGACTCACTGAGCAGCTCGCCAACCACATACCTGCTGCAGGCACCCCCAGTAAGTCTGCACATGCCCAACAGACCACACCCTACTGCGTGAAGCTCACCTGGTGCCCAGGCCGGGCTGCGCCAGGCCCACAACGGGCTTGGCAGGCCCCGATTCTTCTCCGCAGACCCTCATCCTGCCTCTACCCACACCTGCCCGCTGCGGGGGTTTTAATCTTAACTCCCTGTGGGGTGCGTAACCACAGCTAATCCACGTGGCTTGGTACAGAGCAGGGAAATGTGTGCACCGGGGCTTAAAGGCTATCAACACTCCCTCCCCTCCAGCGGGGTCCCAAGCAACACCACTCGGAGACACTGGGAAGTGGCAGGGGTAATGCTTCAAAGCTTGCCACCAAGACGGCTCAGCATAAGTAAGGGAGCTTGTCGCTAAGGCTGACAACGTGAGTTGGTCTCAAGAACCACGTGGTAGGAGAGAACTTCCCGAAGACGTCCTCTGACCTCCACAAGCATACACACTTTAAAAAAAAAAAAAAGCGACAAGCAGCCAAGCTTGGTGCCTCACCCCTGTAATTCCAGATCTCAGGAGGCAGAAACAGTTCAAGGACAGCCTAGTACCGCGACCTTGTTTTACTGAGTGTGGTCGAACAGACCTGTGATCCCAAGCCTTGGAAGGTGGAGGCAGGCACGGAAGACCAGGACTTCAAAGTCATACTCTACATACCAAGTTCAAAAGGTCACCTGGACTACGTGGGACCTTTGTCTCAAAAAGCTTTAAAATGACACCAGCAGCAACAACAGAAACCTAACAACGACAAGAAGCTCAACTACTGAGGGAGATTGTGCTTCGCAGCCTCCCTACGTCTTGTTTCTGAAAACTCAGAACCAAGCACCTACGTGAGTCTGGACACAGGCAGTCAGTAGTAGGCCTGGCAGCTACGCAGAGGCACGGGATGGACCCGGTGAGGCGGGGCAAGAGGGTGACGGCCATGAGCCACCCTTCCGGTCCCATCCCCCATCCTGGGGAGGGGTAAAGTGGAGAGGTGACCCTGGGCCCTTTCAAAGGACAAGTGAGGGTCTTCTCCTGAAAACATAATAATCACCAGAGAAGACAGAAGATTCAGAATTCTTCCTCCCTCTGGGCCAGTGGTTCTCAACCTGTGGGTCATGACCCCTTTGGGGGAATCAAAAGACTCTTTCACAGGGGTTGCCTGAGACTATCTGCACATCATATTTACACTACAACAGCAAAATCACCATCATAAACTAGCAATGGAAGTAATGTTATGGTTGGGGGTCACAACACAAGGGACCTGATTAAAGGGTCGCAGCGTTAGGAAGGTTGAGAACCGCTGCTCTGGGGTATGGCTCACATGGGCAGCCGAGCTCCCCTACTCGGGAATGACTTTCCTGTTCCTAAGCTCCAGGAGATCACACTCAAGGAAGGCAGCCAGGCCAGGTGTGTGAGCAGCTTCCAGCACCGAGCATGCGCCTCACAGGCTGGTGAGACGTGCTCTGCCTATAGCTACAAGAATTAAATAAAGCAAAGCCGGGCGATGGTGGTGCACGCCTTTAATCCCAGCACTTGGGAGGCAGAGGCAGGCGGATCTCTGTGAGTTTGAGACCAGCCTGGTCTACAGAG
>NW_004949099.1:35397814-35404470 GCF_000317375.1 Microtus ochrogaster
GAGTTTGAGACCAGCCTGGTCTACAGAGCTAGTTCCAGGACAGGCTCCAAAGCCACAGAGAAACCCTATCTCGAAAAACCAAAAAAAAAAAAAAAGAATTAAATAAAGCCACATCCATGGAAGCCCACGGCACGGGACTAACCAGAATCACACACGGATAGATGCTCAACAAAGCAGAAACATCTGCAGTGGCGTTGCTGTTTCCACACTCCGTGCCGCGCCAGCACTGGTACAGGACACGCTGACCTCCATTCGAGAGGGTTGTGTCCGTGTTAATCCTCTGTCTGCTTCTTAACAGCAGAATCAGTAGTGTTTCGTGGGCATCTACTCTGTGATAAGCACTAGTTCATACGCTCTTATTTTGGCCGTGATGTCATCGAGCCCTTTACAGACTCTCACTGGGTGAGTAGCAGCATCAGCTTTGTGTTGAGGACACAGTGGTGGTAGACATGGAAACCGAACTCAGGCAGCCTGAGTCTAGGGCCTCTAAACTTAACCATGTCCCATTTATCTTCAGTGTATGAAACTATGTCTCCAGCAGGCACCAAACACAGAGGCCAACGCCGTTCCAAGAGCGGTTCTTGGAAAGAAGTGTCAGTCTCAGGTCAACCTTGTGATAGCAGAACGACAGGGAAATGGCCCTACGTTCTGGCATCTCAGATGCGACTGTTACCACTGTCACCCCCCTGACTGAAGCAGGTCCCACCAGAGCGGAAGAGATCATATTTCGCTTCAAAATTACACTTGTGAAACGGTCACCCATGAATTCTGACGCCTCTAGGTTAACACTAAATGAACAAGCCTGGGTACGTTTTATTTTAATTTTTTTAAAAGATTTTTTTTAAGTGTTTTGCCTGCAGGTACATATGTGCAACCCATGTGTGCCTTCTGCCAAAGACCAGAAGAGGATGTCCAATGCCCTGGAGCTGGAATTGCAGGTGACTGTAAGCAGCCATGTGGGTGCTGGGAACTAAACCTAGGTCCTCTGCAAAGGTAGCAACTGCTGTCAACCACTGAACATCTCTCCAGCCCCTAATTTTGATTAATTCTTAATTAATTAACTTTGTGTTCAGAACAGAGCCTAGGACCTCATGCACGTTAGTCAAGCATTCCGCTACTGAACCAAGGTCCCTATTTCAACTGCCACAGCTTCCTTTCTAATGACTCCTACAGCATCCTTGTATTCAGAAGATCAGAACTCACCTTCATCCCGTTTCCTTACTCAGTCCTCCTGATATTTTCATTCTTGTGTTCCGCCCCCTCACTGCTTGCTCATATTACGTGCAAAGAAAAAAATCCAATACATTTACTTACCCCAGTTTGGGCACAGAAACAAAGAGCTAAGAGAAACGAGGCTGTGAAATACACATTTACAAGTCACCCCAACTGTGTCTCCAAGAGAACCCAGTATTCCCACCCACTAGTGAGCTACATTGACCCTGGACATCCAGCAGATTCTCTGGAACACCCCCAGTTCTTCCCGCCTTGCCTGGGGCTCAAGACCTACTAGTGAGTATAGAAGGTCATGTGACAACAAGGGGCAGCAAAGATGACCGTCAGCAGAACACTGGTGGTTACGTGTTTTCTTGGGACTGCTAAAGTCTGCGGGAGGGACGGGACAGCAGACAGCTCCACACTTCTGGTCTTGTCCTTTGTCCACATAACCCAGATGTACTCACTACTTACTACCAAGCTTATATTTCACGTGAGCAAATAAAGCGCAAATCCCGTTAAGTGACATTAGAGTCCTAAGGGCAGCACTGGCAACAACAAAGCTCCGTTCTCTACGTCTGGACTCACACACCCCTCAGAACACCTGTCTCAACCTCCAATCCAACTGAACCCAGAGTCCCGGGCCCCAGTCACTGTGTTCAGTCAGAATCAGCTTACACCTGGCTTTGGTTTCCTCAGAGGCAGCCTGAGAAAAATGCCTTCAGAGGCTACAGGTCCTCACTTCTGCTTGCATAGGATTTCAAGTTTTCCGGATCTAAAACTAAGCCAACAAGGTTTTGAGATTAGAAAGCCGGAGACGGTTGCAGGCTAAGTCAGCTCTCCAGACTTCAGTGCAGCAAGCACTTGTAAACCCTGAACTCTAACGTGTAAGTCTAGACTTTCTGGAGAACTAAAGGCAAGCTGGACTTGACCAAAAGAAAAGAACGTGTGTCTCATGGTCCAGCCGCAACCCGGGAAAGGAAAAGACAACTCACAGAACGGGAGAGAATATCTGCAAACAGCGTGTTTGATAAGGAACTCACTTTCAGAGTGTAAAAAGAACTCTGATCATTCAACAATAAAATGATAACCAATTGTTTTAAAGGTCAACATCACTTCACTTCATAGACGAGAAGAAGCAAGGCAGGCAGGAGCTGCACACAGATGCGCATCCCCACTGTCCCAAGTGCTTGGGAGATGAGTGGGAAGGAGGCTTGAGCCCAGAGTTCAGCGCAAGGGAGGGGGCAGGGAGGGAAAGGCGGAAGAGCAAACGCTAGTAAAGATACCGTGAACCTGGACCTCTTCAATAGGCTTTGCAAACACACGTGGGCAGCTCTTCCCGATGCTAAGCACCGATTCACCAGACAACCCAGGAATTTCACTCCTATGTCTGCACAGCCGGGAGGAAAGTCACACAGCCACACAAAAACATGAGCACTCCTAATAACCCAGTAAAGGAGTAGAGCCATCCTGCACTATGGCAGTGACTCTTTTCTCTCTCTCTCTTTTTTTTTTTTTCCAAGACAGGGTTTCTGTGTCTAACAGCCCTAGCTGTCCTGGAACTTGTTCTGTAGACCAGGCTGGCCTCAAACTCACAAAGACTGCCTACCTCTGCCTCCGAGTGCTGAGATTATAGGTGTGTGCCACCACTGCCCGGAGATCAGTGGTTAACCTGTGGGTCATGACCCTTTTGGCAAACCTCTATCTCCAAAAATATTTACATTACAATTCGTATCAGTAGCAAAATTACAGTTATGAAGTAGCAACAAAAATAACTGTACGGTTTGGGGTCACCACGACATAAACATTAGGAAGACTGAGAACCACTGACATAGAAAAGTGAACGAAAACCCAATGTGAAACAGGGCATGGAGGGCTGCAAGTTTACAGCCAGCCTGGTCTAGACGGTGAATTTTATAGACTAGTGATCAGCTATAAAATGGAATTCTGATGTTCACAAGAACATGGATAAGCCCTAAAAACAGGCTGAGTGAAAAACTACAGCCAAGGAAAACAACAATAACAAACACGAGACTGTATGGCTCCCTTTATAAGAAATGCCAGAAGAGCCAGTCCACAGACAGGAAGAACGGAAGCCAGGGAGAAGCAGAGTTCATGGCCACTGTGGGGGAATCACAGAATGTCCTAGAGTTGGTTACAGTAAATGCCGTACATCTCTGAATACACTGAAAACCACTGAACCGTATGATTTAAATGATCTGTATGGTAAAACTATTGGGTTTTTTTTTGTGATTTATTTATTTTTATGTGTGTTGGTATATAGATAGAAGTTTCTCTCCTGCTCGGTTCCCCAGCCATTCAGTCCCAAAGATACACACAGAAGCTTTTATTAATTATAAACTGTTTGGCCTATTGTTCAGGCTTATTACTAACTAGCTCTTATGACTTAAATTTACTCATTATTCTTGTCTGTGTTTAGCTACGTGATTTGGTACCATTTCTCAATGAGGCATTCTCATCCTGCTTCCTCTGTGTCTGGCTGGTAACTGATTCTCTCTGCCTTTTGACCTCCCAGAATTCTTAGTCTGGTCATCCCACCTATATTCCTGCCTGGCTACAGGACAATCAGTATTTTATTAAACTAATGCAAGTGATAAATCTTTACAATGTACAAAAGCATTAACATATATCCCACAGTGTTGGTATTTTGTCTGTATGCAAGTGATAAATCTTTACAATGTACAAAAGCATTAACATATATCCCACAGTGTTGGTATTTTGTCTGCATGCAAGTTTCGGAGCCCCTGGAACTGGAGTTACAGACAACTGTGAACTGCCATGTGGGTGCTGGGAATTGAACCCAGGTCCTCTGGAAGAACAATCAGTGCTCTTAACCACTGAGCCATCTCTCCTCCCCAGCCTGGTCTTACTCTCCTAAGTTCAAGCAATTCTCCTGCCTCCTATAGCAGCTAGCACTATAAGATCAGGTCAATACACTCAACTTTACATGGAAATTTTAAACTGATTTGAGCTGTCAGGGTTTTTAGGTTTTCAGTCTTGTGGTACCTTAGGAAAGGGTGTTTCTTTCTGCTAGATGGGAGGGTCTGTGTGAGGCCCATAAGCAGAGACATGCGGGGAATATATCCAAAGCAAAGTAACCTGAGCAGGGGCAGCAGGGGAACAGGAACAGCTGCCCCAAGGCAGCAGAACACTCATCAAGTCTGACCTGACTCTCTATCCTTCCTGCTGTTCACTGCCTACTCTTTCATGTTCTATGACTTCCAGAGTGAACAGTGAACTCTGAAAACAGAGCCACAACCTCCACACCCCCAGGTCTCTGGGAAAGTCGGTGCTGCTCAATGTGTGCGTGTTGTCTTGTGGAGTCCGTGGACTAGAGGGTTCAGGACAAGCAGGCTTGCCAGGGCAGTGTGGCAAACCCTATCACCAAGCACCCCTGCATGAGAGGAGGGCGTGTTCCCGTCTGTGCCAAGCAAGCAGCGTGTGAAGGGCACCGCAGGCTGCTTCGGAGCACACCTGCCCGGTTTCACTCTCACATCTGGCAGCCAACACCTCCCCTGACTCAGAATGGGAGGCAGAACCATCCACTGACTTCTGAGCTTCCCGCCTAGCACCAGACCCAGGATTTCTCATCAGGAACAGGTAGGGGGGTTACAGAAGATGCAGAGGGTACCACACTTTCACCCTCACTGATGGCTGCCCAGCCTCTCAATGCCTGGCAAGGCCTTAATACTACAGATGATGGGGCTCCTGACTTGGTATTTCATATGTCCTGGGTGACGTGGGTCGGCTCTGAAGGGGTCAGTGATAACTAAGCCCTGAGAAGGGCCCAGACAAATCTACAAAGGCTACGGACGTTTACAAAGGCTACGAGTGTTTAGATGTGACAGAATTTAGCTCACTGCGATGGATCATCCACTTTACACTTAGAAGACAACCTTCCCTTTTTTTCTTCCCCCCTCACCCAAGCAGAACACCAAGAATCATATCCCGCTGGAACCAAGGGCCGTGCATTTAAACACTCCCCTTTCTGGTTTCAGTCTTTTTAAAAAGTAGTAAAGAGAAAATCACCTTGGCCCAAGTCAGAAACATTAGGACCCCTCACACACCTTATTTCCAAAGTAATTACTCAAATTTCACTTCATTTTATTTTCCAGATGAAGCTTGGGGTGGTGGTCCGGGCAGATGCATCTTAGAACTCACGGTCCACAGGCTGAGAAGCAATGAAAGAGAAGAAAGCACAGGGGAAGCTGTGCCACGGCTTCAACAGATCACCCGTGCTGTGCCCGCAGTCCTGTGGGCTGGCGTCTTGGCACAGCTGGCGGGGACAGCAAGAGCGATGTGAGGAAAGACAGAGAACTGACCCTCAAGTTCAAGACAGTGATAGCGCTGACCCTCTGGCCCCATACTGCTCTCCCTCCGGGCCATGGCCGGTCCTGGGGGACCACTGAGTAGCCCCAGCTGGCATGCGGGAGAATCCAATTGGGTCTAAGGCAGATAGCCCCCTGATAAGAGCCTGTGACTATCTGGGTATGGCAGTTAGCTAGCAGTAAGAGCTGCAGGAGGGGCACTAGTTTCAAAACCGTTCAGGCTCCAGCTCCACGTTGGTGCTAAGTGCCCTGACGCCATGGAATCTTATTTTGGATAACTCTGCACCGAAGCATTCCCAGTAGAGAAGTGGGACGGCAAAGCGACTGGGGCAAGACGCGCACAATGAAACCTAACACATGCATCTAGAGAACGGTGCAGCTTCTCCTAAATAGGAAATTTTGCCAAAATATCCACCTGGCCCCAACACACAGCTGCTACAGCAGGACTTCCTGCCAGTGCACCTGAAACCAAGGCGGTGAAACAGGCCGACAGGCAAGATGGCATGTGTACGGAGGGAGACATCAGACAATTCGCATGCTGACAAGCACCTGGAAGCACAGACAGACTCTGCTCCCTTGGGCTTTCTCCAGCACTCACGCGTGCTCTTGGCTCATGCTTCTGGGCCCTCGTTACTGAAAGGGGCCAGGAAATACCTAACCAGAAGCTCCTGCTTTGCCTGGCTCCCCCGTCTCCTCGCTGCTAGCTAATCAGAATCCTCTTTCCAGAGGTCTCTGGCATCAGGTCCCTTCCTCTTTATCTTCAATGCCAACATCCTGGCCCAGTCCTTTGTCATGTTACATCTGAATTATTACCAACTGCTGGGGGTGGGCAAACACCAAACAGTGGCCAAATCCAACCTCCAAGTTAATAACGCTTTCTTTATATAATTTAAATTATTGAGGGAAAATCAAAAACAAGATTCATTTTATTTATTTGTTTGCTGTTTTTTGAGACAGGGTTTCTCTGTGTAACAGCCCTAGCTATCCTGGAACTTGCTCTGTAGACCAGGCTGGCCTCAAACTCACAGAGATCTATCTGCCTCTGTCTCCCAAGCACTGGGATTAAAGGCATGTGCCACCACTACCCAGCAAGAT
>NW_004949099.1:35404595-35461106 GCF_000317375.1 Microtus ochrogaster
AGGCTGGCCTCGAACTCACAGAGATCCGCCTGCCTCTGCCTCCCGAGTGCTGGGATTAAAGGCATGCGCCACCACTGCCCGGCAAGATTCGTTTTTATAATAAATGAAAACTACATGAAATTCTTCTTTCATAAATGACAGCTTCAGAGGCCTGTAGCCACACCCATCTGCACTGCATTATCTTCAACGCCTTTCCCATATTCCTGGAAGGCTTTCTTCTGAGCATGGGCAAAGCCATCTCATCATCACCATATCAGAATATTAACAGTCCCTTGTGGAAGTAGGGGATTCTCAGCTGGGCACGATCCTCCCTGAGCTGTGTGTGGCGGGCAAACACTTCAGCATATGAGAAGCGGAAGGTTGGCTGAGGTGGGGATCCTAATGCAGTTTCTGGGAGGTCATTGCCCACCCTGAAATGGAGCTTCACAGAGATGTGACTGCTTTGGGGTGACCCATAGTCATTCCTCTAAGTGAGCCCAATGTATTCCCAAAGATGAGCATAAAGTTTCTCTGGTCGGCAGCTGTCTACCTGGAGAACGTCAAAGTCTGTCAGGAGAAGTCAGAAAACAAAACAAAAGCAGAGTTGAGGGGGCTGCATTGGAAAGGACCCAGCTCCCAGAACTGAAATGCCTACTCCCCAGCCCATACACAAAGTGTGCCGACTCCTCCCACAATGACCCTGCAACCCCATCTCTCCGACCCTGTTCCCTATCTTCCAATATGACTTCCAAACTGTTACTCTGGATGCACCACCTCCATAACCTCTGTCTATAAGGTGTGCAGAGGCATACACAAACCCTGGGAACCAACTGGCTCCGCGCACGTGCTCACGGCCGTTCTCATCTTTCAGAAAGACCTTCTTAGCTGGCCACTAGCCTGCCTTTCAGGGCTCTGGGAAGAATTCCTGGCTCCCTCTCCTCAGCTCCCACTGCACCCTGTGTCTACCCTCATCACAGCTCTGACCACACGGCAAGGGATTCACCTATTTGTGTGTCTGTCTGCCCAGCGACACCAAGATTCCACCGGGAGAGGAAAGCAGCGTATTCACCTCCAAGCACCCAGGCAGACCCTAGCAGAGAGGTTCAGGTTCAAGGTACTGAGCTCAGCTCCCAGGAAGCAGGGCTGCCACTCACTGCCTATGACGTCCTGGGCTTGCTCTCAACCCTAAGCTACTGCTTCTGTTATAGATCGTTTTCTCTGTGCTGCCCATGGAGAGGTGGCCTTACACTGGAGCACAGTCAACATACCAGGTACAACACTCTAAAAACTGACTATCCTAGCTGGGCAGTGGTGGCGCACGCCTTTAATCCCAGCACTCGGGAGGCAGAGGCAGGCAGATCTCTGTGAGTTTGAAGCCAGCCTGGTGTACAACAGCTAGTTCCAGGATAGGTTCCAAAGCTACAGTGAAACCCTGTCTCAAAAAAACCAAAACCGAACAAACAAACAAAAAGCAATTTGACTGTAGCTCTCCCAGGAGCTATCAGCCGCCAACGGTTCCTGGGGTGGAGGTGAGACTTCACATCTATGTTCACACCTCGCTATGCTGGGATTGGTCGGGCTTGAGCTTTCATGGAGCTTGTGCAGCTGTACTAACTGCTGTGAGTTCGGAGGCTGCTGCCGTACTGGGTCTGGATAACACTGTGTCCTTGTATTCATCCACAGCCTCTGCATCTTAAACTCTTCCCATCCCTTCTTCAGCAATGATCGCTGAGCCTTAGAAGGGGGCGAAACACAGTTTTCTTTTTCTTTTTTTGTTTGTTTTTGTTTTTTTGAGACAGGGTTTCTCTGTAGCTTTGGAGCCTGTCCTGGAATTCACTCTACAGACCAGGCTGGCCTCGAACTCATACAGAGAGAGCCGCCTGCCTCTGCCTCCCAAGTGCTGGGACTAAAAGTGTGCACCACCACCACTTGGCCAGATGTTCTTGATGAGCAAGAAATAAAAGGGAGGGGGCACAAAGTTGAGTGGGAAAAGAAGGGGAGACAGAAGAAAACACTGTAAAACTTCCCCAAAAAACCAAACCTAAAATATTTATAAAGTGTGGGGGAAAAGCAGACATTCCTAAGTGAGCAAACATTTATATAAATAAGAAAAAGTTTTTTTAAAGGACGCTCTTCTCACCTAAACAACCATCAATGACCTAGGCTGCATATGATCACACCTCCTCTGTAGGCCAGGGGTCAAACCCGAGGTGGCTCTCCATGTCCTGAGGGTCCATAGTACATGCTAGTGTTTGTATGTCCTCACCTGTGAAATTCAGATGACGTTGAACTGACCATGCGTGCATCACCCAAACAAACACTGGGCAGGTCACACAATTGGTCCTCAGAAGTTTATAGCTGTAATCACTCTTGTTTTTCCCAATCAATGATGCATACTATTTTTTGCCTTCACACACACACACACACACACACACACACACACTCACACATACATACATGTACACACATACACACAAACATTCATACACACATATACACACATACACATGTACACAGACATACACGTATACATACACACACACAGCCTATGTCAGTACTACATCTTCTTTTTTTTTTTTTTTTGTTTTGTTTTGTTTTGTTTTGTTTTTTCGAGACAGGGTTTCTCTGTGGCTTTGGAGCCTGTCCTGGAACTAGCTCTGTAGACCAGGCTGGTCTCGAACTCACAGAGATCCGCCTGCCTCTGCCTCCCGAGTGCTGGGATTAAAGGCGTGCGCCACCACCGCCCGGCTAGTACTACATCTTCTGAAGCAGGCAGTGACAACATACATTTCCACCAACCTGCCCTTGCCCTAAAATCCAGTACAGTGCGGCAGGTCAAGAGGCTGGATCAATAAGTTAATGAATATATGATTTCAGGAAGTTTAAAAGATTACTAGTAGGAGAGAGAATGCTGAGCAGCAGGGACGAGGCAGACAGTAATCAGAGAGCCAGCAAGAGGGGGAGGCAATTAGAAGGGCGCAAGTGAAGTCAGCCTTGGATGGGTCTGCAGGAGTGGTCCAGCGGCAGGTTGAGCTCCTCCCTGAAGCTGGCACTGCTCAAGCTTCCTGTCCTGCATTCCCGCTCCCAGGACAGGAACCCGCTCCTAGCTCACTGTACGGCCTGAACCCACACATGCTGCCCAAGGCTACTTCTTACCTGAGAGGGAACCCTGTGCCCCAGGCCTGCACTCCAAGTTCAGAAGCAGAGGCATGAAGGGCACTGTGTGCCTAACATGTGCCTGGTGGAATTCTGCAGGCCTGTAGCCGTGAAGCAGAGGCATGCCATCTACCACCCCAATGATCCTGAGAAGGAAGTGGAGCCCTGGGAGGTTAAGGAACACACATGAGGTCATACACTCCCATCTGCCTCTACCCTTGAGTCAAAACCACTGTGTATGAGCTGAGAGAGCTCAGACAAGCTAGTCTCTCCGATCCTTATGCTCCCAACCTATCCAGAGGGCATCACATAACTATGCATACTAGTGTAAGAAGAAAAAAAGAGACCATAACATAAAGGGCACTTCTAAAATAGACACCAGGAGACGGATTCCCTTTCTAACCCAGCCAAATCCCTCCCTTACCACAGGAGCCCTCTTGGTGCCACTGACTGTCCTGCCTGTTGCAGGTGCTCAAGTATGTTAGAGCCCGCAAGAGCTTGCAAAACAACCTGGTAACAAACAAAAGACAGGCAACTCTACATGGGACGCGTGAGGAGGCAGCGCAGTTGGGAAGACGGCACAGACAACTTCTGGCGTGCCGATGAATAGTGCATGAGCACAAGCTGGGCCAGCCAGCCCCTGCCAACGCAGCAGACACCCTGACTGACAGCCCATGACGGCACCTAGCTCTACCACACCCGCAAGCCAAGACGGCAGGCCAGGGAAACAGGAGGCCATGTCCAGCGGCCTCGGTGCCTCTGAGGCTGCATGTCTGGTAGTGGGATGAAGAAGTAAAAGTGACAGGAGAGCAGGGGAGGCTGCTCATCCATGCAATCACAGGCCTCCGGAAGCTCAAGGCTGCCTGGCCATATAGCAAGACCCTGTTTCAAAACCCAAAACAAAAAGACAAGCAGTCATTTATATCAATGGTGAAAGATCAGAATGCTTAAAGATCACATATGGACAAAACGTCACGATCCTAGAGAAGGAACTACGTCACACAAGACAGGCACTATTTTATTGGAGGGGGATACATTTCCATGCATCACCTTTAGGCCCATGAGCTCTGGGATCACTGGCCAGAGAAAACTCTACAGGAACAGCGTGAACCAAACATGCTCAACAAATGCAATCAAGCCGGTCCACGAGGAGCAGAGGCTGGAAGACACTTGACTTGTTTCCTGGCTATACAAGCATTTCCACTGGAACGGAGCTAAGTGACCCAAAGGTCCCAGGAAACAGGAGACTAAAAAGAAGCAAAACTGTATGTCACTGAGCACACAGCATTGAGAGGTCCGAGGAGGCCTTTGTCCACATCTGCCCCCAAATATAGCAACAAAAGGTGGGGACTTCGGAGGGGCATCTGAAAATCTGAAACATGACCACAGGGCTTCACCCAGGCTCCGAGGTCAGAGCAGGAACAGGGTTGGAGCTGTGGCTGCAGAGAAGCCCTGGCCGTCCTAAGATGGTTCTAAACCTCAAAGTGACCAAGAGGATTGTCAGAACACCTGCGAAGAGGGTGTGGCCGGCAGTATGTCCTCTAGGAAGGTCTACACTGCCACTGGACTACCTGTCTCTCTACCTGGCAAGCAGTGGCTAGGCACGGACAAGAGCACCTGCCAACAGATCCCCAGTGGCAGTCAGTCTGCAGGAAGGGGAGGTGGCCCAGCCCTTCCTGCAGCCAGGGTCCTTGGGGAAGAGCTACAAAACATCCCAACCCAGTTGGCAAAATACAAACATCCCAGCCTCAAGCACAGGGGGCAGGTGAAGTCTAGAAAGCCTCACAGTAGTACGCGAGAGACGTGCAAGCCAGGCTAGGAGAGTATTGTGCTGCAGCAGTATGGATCTGCTTGCCGCTAAAGTGCAGGGATCCTGACCAAATAAATCACATATCACCATACAGGATGGTGTACTGCTTTTGTGCTGCCCTGCACAAATATGGTAACTTCCTGCAGCCTCTGTAGTTCTTCACTAAACACGGCAAGTGCGAATGTGTCAGTACCTGAAGCCCTTAGGGAAATTCCCGCTCCTTGCTCTCTGGCTGAGCATGACGCGGACCCAGGAGCTCTCCTTATTCCGCCTTCTCTGCCAGGGCTGGGCACACAGCAGTCAGAGAATCCCGAGAGCTTGACTCAACTTACCACTGGCTATTTCTGCTTCAATCCCTCGTCCTTTGCTTCCTCAATGGGTCACCTTATATGACGGTCATTATAGGCTCGGCTTTATGCAACTCACTGAGTTTATGGATATGACCTTACTGTCAAATGGGGGAATGGTGCGTGTACATAGGGCACTTGGCCCATGCGGACACTCGGGACGCAGCAACTAAGATGGCTACTCTGCGATCACTGACCATCAAGCCCATTTGTTCAGAGGCCCTTAAAACACCAACGACAGAACGCTGGCTCCCGCCGCCACCTCTGCAAGGCTGGTTTTGAGAATAGCCTACCTGTCTAGGAGACAAACTGACAGCATCCAAGTTTCTAGTGAAATACTTCCTTTTTCCATTTTCACGGGGCAATAGGTGAATCCAACTGGTGAAGGCCTAACTGGGTCAAAGGCTCCACTCTAAAAAGTCCACTGGTCAGTTAATTACACACAGTGGAAGGTTCCCCAGCCGACCTCCTAGCCATGAAAAAACTAAGGTGACAACACCTGATTCGGGCTTCAGCCTCGGGAATGACAAACCCATGCCAGGGCCAGTGAGACGGCTCAGTGCGTAAAAGTGCTTGTGGCAGAAGTCTGACCAGAGTTTGATCCCTAGAATCCACAGTGAAAGGAGAGAACCAACTCCCCAAAATGGTCAGACATGGAGGGACACATCTTTAATCCCAACACCTTTAACCAGGAGGCAGAGAGAGGAGGACCTTCGAGTTCAAGTCTAGCAACTCTGTCTACATAGCAAGTTCCAGGTCCAGGGTGGCAGAGTGAGACCCTGTTTCAAAACAAACAAAGCTAATGCTTCCTCACCCATTCCCCTGAAGGCATTTCAGCCAGGTGACCAGAGGGAGGGGGGATGTGTAATTACGGTTTTTCAAAGTCACAGGAGTTGCCAGACAGTGGTGGCACACACCTTTAATCCCAGCACATGGGAGGCCAAAGCAGGCGGATCTCTGAGTTCCAGGCTACTCTGGTGAGTTCCAGGACAGTCAGGGATACACAGAGAAAAAGTCATAGGAGTCTGTGAGGCCACAGGAACCCTGACACCACCACCTTCTTAGCCGAGAGAGGGATGGTAACAGCCGTCTTAGCCTTCCTTAGGCCTCTGAAGAGCGCTCAGGACACAGGCTGCAGTCAGGGCTGTCCAGTGTCGCCACCATGATCACATGATCAGGGCTGTTATTAGCCCGGTGGTTCCAGCGGGTTGTTCTCCCCACCTCTCCCTTTGCCATTCCAGAACCCTGAAATCCCAATCCCAAGGCAGTGGGGGAGGGGGAGTTGGCTATTCTCCCCCCCTCCCTCTTTTCCCCAGGCTCCCAAAGTAGAGAGCCTTCCCAGGCTCCAGAGGCAAGAAAAAGAAGGCAGGATCAAACAAAGTAGAACTCTGTCAGTTTAAATGGTGCTGGGGTTCAAGGGCTCAACCACAGGGCCACGCCCACAGGGCCACGCCCCTAGCCCTGCGCAGGTCTTTTAAAGCAGTGAGGGAAAGTCAAAGACAGTGACTGGTTAGCCGCTCGGTTATGTTGTCCCCTTCCCAGAGTTCCCCAGAATGAGTCTTTCATCACATATACAACATACAGCAGCTGTAGACCCTATTAGCGCAGAGAACCCCCCTCTGCTGGCCACCAGCCCCTCTCCTCAACTTCACCAGCAATCTCAACTCCAGAGCCAGGCCCTACAGAGGAAAGCAGCCGTTGACAGACACAAAAGGGCTCCACCATCTCCCTGGACTCTTCCTGTCCAGCAGAAGCTTCTGCCCCCACAGCTTTCACTGACGTAAAGTCCACAGTCCCCCTTCTCCCATCTTTGCTCTGAGGATCTCTTCCTTTCGTGTTTTAAGCTGCAGCAGTCTCCCATCCTCCTGCGTAAATCTAATCAGCCAATGGAGACGTAGCAAGGCGAGAGAAAACCACCTTCCTGTCTTCAACAGTCCTATCAGCATGCCTTCAGACAGCTGAACTGCCCTCGGGAAAACAGCTGATCACACATGACTGAGCCCCGCCAGGACAGCCTCATGGTGTATCTAAGCACCCAGGTGCATGACCTCTACCCCACCCCACCCAACCCCACCATCCCAGAGGACTCTGACAAGTGGAGCCAAAGACCACAGAGGAGTTGCCTGGAAGGGGAGGGAAAGTCCACTGAATGAATTTAGGTAAATTTCCAAACAACGTCCCCTCCAATTCCCACATAACTGGACAATGTACTGCGTTATCCACGGACGCTAAGGACCAGAAAGGAAGCAGGTGTTCAACTTCCCAGCAGAAGCAGAGAAGAGCAGCCGCCTTTCTGCAGACCTTAGCAAAAGCGCCAGGTCTCCAAGGCTACTATTTCAGCCGGCGAGAAGCTGAAAAGGCCTGAGCACCGGAGATGGCTGCCGCTGCGGGTCGGAGGATCACGTCCCCCATCCCTGAACCACTTCCATCCTCTCTGGTCCCAATCGTCCTGTATGCTTTGATTAAATACTTCACACGCTCCATATATAACTGTCTTTTTTCACTTCTGGGGTTTTTTTCCCCTAAAGTAATGACTGTCCACTGCAGAAAGTAGGGGTGGAGGGAAAAGCAGGTGTCAGGACCCCCAAAACCTGCCCATTAGTCACCACTACGGCCTGGGGCTGGGAAGATACTTCCCAGAGTAAGACCCTAGGCTGACCCCAGCCTTGCTTTTAGCCAGGGCTTTCTGTCACTTCCTTGTCCTGGGATCTCACCAATCCCTAGTTCATCATCTATGAAACAGGGGGCAATACCAAGAATAAGTTATATACACAGAAGTGAAGAGCTGGGGTGTTGCTAGCACAGGCGCTGCCTAGCAACCAAAGAGCAGTGCCATTGCTTACCAGCAATCAGGAAAGGACAATGGTCCACCACAAACCTTTGGGCAAAAACAAGAGGGGAGTGGGCGTGTTTTCCTCCAGAGGTACCAATGGAAAGTACCATGAAAAATCCAACTCCAGGATCAATGGAGCTGCACTCAATTCCTTTATCTAGAAACTGGGAAAACACTGTGCTATAATTTGACTACATAACAGTCCAGCAAGAACCAATGACATCAGGTGGGGGCGTGGCTTGCCTCGGGGAGTGAGGGCCAAGCACCTGCCTCCAGAGAGGATCAACTGGGGAAGAAAAAGAAGTTCACCTCTTCAAAGAAAGGACTGTAACTGAATCCTGAGCCTGGCTTCTGTAAAAATGTCACGCCCAATATCATGCAACATAAACAAACCAATGA
This sequence comes from Microtus ochrogaster, assembly GCF_000317375.1. Classification (NCBI taxonomy): domain Eukaryota; kingdom Metazoa; phylum Chordata; class Mammalia; order Rodentia; family Cricetidae; genus Microtus; species Microtus ochrogaster. The sequence continues at coordinate 35,413,120 of NW_004949099.1, forward strand.
TGGTTCTTATTTTCCCAAGTACATTAGCTCAGATAGCCTTTTAATCTGCTCTTACGACCAGCTTCAAGAAGGGAGGAGACACACGTGGTGGCTCCCTGCCGAGCCCAGAGCAGAGTCCAGGACTGCTACTCCTGCCTGCTGGTCCAGCTTCAGGAATCCTGGCCACTTCTCAGATGTCACTGCCTGGGAAAGTTAAGTAATGATTCTAGTTCCACTTGGACATGCCAATGCATCAAGTAAAATCCTCACCTACAAGAGCAATCAACAAATCAACACACACACACACACACACACACACACACACACACACACACACACACAAAGAGTAATCAACACCCCAGAGGCAGGCAGATCTCTGAGTTCGAGGCCTGCCTGACCTATAGAGCTAGTTCCTGGACAGTCAGGGCTACAGAGAGAAACCCTGTCTCGAATCATCCCCCCAAAAAAGTAATCAACAGATGGAAGAAAGGGTCGGCTCCCCTACTGAATGGCAGTTAAGAAAGGCCATCCTTTCTTTCACAATGCCAACACTGGACCTGGAGAGATGGCTCAAGGGTTAAGAACACTCACCTCTCTTCCAGAAGACTAAAGTTCGACTCCCAGCACCCATGTCAGACAGCTCACAACCACTTGTAACTCCAGCTCGAGGAACTGACACCCTCCTCTTGCCTCCAAGGGCGCCTGCACACATGTGACACACACAGAGACACACTCACACTCCCCTGTAAATAAAAATAACTATTTAAAATGGCAACATATTGTTGGGTGTAGTGGGTTACACGGGTCATCTCCGCACTCATGAAGTAGAGGCAGAAGGATCAGGGGCTCCCTTGCCACAAAGCAGAATTAGGCAGGTCATCCTTGGCTATATAAGGAGTTCAAGGCTAGCCCAGACTATACAAGAACCTATCTTAAAAAAAAAAAAAAAAGGAACACACGAGGGTCAGATATAGTGGTAATTCCAGCACTGAGGTAGAAGCTTCGAGGGTGCAGAATCAGCCTGGGTTACTTAGCAAGTTAAGGCCAGACTGGAATAAACATAAAGAGACCCTGTCTCCAAACAAACCAACCAACGAACAACAACAAAAAATGTATAAGGCAGATGGAAAACCTCAGTTTTCCTTCTTTGATTTCTCCCAGTCTAGAAGTGTTTTGCTTACAACCTCCTATTAAAATGTCTAGAAAGCTAAGACGTGGGAGAGGGAGGGAGGAAGGGGAACTGATCTCCCAGTGCACAGAAAGGAGGATGAGAGGCTCAACTCCATCCCCACCCAGGTTTTCCAAAGAACACCTAACATGTACTCTCAGCACTGTGCAAAGAACACCTCCATGTCCTCAAACCGTGAGAAGAATACCTACTATGTCCTCAGCACCATAAAACACCTACTATGTCCTCAGCACTTAATAAAGAACACCTACTATGTTTTTATCACCATGAGAACACCTACTATGACCTTAGCACCATAAGAACGCCTACTATGTCCTCAGCACCGCAAGAACACCTACCATGTCCTCAGCACCATAAAACACCTACTATGTCCTCAGCACTTAATAAAGAACACCTACTATGTTTTCATCACCATGAGAACACCTACTATGACCTTAGCACCATAAGAACACCTACTATGTCCTCAGCACCGCAAGAACACCTACCATGTCCTCAGCACCATAAGAACACCTACTATGTCCTCAGCACCACGAGAACATCTTCTATGTCCTCAGCACCGCAAGAAGAGCACCTACTATGTCCTCAGCACCGCGAGAAGAACACCTACCATGTCCTCAGCACCATAAGAACATCTACTATGTCTTCAGCACCACAAGAACATCTACTATGTCCTCAGCACCGCAAGAACACCTACAATGTCCTCAGCACCGTGAAAAGAACACCTACTAAGTCCTCAGCACTGTGAGAAGAACACCTACTATGTCCTCAGCAACGTGAAAAGAACACCTACTAAGTCTGCAGCACTGCGGGAAGCACCCTTCCCTCATGATCTTCTCTCCCACACCTAGAAACCACAAGATACAAACATCCTGGTAGGCGAAAGCCCCAACCGGCTGGCAGTCAAGTTTTAGACTTCTCAAAAGTCGGCCCTATCCTAAACACAGAAAAGAGCTCTAGCTGAGGCACCAGGTCCAAGTTCTAAACAATTCTTTGCGGAACCACCCACCAAACAGTCATAGCTGTAATTCTGAAATCAACTCCTGCTACTTAGTACACCGTTAAAAAATACTTTAAGACTTTTACAACCTAGCGCCTAAGAAAAGCTCACTGTAGGGCTAGAAGAACTGACTTGAATGCATGTGGCAATCAAGAACAAAATTTATGACATCCTCTTAAAGGCTCTAGGGAGACACGCTCACAGAAGGCAGCCACAAAGAACAGCATCCTCGGTGGCTGGGTCTTGAGCGAACTTATTCCTGCTGGCAGCCGCAATCTGTAAGATGTCTTTCCCATCATAAAATCTCACTCTCACCATCAACCCAAATGATTGTGTGTGCGGCAGACTGTCAAATGGGGCCAAACACACACTGATGTCCTGGTATTTAAACGCTATCCTCTCCATCCACGGCGCACTTTAAATAAACAAATACCACTGTCTGAAATGATCTCCACTGCTCTGCATTAATCCATTTCACACAAGCCATAATTAATGTCTGACTTAAGCACTAAAATCAAAGCAATACGGATGTGGTGTGTATTCTTGGAAACAACTGTCTGTCTCCAGACTCGGGAGGAAAAAAAAAATCAGTCAAGATACAAGGCTGACCCACGACCCCAATTGCGCCGAGGCGCCTGAAGGACCCCTTCTTCCCAGCAACAATTGTGAAAGAGCTGGATGATGCGGTCCCTGCCAAGTAGAGACGCCAAAACCTGCAATCGGCCATCACGCCGGCTGGCTGTCTGAGAACATCAGACAAACCCATATCTGGTAGGGCTCTCCAAGGTTATTCTTAAGCGAGGGATGTCTAGTGTGCCACAGGAACCTCCAACAGTGTAGTCACTTTGAAAGGCAGTTAGGAAGGGGGGGCGGAGCTGAAATAAGAGGCCCCGATGGTTGCCTGCACCCCACTCAGTCTACCACCAGACGGAAATGTCAAGAGTTCCCTCGTGGCCACCTGCCATAACGACCTCAGCAACCTACACACTGCGCCTGCTGGGATCCAGACTAGTGACATCGGGGAGCGCAGTCCCACTCCGGGCTGGGTCTTCACCCCTACAAAGCCGCCTTGGGCACACCCAGTACAAGCCGCTAATTCCCGTTCCTATTAGCGAGATAGCTCCCTTGAGTTCTCCCAGGGCGCGACCTGACCTAGCACCTGATTTCTGGAGGTCAGGGACCCGGACACGGGCCCGGCATCGCGGGAAGCGCAGAGAGGCTTCCTCGCCGCACGCGTCCGCCAGAGGCAGGCTCCAGGCACAGGGCAGGCAGGAGGTTCGGGGCTGCCCGGCAGGGTTGTCTCCAGCCACACATCGGGGCGACGCGGCCACCAGCGCCCAAAGCCATCCGGGACCCAGCCGCCGACCCCGGGTACACCGAGGCGCAGCGTGGGCGGGATGCGGCTGTTCTTCAGGAGCGCCGTGCTCACCTCTGCTTCATCCTGCTGTGTCCTCGTGGCCGGCGGGGCCACCCAGCCGCGCGCCGGGACACGCAGCCGCAGCCCCCGCGAGCTAGCCCGCAGCGTCCGGCGCGCCAGCAGCAGCAGCAGCAGCGGCGGCGGCAGGAGCGGCGCCGCCGGGGCGGGGCGGGCACATGGGAGGGCGGGGGCTGCGGCCCTCCAGGCTAGACCACCGACCCCAATGGGGGTGAGCGGGCTCAGGGCTCCTGCAGATCGCTCTTGCTTCTCGTTCTTAGAGACCGGGTTGCCACTTCCAGGCTCGGATCTATCAAAATCTCACGGGTCACAGCAGAAGGTAGAGGAATGCACAGCTGCCACTCCCTCCCTCCTGCTCCCTCCCCCACGGCCTAGACCATATGGTACATTCCAGAATACCCAACGGAGTAGGCGAGGAAAGAGGTGATTGGCTGGGAATCTTGGAAGGGGCGAGAAGCCACACAAAACGGCCAACTGGATAACACTGGGGGCATATCAAAACCGGTCAGACCCGGGACTGGAGGACGCCCTTAAAGGGGACTTGTTTGTTGCTCTCAGAAGCCGCCACCAAACAAAGCTAGAATTCTCTTCCTGATCTCATCCAGATGGGACAGAATAGAGATGCGTCGATTTCCGGGAGGAAAGCTATGGAAAACTTCGGAGAATTGAAATCTACTATATGACTTTGAGTGGGTAATGCCAACTCCCTGCCTCAGTTTCCTTTTCCAATCCAATGAGGACGTTAGACCACACTTGACCCCTAGGAAGCCTTTCTCTTATTTCCTCATCCCTTGCATGAGATTATTAATCTCTTCAATTCCAGGCATCTTGAGTTTTGGTTGGAAAAGGGTAGACCTTCTGACACCACACCTTCACAGACGTCACAGCCTATAGTCTCTTATCGCGGGAAGGTAGGTCGAATATTCTTTTGAGCCCCTTACAGTGTTAAAGAAGAGCATTCACACCCGGGCGTGTAGACCCCGCCTCCTAAGGTCTGCGCTCCCAGAGGCTGACGAAGCTTCTGTTAATTCTTCACTGGCCTGCTGGACTGTGCTGGATTCCGGCCTTCAGCAACAAATCCACGGCTGATGACCCTTGAGCCCTGCTGAAGAGTGTTCCTGGCTGGTGTGTAGTACACCACTCAACTACGGAGGATTCCCGGTTCTCTCAGTAGCCCTCCATGTCTAGCTGAAGACCTCGCGAACATTCCTGAAGGCCTTGTCTGCTCCGTTTTGGACTATCACCCCAGAAAGCCAGAACTGCCTCAGACCCATTGCTCTGTACATTTTTTAAAACATTATTTGTGGGGTGCTGGCAGGCACGTGTGGAGGTCAGCGGACAACTTTCAGGAATCAGCTCTCTCCTTCTACCATGGGTCCTTAGGGATCAAATTTGGTGACCAATGCGTTTTACTGATGAACTCTCTCGCAGGCCCTCCACTTCCTTCATTTCAGAAATTTTCAGCCTGTGGTCCTCAGCGTCCAAACTGTACGGTATTCAGGATGCCTTTCCTAAGAGTTCCACTTGCAGCCAGACAACACATCTTCCAACCATTGTCCAGAGACTCCCAGAAGTCCGGTTCTGATAGGCAGCCTTCCTGGACGGGCTAACGTAGTTGCTGACGTGTACGACCTCCCATTTCTACCTTGTGCCCTCGTGACCCCAATTTTCCATGTTTTCTGCCCCCAGGTGTAGTCCTCGTTCCCTAGAATCCCACAGCTGCTGCTGCTTGTGTTTATTAACTGTTATGGTTTACATAAGGAGCGTCCTTCAGAAAGGCTCCCGTCTTTGCTGCTGGGTCCCCAGCTGGTTTGCTATTTTGGGAGGTGCTGGAAACTTTAGGAGGCGGGGCCTAACTGGATGAAGTAGGTCATTAGGAGTCAGGCCTTGGAGTTATCTTGCCCCTGACCTCTTCCTGTCTTTCTGCTCACTATCCACCGTGAGGTGCACGTGTTCCTGCTACCCTGCTCCTCTGCTTGTGAGCAGGGGCCCCAAGTCAACGGAGCCAGGAACCAAAGATGGAAACCCACGAATTAAAAGAATTCCTCCCTTAGACTGTTTATGTGAGGTATGTTTGTGTGAAGAAACTAACTAACCAGAACCGTATATCTTACGTGCTGGGGAAGTGCGTTATTTCCATCCTGAGAGAAAAACAGTGTGGAGGAGCTAGCTCATCAGTGCACGGAGAAGCCTGGCTCTAGTGGCTACCCTCAGAGTCCTACAGCGCAGCCCTGTGCTGGGGACCGGATAGGGGAGGGAAGGGAGAAGCGGGGAGGTGAGGGGTTGTTTTGTTGTTTGTATACTTGACATATGCCAGGAGTATTTGGGAATCTCAACTAAGGAAGTACCTCTGTCAGATTGGTCTGTAGGGAAGTCTGTGAGGCATTTTCTTGATTAATGATTGATGTAAGAGGACCCAGCCAACTGTGGGCAGTGCCACCCCTGGGCAAGTGGGTCCTGGGGTATGTAAGAAAGCAGGCTGAGGAACGTGGGGAGCACGGCAGTAATCAGCACCCCTCCATGGCCTCTGCATCAGCTCCTGCCTGGCATCTAGTCATGATGCTATAAGCTGAAAGAAACACTTTCCTCAAGTTGGTTTTGGTCACGGTGGGTTTTTTTTTTTTATCATAACAACTGAAAACAAACCAAGACAAACGTTGTCCCCTATTTTTCATAAATCTACAACACTCTAATAAGAGACCATGCCAGGGCTGGGGGCCCTAGGTAGAGTGAATACTTGGCTTGCTGGAAGCCCCAGGTTTGATCCCCAACAAAAGCGAGGGAAAGGGGGAGAAAAAGAAGCAAGGATGGGAAGAGAGCAGAGGGGGAAAGAATGTCAAACACACACTTCTGTTTCTGTATGTAGACTATCATTTGAACGGTAAAGCAGGCTGTGTGAAACTCAGGCCGAAGTTTATCTCCGAAAGGAATGAAACAGCAGCTCACATAGCAGCCCGACATGGCCGAGGTTAAGAAAACTGCTAAATAAGACTGTCTGTCCCTTGGTAGGCAGAGGCAGCAACGGTCGCAAGTTCCAGGTCAGCCTGGTGTATGTTCTGAGATCCTGCCTGAGCAAAGCCAGAGCTTTGGGCTGTAACTCGGTATACACATCGCCCTGGGTTCCGTCCCCGAGACCTCCAAAGCAAAATAAACGGAGCCTGGTCTTCCAAACTGTATGTTCTGTCCGCTGCAATCTCCCACTCCCTCACAATCCTTTTACAACATGTAACAACTAGGCAACACTTGTAAGCACCAAGGAAAGAAATACAGAATAGCAAAATCTGCGAGGACAGGTTCAGGAGCTATGGTAGAAGAGGTGCTCACCCTGAGTGTGTTACGTCTCTGCAATGTTGGCAAGTTTGGTGGCAGAAGAAGAGAAAGTGTTCCCGCCACCTGGCATGCTTGGAGCTGGAATGAGCTCTCTGAGCTTCCATGAGGAAGGGAGTGTGCATTGCCTCTGCACCAAGTGTTCAGTAAAAATATTCCACCCCACTAGCAGTTAGACTACAACCCTGAAAATGCAGGCTGTGCTAATTGTTTTCTTTTTTTGAGACAGGGTTTCCTCTGTGTAGCTCTGGACCTCACTCTGTGGACTCAGAAATCTGCCTGCCTCTGTCTCCTGAGTGCTGGGATTAAAGGCGTGTGCCTCCCTGTCTTAAAAGAAAAAAGTATTTAAATTGTATTTATTTGTGTGTGTGTGTGTGTGTGTGTGTGTGTGTGTGTAAGTCAGAAGACAACTTGTGTTCTCTCCTTCCAGCATCTGAGTCCCGATTACAGAACCTGGATTGGCAGGCTTGATTGCAAACCTCTTGCCAGCCCACGCTCACATGATTTTACTAGTATGTCTCCCTGTTGCTAGGGTTCGTCCTTAAGGTCCCACCAGGGAATTCCCAAGCTTCCTATAACTAAGAAACTCCCATAATGCTTTGGACAGGCTCAGATGTTGGATAGGAGAATCAAAAAGGAAGGGCAGCATGGTTTAGAAGGAACTTCATTCCTGACCTGTATCCCCTGTCACAGGGATCCAGCAGAGAAAAGGATGAGGTGCTTCAAGTCCTTGCCTCTGGGGCTGGAGAGATGAGTCAGCAGTTAAGAGCACTGGCTGCTCTTCCCGAGGACGCAGGTTCGATTCCCACACCCCACGTGGCAGCTCACAACCACATGTAACTCCAGGGGATCTGAAGTCCCTTCTTTTGGCCTCCAGAGACACCAAGCATGCACCTGGGACACAGCATTACATGCAGGCAAAACACCCATATACATAATAATAATAATAATAATAATGATAATAATAATAAAGTAACCTTTAAAAAGGTCTTTGCCTTCCTCTTCTATACCAAAGTCCTAGCTTTGAACTAGCCCAGTCTGCTGGAAGACAGCTAAGGGATGCACGGGTGGCAGTGTCCCAGGACTGGAGACATCCCTGGGCTCTGAGTTTATCCCTAGACTGCTTTAACACACACACACACACACACACACACACACACACACACACACAGTAATTCTTGATTTATATGTTTTTTGCCCTGCCGGCAGGCAGAAAGAAAAATTAAATACAACTTGACAAAAATCACGTGTCTATGTCTGCATCGGTTTTCTCACAGAGCAATAGTCCCAAAGCTGAGAAAGGGTTTCTCAGACTCGCAGGCCTGCATCTGCTTACAAGAGTCAGGAGTTCTACATAGCAATTGCAGGTAAAACCAAGATGGGACTGTGGAGAGGAAATCAGTTGCCAAAGCCACGGTGCAAACTAGAGCCGCCAGCTCATTGACTACTGCAGAATCCTAGGGTCCCGCTGGCCTCGGAGAGAGACTTCCCGTGCCAGCGTCAGAGGGGTTCTGACCAGCTCTAGAAACTAAGCAACTCTTACCAATAGGGTTTTTGATTTTCCTGGGCTTGTGTCTTTATTTTAAGGTTAGCAGTGCTGAAAAGAGAACCAAGGGTTTTGTACCGGCCAGGCAAGGGTTGCGACTTTGAGCTACATGAATCCTCAGTCCCAGATCTTTATGTGTAGTTACATTATCTGAAAGTTACTCTATAGCTGTGTATATACATAGATTCATTGGTACACATGAGCCTGCGCTCTTTGAGCCTCTGTGTCAGTCCAGACTAAATGCTGTGCACTTGTAGAAACCACAGGCAAACCTACCCTAGTGAGGAGGGGATGAACCAGCTAAGGGTTCCCGATTCTACTTGTTCAGGACAGTGTTTTTTAAATAGAAACATGGGTGGGGGAGGGGGAAGATACAGTGAGTAGAGGCCCTAAGGACCTGAGTTTGATTCTCCTGAACACACACGGTGGAAGGAGAGAACCAGCTCCCACAGGTTGTTTTCTGATGTCCACAGGCATGCCCACACATATATACAAAATAATAAATGTAATAAAAATATTAAAATAAACACACTGCCTGTCCATCTTTTGGATAAGATCAAGTGTGAAATCCAGCACATCTGAAACACGTAGTGGCACAGACTTGTAATCTCAGCACTTGAAAGGCTGAGGCAGGAGGATCAGAGTCAAAGCTAGCTTGGGCCATCATAGACCCTGTTTCAAAAACAAAAATTCAATGAAGCTACAAAAACACATTAAGGGGTTCCTGGGAGCACAAGCGCAGCTGTGTGTACAGCAGCGCCCCCTTCCTGCAGGGGCTGTGGCTGCACTGCCACCTAGAATTGCAGATAGATACCTTCCAAGAAAGATTGACAAACTAATGAGATTTTTTTAGGTCATTGTGGGACTTTTGTAAGTAAAATAGGAAGGACTTCTACAGTACTTTAGCACACACAAGCCTTCAAAACTGGCTTGTTTTGAAAGTTTCAAAAAATCCGAAACTCAGATTACTTTTTAAAAAGGGATTATTTATCATCATCATTGTTATTATTCCCAAATGCCAGTAAACAATTACATGCAGATTTAAACGGGATAGCTTTTCTTCCCCTGTTCACATGAGTTGGCAATTGAAGGTGTTAAATCTTGGCTAGGGCTGGAGACATAGCTCAGTGACACTTTCTACTCTTCCAGAGGACCTAGGTTCATTCAGTTCCAGCACCCACAAGGCAGTTAAAAAAGACTGTTACCCACACTGGAGCACTGGACTGAGCTCCCAAGGTCCCAATGAGGAGCAGAAGGAGGGAGAACATGAGCAAGGAAGTCAGGACCCGAGGGGTGCACCCACCTACTGAGACAGTGGGGCTGATCTATTGGGAGCTCACCAAGGCCAGCTGGACTGTGACTGAAAAAGCATGGGATAAAACCGGACTCTCTGAACATGGCGAACAATGAGGGCTGATGAGAAGCCGAGGACAATGGCACGGGGTTTTGATCCTACTTTATGTTCTGGCTTTGTGGGAGCCTAGTTTGGATGTTCACCTTCCTAGACATGGACGGAGGGGGGAGGACCTTGGACTTTCCACAGGGCAGGGAACCCTGACTGCTCTTTGGACTGGAGAGGGAGGGGGAGAGGAGTGTGGCGGGGGGAGAAGGGTGGGAGGGAGCGTGAGGCTGGGAGGAGGCGGAAACTTTTTTTTTCCTTTTCTCAATAAAAAAAAAAGACTGTTAACTCCTGTTTTAGGAGATCCAACACTCTCTTCTGGTCTCCATGGCTACTCCACTTACATTGGTGCACATACCTACACATAGAAGAAGCAGACATAAATATATATATATACATATATATGTATATATATATATAAAACCTTAAACATTTTTCCTTGGTATGATGTCTTAACAAAGACAACACAAAGGTATTGGAATAGTTAAGTGAAGTGAAACAATATTGGAAGAGAAGTTATTGGTATACTATTAATAGTCTGAGCAGCCGCACCCTGTCTCAGGATACCTTGTAGTGCTTGCACAAAGCAGTTGAACTCATGGAAAGGTCTCAGCCAGTTTCTTCTGCAGTTCTTCTGGAGTGTGGTCGTGCAGAGACCCTCCTTCCATGGCTTTCTCCCATGAGCTACTTCAATGACAAGGAGCCCCTGACAGCACGTCCACCTCAAGTACCAATTGGTCACACTGTCCCTTCTGCGGCAGATCTACTATGTGCATTTTTACTGTCGTGAAAACATGCTAAGACTCCCAGAGAAGAATCCCGGGTACAGATGCAGCTGGCTCACCCACCAGAAACTGTTGCTCTGTCTGAGGATCTGAAGTATATCAGCAGCGACATTCTCCAGAGCTGTCAAACTCGTGAAGAATGTGACCTGCCAAAAGTGACCATCACACCCCACTAGCTCTGAGGAGCCGGAGAACATCCTTGGCTTACTTCCCTGTGTGGGGTGATTGTGTTATAATTAGGCAAACAATTTACTAATCGGAAAAGCTTCGAGACTGGGCATAGTGACACATATCTTTAATCTTAGGGAGGCAGAGGTAGGTGAGTCTCTGTGAGTTCAAGACCAGCCAGGGTTTCAGTCTGATATAAGCCATTTAAAATTTCCTTTTTACTTCTACATTTACTTATTTTTCTGAGGGAAAGGGATGCATAGTGCTCAAGTGGAGGGCAGAGGACAACCTGTGGGAGTCAGTTCTGTTCCCTCCATTCTATGGATTCTTGGAATTGCTGTCAAGCTCTGCTGGCAAGCACCCTTTATTCCCTGAGCCATCCCACTGGCCCTAAACTGGTCCTGTGACACATTAAGTTTGAAAATAATATGATTTTTTTTCTAAGTCACAAGGAGCTTGTTACAGCAAATGTTTTCATGGCATTTGACAGAACTCAGAATGATTTCTTTGAAACAGGTTCAAATCTAAAAATAAAATCAAGTAAAACTAACTCAGTGAGGAAAAGTCTCTATTTAAAAAAGAAAAAAATTCAAACCACCAAAACATACAATTTATATAATAACAAAATATAAAAAAAATGAAATAAACTGGATTTGGAGAGATGGCCCAACAGTTAAGAACACTTACTGCTGGTCTAAAAGAACATATACAGTTAAGCAGTTAAGAGCACTGGTTGCTCTTCCAGAGGACCCAGGTTCGATTCCCAGACCCAATGTGGCAGTTCACTACCCTCTGTAACTCCAGTTCTGGGGACCCAACACCTCTTCTGGCCTCAGCAGACACCAGACTTGCATTGTGGTGCATGAACATCCACATGAGCAAAGCACCCAGACACAGAAAATAATCAATAAATCTTTTGGAAAATGAAGCCAACTGACAGAATGAAGACAATTGGTAATAGATGTGAGAACCTCAGAGTCTGTCCAAACGCTTTTTCCTTTTGCTGTTCCATACTTAGAGCAGGTCTGGTGAGACATATAATTTTCCTGAAAAACTTATTAGGAAGTGAGAGGAAATAACTTCAAAACTATTTAAATATCTTATAAATAATATGAACGTGCGTCCGCTTCAAGAGCCAGGCGTCCCTTGCTTCTCTGAAGACAGAACCCTGACTGGGAAAGCGCCGAGGAAAGCACACACAGGACAGCACATCAGCACAGCCAACGCCAGTCACCACTTCTGACTCTAGGCCTGGCACTTGTCACCAAGTTTGGGCACCCGAGTTCAATTTCCAGGATCCACATGGTGAAAGGAGAGAGCCAACTCACACACGTTGTCCTGTGACTTCCTCTCGTACACCATGGCACAGAAGAATAAACACATATACACATAAACTAAATAAATAAACAATAAAAAAGATTAACTTGGGGTTTAAAAGATACTATAGGTTCTACCCTAGCATTGTAAAAACGGGTAGCATAATACAATGACAAGAAGTTAATTAAGAAAAAAAATTAGGACAAAAGCAGGGGCTCTACCCAAGCTCAAGCGTCCACACAGTTGGTCACTAAATGGACACCATACAGAGTCACCTTCAGCCCCAGGCCTGCTGGGGCACCAGGGAAAAATGAGGCTAGACCCTCCCTGCAAAGCTCTTCCTTCTGGATCTCCTTGCCAGTTCACCCGAGGGTGCTGTCCCAATATCTTTTATGTGTGCTGAATCATGATCCAGGGACCTAGGGGATCCCAAGGCCATGCACTTTTGACTACTAGGCTGGGACACTTGGTGCCATTGGCTTCATGCTCGACATTTGTGGGGTTGCCCGCCCTGCATCCACCATACCCAGGAACAGGACTTGAAGGCAGCAAGGTGACACTGAGTTCAAGGCCCTGTTGTTCCAATTATGAGCCAGTGGCAGGAAGCCTGACTAAAGGCACTCTGACCTCCCTTCCTAGACTGTGAGTGGGAAGCAGAGAGCCACAGAGGAATGAGAAAGATCAGGGTGCTGTGAAACATTTAATTGTGTAAAGTTATGTTACATTTGTTTATGCTGTGGAATATTGCTTTAATTATGTAAAGTTATGTTACATTTGTTTATGCTGTGGAATATTGCTTTAATTGTGTAAAGGTGTGCCACATTTGTTTCTGCTACATTTGTTTAATTATGTAAAGATGTGTTGCTGTTTCACCTTGCCTGCCTGAGACACCTGATTAGTCTAATAAAAAGCAAAACGACCAATAGCTAGATAGGAGAGGAGCAGACGTGGCTGGCGGACAAAGGGAATAGTAGGGGGAGAAATCTAGGCTTGAGAGGAGCAAGAAAAGAGAGAACCGGGCAGAAAGGATGGGCGCTGCCCAGGCCCAGCTAGCCAGTCAGGCAGACGCCAGCCAGACATAGAGACGGCAGGAAAGTAAGACAGACAGAAAGAAAGGTAAAAGGCCTCAAGGGAAAACATAAAGAGAAACATTAAAATAAGAGCTAAGGTAAGGCCAAGCATTCACAACTAATAAGAAGTTTCCACGTCATGATTTAAGAGCTGGTTGGTGGCCTAAAAGAAAAAGCCTGATACACCAGGGCAAGTTCTCCCAACCAAGAACACGCCGAGAAAGAGAGCTAGTCACTTTTAGATCCCTTCCCCACCTGCCTGGTTCTCATCCTTCCTGGTGGTACCTGGGAACCACCTTTCCGTGGGCTAATTCACAGCCTCTCTCTAACTTTCCTCACCCTTCCAAGAGTCAGCCTGAGTCTACTTCTGTGTTTGCTCACCCCCCAACCATTGCTCCATAAGCTCCACCCCTTATAACCTCATCTATGCCATTACCACCCCTATTTGCTTATAAAGTACTATAAGGTAACTGAACTACAGAGACATCCATGTATTTTTTCCAAGGTCACGCAACTAATGAGTATCATGGTCACAATTTGAACCCAAGTTTTGGTACGAAAGCATGATGGGAGTGACGGTTTGTTACACAACCGAGATGAGTTTAAATGCTCACCTCCCTGTATTCCAAATAAAAACCCAACCCATGCTATTATGTCAGGATTGCAATGACTCTAAACAAAAAAAAAAAAACAAAAAACGTCAACAGCAATGCTCCCTTCTTGGAGCTGTCCAGGACTGCTTCAAGTGCAGCATATATAAGCATGTGGCCTAAGATATTGCGGTGGTTTGAAAGACAATGGCCCCCAAAGGGAGTGGCACTATTAGGAGGTGTGGCCTTGTTGGAGGAAGTGTGTCACTGTGGAGGCGGGCTTTGAGGTCTCTTTTGCTCAAGTTTCCCTCAGTGTGACTGTCAGTTGACTTCCTGTTGCCTATGAGTCAAGATTCCACCAAGTGGGTCCCAGAAATCAAACTCAGTTGTAAGGCTTAGTAACAGGTGCCTCTACCCAATGAATCAATCAGCTCATTGGTCCCATATCAGGTTTTAAAACCTGGATATTTCTCAGTGTCTAGTCCATGGAATGTCTACCAGGAAATTCAGGTGCCCTTAGCTGTGTGTGTGTGCGCGCGCGTGTATGTGTGCGTGTGCGTGTGTGTGTGTGTGTGTGTGTGTGTGTGTCACAGGGCTAGCCTAAAGACTCACTCACTCAAAACCTCCACTGCCTGCCTTTCGAGGAGTAGAGCCAGGTTATCCATCCCCTTGGGATGATGAAAATGAGGCACACAAGGGAAAGAGGGCTGGGCAGGGGTGCAGGAGAGAGGTGCACCAAACTAAGTACGTGTGAAAATGGCACAAGGAAGCCTGCTACTTTGCACATTAAAATAAAAAATAGAGGGCACAGAGATGTCCTGTCTGAGGCTCAGCTGAGTTTGCATAGCAAGGCATAGGTTAAGCAGAGCCTGGGAACTTGGTGCCAAGACTGGAAAACCTGGAAAAAGAGAATGGTTTCTCAGGTAGCTTTTATTTTGTTCCACCTCCTTCCTCTTTCTGCCTTTCTCATTTGATTATACTGCTACCCGTGTTAGGATTTACAGGACAGGCTCTCCCAGAGCTCTGGTCATTGCCTTAACCTTGAGGTATGACTTACTTAAAATGCTCTACACACACACACACACACACACACACACACACACACACACACACACATGTTTCTTATGGAACCTAGGTCCTCAGGTATTCCTAAGCAAAGTCTCTAACCACTGAGGTCCACTCCCTCTGTTGCCCACCCCCCCTTTTTTTGAGACAAG
Source organism: Microtus ochrogaster (assembly GCF_000317375.1). NCBI lineage: Eukaryota > Metazoa > Chordata > Mammalia > Rodentia > Cricetidae > Microtus > Microtus ochrogaster. The sequence goes on from NW_004949099.1 coordinate 35,428,139, forward strand.
GTGTCTTTCTCTGTAGCCCAGGCTGGCCCTGAACTTGAACTCATTACTTGGCTCACATTGTCTTTAACCCAGAGCAATTCTCCTACATCAGCTTTCCAAGGACTGGTGTTCCACATATGAGCCATCAATCACCCAGCTTCGGCTTTGACGTTATTTTTTTTTTTTTGAAATATTGTCTCTGGATGTGTCCCAGGCTTTTCTCAGGTAATATCATGTTGTATTCCTCCAGACTGGAGCAGTGCAGAGAGCAGCCCAGAGCAGATGAGAGAGTATTACCCCGAAATATCTATAGTATTATGTGTTAAGGTTTTTTTAAATTTTATTTTAATATTATCTTTTTGTTTGGGAGATAGAATTTTAGTCTGTAACCTGGCTGGTCTCAAACTTGAGGCAATATTCCTACTTCAACTTCCTGTTAATGGTTTTTAAGAACTCTTAATCAGCACTCTGGAAACAGAAGCAGGAAGATCCCTGTGAGTTTGGGGCTAGCCTGGTCTACATAAAGAGTTCCAGAACAACCAGGGCTATGTAGGAAAACCCTGCTAAAAACACACACAAACAAAAAAGAGCAATTCTAATCTCTTAACAAAGTCTTCTTATGCCTTTTTATCATGAAATTCTCTAAAGCTTTAACCCTAGGCAATTGCTAATGTTTTCTTTCACTAAAATTTGATCATTTTGTGGGATGTCCGATAAACAGAGCATACAGTGAGTAGATCCACATAGAATTATAATAAAAATAAAAATATTAGCTGCGTGGTGGTGGCGCACACCTTTAATCTTAGCACTGGGGAGACAGAGGCAGGTGGATCTCTGTGAGTTTGAGGCCAGCCTGGTCTACAAAGCAAGTTTTAGGACAGCCCTGTCTCGAAAAACCAATATTGAAATGGGGCCAGCAAGATGGCTCAGTGGGTAAAGGTGCTTGCTCCCAAACCTAGCAACCTGACTTCAATCCTTAAGACCCACACAGTGGAAGGAGAGAACTAACTCCTAATGTTGCCCTCTGACCTCTTCACAAACACTGTGCACCCCTCCCTAAATAAAGACAATGTCATGAAAATGTCAAAACATAGAGAAATGTTTCGATTTTCCTTTTTGCATTATTCAAAATGCGTTACGAAAAGTATGCTCCAGCCTAAGAGTTGCTCAGTATAGAACCCATGCTTAGCACATTCAAAGCCCTGGTTTTGAACGTGAATTTTTTTCGTTTTGAATTCTCAGTTCTTCCACACAAAGAGTAGAGCACAGCAGGGCTTGGAGCACTTACAGCTCGGCTCTCACATCAGCACACACAGGACCAAGGCCTCTCAGAACTGGGCTTCCAAAAGGCCCAAGTCAGCCTGTGCTCAGTGGTAGGATGCTTGCCTAGCATGCACAAGGCCCTGGGTTCAATTTCTAGCACTAAAGCTATCCAAAAATGTATTTAATTCTATGCTTTTGTGAGCTCTCCTGGGATTTGACTCCTTACTATTTTATTGTGGTTCAGACCAGCTTCCTTCAACGTTCACTGCAGGGGAGTGAGCATAAGGGTTGCTCAACTGTGACCCACACAAAGAACTGAATCTTGATGCCTGGAGGTGTGGCTTAGCATGGGCTGGGTCTGGACTTGGTCCCTAACTCCAAGAATAAGTAAAACAAGCGCTTCATGACTCAGCACACAACAGACACACATATCTACAAAACCGATGCACAACATTTTCAGGCAATAAAATTTCCCCTCCATATATGTGGCACGCTTGGATAACTTTTCTTTTTAAAATACTGGTTGTGACCCACCAAACTGATTTCCCAGTCCACTGGTGAGTCCCGATCCAGTTTGCTAAAATATTGTCTGAGGTTTCTGTCCTGCCCGGTTCCCGCAGTTGATAAATCCCAATGAAATCACACAGAGGTCTTGGATCTTAACAAAGCACCCGTGTCTCCTGAGGCCTCCTCCTTTGAGTTTAGGCAGCTCCTTCTGAGGGTGAGCTGGGGCGTGCATGGAGTCAGGTTACTGGACTCTTCCTCCTGAACTGGGGAGTATGCCGTCATTTTCAGGGAGTAGTTCTTAGCCATCAAGTCAACAGGCAGCCTTTGTAGTGTTGGCCCCTACCTTCCGAGGTGGGTCAGCTCTGCGATGACCAGTCAGAAAGGGTTATTGGGGCTGGGTAGCAGAAGCCACCCTGAGCCTCCTGTTTTGCAGAACTTGTCAGGAGAGCCCGGGGTCAGTGAGGGAGGCTAAGAACTGCCCAGGTAAAGGATGCCCACAGCTCCCTATGCTGGGGCAACCCTGTAGGAAGCCCAGGTTAAGTGGAAGCAGTCTTCAGAGAGCAGGGCAACTCCATTGGGAGGCAACATAATCTCTCTCTCTCTCTCTCTCTCTCTCTCTCTCTCTCTCTCTCTCTCTCTCTCTCTCTGTGTGTGTGTGTAAGAGTAAAGTAAATTAAAGTAAAGTAAAGTGCAATAAGTAAAGGGAAGGATGGAGTTGGTTGGAACTGTTTGGGGTTGCTTGGTAAATAAGCACAAGGAGATGTTTGTCCAGGTCACTAGCTGGGAATGTGGTGACAAAGTGGTCTGGTACAGTGTGTGGGAGAGCTGTGGCTATTCTGTGTGGGTATCCTCCTGCCCGTCCCCCAGCCTGGCACAGGAGGCCTTGTGATCCCAGTCGGGTGGATGGGTGGGTGGGTGCTCTTTATGTGACTACTTAATTCTCTTCCCAGTCTATGATGTGAATGACAGAGGCCAGGCTTTCAGAATAGGCAGGCCTGTCATTTGCACCCGACGCCCCCGTGAAGACGTTAACCCTTCCTCAAGCTAATCAAAATCAATGAGAAGCCTTAGAAAGTTGTGATGGGAAACTACTAGCAGCTGGCCACACTTTTTGTTGTTGTTGTTGTTTGTTTGTTTAGTTTTTGGCTTCTGAGACTCTTAGCTAGCCTAGGCTGGCCTAGATCCCAATATGTAGTGGAGAAGGGCCCCTGGTCTTTCCTCCACTACTTCCCAAGAGCTGGGTTTAAAGGCAGGTACCACCTTGGTGGCCTGGCTTTGTAGGCTACTTACAATTCTGACCTTTCAGGCCCAGAGTCTGAGGCCTTACCTAATTGAGTGAGCACTGCAGGCTCCGGGGAACTTGCTGAGTTGTTTCTGCCTCCCACCTGCTTCCCAGCATTTATGACTTATGAATATTCATGAGCTAGCTTTAGAATGCAAAGTTTAGAAGCAGCTTTTTGCTCCCTGGCCTGCAAGAGTGTTTGTGAAGAGTGTTTGTTACCCTGGTGTTCCAATTCTGGGGAAAAGTACATTTTTAAGATTTCCCTTAGGTGTAAGAGGGATTTAAAGCCATAATGAGTCCAATTTTGAAAAGGATTAAGACTATAATTTCTAGGTCATTTTATTCGCTTTTTCCTTGGTTCAAATAGCTACCGGATGCCTGCCTTTCTCTCTCTCTCTCTCTTTTTCACTCTCTCTTCTTTCTTCAAGGTCTAATGTAGCCCAGGCTGGCTTCAAACTTGCTATGTAGCTGAGGATGGCCTTCAACCCATGGTCCTCTTGCTTCCACCTCCCAAGTGCTGGAGCTACCCCTAAATAACCATGCCACCCCCCACCCCGCACCCCTGCTTTCCAGTAGCCATTCTCCTTGCAGTTGGGGAGTGGGGGCGCTTGCGGGTGTGACTCCGATAAGCACACAGACGTGGAATCCATTTCTACAGACCCTGTCAGTTTTCCCTCCATAGCCCCACAGAGGCCCACACTTCCTTTTCCCCTTAGTCTGAAACATGGGTCAAAACATATTCTTCAGAGAAGGAGCGCATTCTGAAATAGCCGTGTCCTCCCTCGTTTGAAACATCCATTTCACCTTTCAGCAGCTCCGGGCAGTCAAGGGCGCTGCCAGCTCTCTTCCACACAGTCGCTAGTTACACATGACAATAATAATATGTACACCCCCGCCGTCCAGCCGCAGTAAGAAGCACATTTGAGAGACTGAACCAGTACCGAGGTCACCTGGAAATACGTCATCCCGATTGGAACGGTGGCGGGCAACCTCGGTGCTTTGGGATCTAAGTCAGAATGTCTGGGACAGGAGACCCTAGGTATTCCAACATGCACCCATCGCAGACTACTGCAGGTGCCAGCAGCGCAGCCGTCGGTTTACCGTTCATTCCACCTAGGTCTCCCTTTCTCTTTCTTTTACCTGTCTTTCCCAACACGGTAAATTGTAAACACTTCATCACAGCGCTGGGGCTGTAAGAAAGGATTGGGGGCTGGGGGAGGAGGGGTGGACGGGGAAGCAGAGGACAATGATGGATACACAGAAAAATCCTTTGCCCTGGAAACACGCTCATTCGCTTCTAAAACGAATGCCGTGCCCCGGAAGTTCGTTTGTCCTTTCCTTGACTTCCAGAGGGGAACCAACATAACCATCTCTTTGTTAACGATCCACAGAGGCTGACTTGCAAACGGGTCCTCCGCAGCCAGGGGCACGTGCATGCCTACGCGTGTGGGGATGGCATCTCTGGCCTGTTTACCCAGCTGTGGAGGCGAGCGCCGGCGCCCTCTACTGGACGGAAATAAATGTCCCTCTGAGTGTAACAATTGTTGCCTGTGGATGAGCTAATGGATTCACATTGAACTCGCAGAAAGGACACGGTGTCGTGGGGATCCCGGGGCAGTCCTCTGACATCTGGCATACCACCGGCTTGCCTAAGGATGTTATTTCTTTGATTGGGGTGGGGGAGAAGAGCATAAAGAAAACGGGACGGTATTGGCTGAGAAACTGAGTGCTCTGTTTCTCAGCCTTTGGGGCGTGTGCTTATGGTGCTTGGTGTCTGCCGGTGGGGCGTTGTGCAGTAAAGGAGACACAGACCCTGAGGTGTAGCTGCCACTGGTTAAGAGAGCAACGAGTTTAAAAGCAGACAGATTTGTTCCAAGAATCTCGTATATGTCGGAAAGGCATAAACAATCGAAAGATGTGGGGGTTTTTTGTTGTTGTTGTTGTTTTGGTTTGGTTTTGGTTTTTTTTTTTTTTTTTTTTTTAGGCGTCAAGACACAAAACCTTTTCCTTTAAGGGATTTGCTCACCCAGGGGGAGATGTGATGGTACTTACGGACTAGGGCTTCACATCCGCATCTGCCTCGCCGGTGAGAGCTTGCCTCCCCAGGTTGGCTGGTCCTCAGGACACAGGTGCTGCTGTCGTGGCTGCATGCATCCTAAGAGTGGCCGCTTCACCTTCCAGCTAGAATCCCAGCAAAGGTTCTTCATCCGGAGGCCCCAAGGCACACTTCTTTCATCCTTGTGTCTTCCCTCGTTCGCTCGGGGTTCAGAGCAGTGATAAAGGAATAAAGAATCCGGGGTCTATCACTGTCTGTCGGTTCTCACCGCTGCATCTCTGCTAAGGCTGCAGAAGTCAGCGCAGTAGCGAAACTGGCTAGGGCTCCTCGCGGTTGCCACGGTAACCAGGAGCAGGCGCCTGCCCTGGTGGCTGAGGAAGGCTGTAGAGAAAAGGTAACGGATAAGCAATGACGCGTTGGCCTCTCTCCTGGGCATCGGTTGAGCCTCAAGTGACCCAAATGAAATAAAGTCCCAGATAACCCATTCTTTAGACTCAAATCCAAACCACACCGCCGCTGCTGTCTTTTTTCTTCTCTTCTCCCTCCCCAGTCAGCACACGTAGGAGCATCTTAAGGATTAAAAATTCCAGCACTACCCAACACTTCGTTCCCCAGAGGATCCTGTACACAAAGCAGAATGTTTGCTAGGCTCGCTCTTGGAAACAGAACCCCCAGCGGGAACTGCTGCGGATGAGCTGGGGGAACCAGAGAAGGGACCAAGTGAAGGATGATGATGAGCCGGTGGGTCACTTGACCTCTCCGAGCTGTAACATGAAAGACACAAAGGTGTCTTAGGAAAAGCTTATCAAACTGAGTTGTTGTTACTGTTATGTCCACAATGGTGGTGAGTATAGGCTATGCTCGCCAAAGACACAATCCCAAAGGCCATAATCCTAAGTGATAAAATATCTCTAAATTCTAAAACCCTGAAAGATTAACACCTTAACATTATAATTATTCTGGGAAATAATCTGATTTCTTTTTCTTCTTTCTGTTTTTAAAAGGCAAGGATCTCAATCAAATACACACAGCTGGTCTTGAGCTTACTGTGTATTCATAGTTAAGGGTGACTTAGAACTCTTGGCTCTCAAACAAACAAAAGCAACAATAAAATATTAGGGAGGAAATTTTGTGAGTGAAGAACTGGGGAGGTAACTCATTTGGTGGGGTGCTTAACTAGTATGGATAACGTTCTAGAGCCAACAATGGGGAGGGGTTACTAAAAACAAATTGGATGAATAAAAAAGTGTACTTCAAGAAGAGATCAAGTCTGTTATCGTGGTGCATGCCTTTAATCCCAGCACTTGGGAGACAGAAGCAGGATGTTCTCTGTGAGTTCGAGGCCAGCCTGGACTACATACTGAATTCCAGGACAGTCAGAGCGAAACAGTAAGACCCTGTCCCCCAGAAAAAAACAAACAAATAAATAAATGATAGTAGATCAAAGGACTGAAGCAAAGACCCAGTGGTTAAAAGCACTGACTGGTCTTCTAGAGGGGGTAGGTTTTTTTGTTGTTGTTTGTTTGTTTGTTTTTCGAGACAGGCTTTCTCTGTGGCTTTGGAGCCTGTCCTGGCACTAGCTCTGTAGACCAGGCTGGTCTCGAACTCACAGAGATCCGCCTGCCTCTGCCTCTCGAGTGCTGGGATTAAAGGCGTGCGCCACCACTGCCCGGCCTGAGAGGGTAGGTTTGATCCCTAGCACCTATATTGTGGCTAACAACTGTCTGTAATTCCAGTTCCAGGGGATCCAGTGCTCACTTCTACTATCCATGGACAATGGCGTGCACATGGTGCACAGACATACATGCAGGTGAAACACAAAACAAACAAACACACACACAGAAAAGAAAGACTAGTTCAAGGGATGTGTGAGGGCTCATCAAGGAATGGCACTTGCTGCCAAGACTGACAACCTACCTTTGATTTCCAGGACCCTCGGGGTAAAAGGAGAGACTGGAACCCCAAATCCTCTGACCTCCCTATACTCCTCAGAAAATAAATAAAATTAATGAAAATAATTAAGCATAGCTCAAGGGCAACTTCACGAGAGTAGTCCACAAAAGCTGGCTGACTTCCAGGATCACTAACTATGCATCCCTGCAACGTGGTCGTGTATAAATCTCCTGGGATAATCCATCCCCATCCATTTTCCATCTAGCATGGCTCTTTTGAAAATTCCCCAGGATTTTTATGCAGGCTGATGGGAGTATTCCCACTGAAGGCTCCTCTCTCCTGGGCCTGTTTCTGCGTTGTTGTGGGCATATGGCATTCATTTCCCAGCTCTCATGTACAGACCCCGGATTTGGCAGAAGCAAAACTGGTGATTGAGCAGCAACAGCATTGCTTAAGCGGCTTCTTGTCCTACTGTGCACGTAATTATTTTCCAACCAGTTAGACACTTGGCTGGCTTCTTCGGGCTAATGCAGCTCTTAATTCATTAAAAGCTGCTGGAATTTCATCGGCTGGGTGCAATGCCAATGTAGATAAATGATCTTTTTTCTTTTCTTTTCTTTTTTTCTTTTTGTCTGAGACAGGGTCTCTCTACACAACCCTGGCTGTCCTGAAACTCACTCTGCAGACCAGGCAGGACCCGAACTCACAGAGATTCACCCGCCTCTGCCTCCTGAGTGCTAGGATTAAAAGTGTGAGCTACCATGCCTGGATTATTTTCATTTTATTTTTCTATTCTTTTAAGGACCTGTGTAGCCCAGGTCGATCCCTGAACCTTGAGTTTTCTTGCCTCTGCCTCCCAAGTGCTGAGCAAATGAACCTTGTTTACATGAAGTTTTCATAGCTCTTTCCTAAACCACCTGACACTCCACCAAATCCATTGGGCTGAATGAGACAAAAATAAACTTTATTGATAATACCTTGAAATCCATTTACGAAATGCTTGCTCATGCCTAATTTTGAATCATTCATTATGGGCTGGAGATTCATTTGAAATGCTCCCTTTCTTTTTTTTTTTTCCTTCAAAATTCACCAAACCTTCAAACTTGAATTTATAAAGTGGTCTGCTGTATAGTCCTATTAATACATAATTGAGTAAATAAATTTTAGAATTTTCAGATCCGTGGGATATGAATTGTTTGTGTCTGATAGAAATGACAGGGTCAATTTTGGCCAAAGGGAAGCATGAGCTAGTTCTTCTATGTAAATTTCTGGGAAACGTGAGAGGCCTTTCTGCTTTGACAGTCAAATTCTTGACTGAGAGCAGTTCACAGTTCACTGAGTGTCACTTGCAGAGGAAGCCCTGTATCGGCTGCCAGGGGGCTCGTCGAATTCTTCTTATTCTATTATTAGCAGCACTTTTAGCCTTTTCTTTTCCTTGAGGCAGGGCTCTTGAGGCTGACCCCAAACTCACCACCCTGCTACCTCAGTCTCCTCAATGCTGAGATTGTGTGTCATGGCAGCCGGCTAATGATTTGAAGTTAGCATGGTGCTGTGCGAAAGGGCCAAACACAGTAACAAAGCAGACAACTGTCTTGTGTATAACATGATTCGGTCTCAGAATCCAGTTTTCCACACTTCTCATATCGCTCTCTTTTTCATCAGCAATTGTTCTTTCAGATTTTCAACATCTGGGATTCTAATCTTGTCTCTCTCTCTTTCTTTTTTCTTTCCTCCTTTTCTTTTTGTTGTTTGATTTTTGGTTTTGGTTATTTATTTATTTATTATTTATTTATTTATTTATTTATTTATGATTTCTGTCTCTTCCCCGCCACCGCCTCCCATTTCCCTCCCCCTCCCCCAATCAAGTCCCCCTCCCTCGTCAGCCCAAAGAGCAATAAGGGTTCCCTGCCCTGTGGGAAGTCCAAGGACCACCCACCTCCATCCAGGTCTAGTAAGGTGAGCATCCAAACTGCCTAGGCTCCCACAAAGCCAGTACGTGCAGTAGCATCAGAAACCCATTGCCATTGTTCTTGAGTTCTCAGTAGTCCTCATTGTCCGCTATGTTCAGTGAGTCCGGTTTTATCCCAGGCTTTTTCAGACCCAGGCCAGCTGGCCTTAGTGGGTTCCCAATAGAACATCCCCATTGTCTCAGTGTGTGGGTGCACCCCTCGCGGTCCTGAGTTCCTTGCTCGTGCTCTCTCTCCTGCTCCTGATTTGGACCTTGAGATTTCTGTCCGGTGCTCCAATGTGGGTCTTGGTTTTGGTTTTAGATAGAGAGTCTCATTGTGTAGCCCTGACTAGCCTGGAACTCACTCTGTAGACCAGGCTAGCCTTAAACTCATAGAGATCTGCCTGCTTCTCTCTTTAGTGCCGGCATTAGAGGAGTTCCTTACCAGGAGTTGGTTTTGAGACGGGGTCGGGTTGACTTTGAACTGTTGATCTTGCCTCTACTTCCCAGGTCCTAGATTACATACACGTAGGATTATCATTTTAGAAATTTTGATCTTTGAGGATTTTGACATTTAGAATCCTTCCCCTCTTGAGACTTGAATGAGCACTGGATTAGGTGATAATGACCATGGATGTTTGTAGGGACCATGGGTCTACCCCTGCTCCCAGGGTTCACCTTTCGGACAGTTTCTGGCCATCTAGCTAAATGTCCTGTTTGTTCCTGTGCTCCCCCTGCCTTGCCTGGTGGTTAGCTATAGGACCATTGTTTACTCCACCTTGGGCATGGTAATTTCCTACCTGCCTGGGGGGAATTCCATTGTGCAGCAGCTAAATATATAAGGTTTTTCCTAAGCTTGAATAAACGGCAATCGGCTGATCTCCTTTCGAATGACCCAGGTCTCTTGTGTGTTCTTTCAATCTCCAGGCGCTTGCCAGGCTCGTGAACTGTACCAAGACTAACACAGGAGTTCCAGATGTTGGTACCTGGCTCCCTGCAGGAGGGTTATAATCAAAGAGCCCCTTCTAGGGTTCAACTCATATACCTTCCTTGGTGCTGGAGCCCAAGTAGACCCCTTTAGGCTCCCAAACAACTCCTTGAATTGTCATGGTGCATAGACCCTGAAGAAAATCTGCCAAACACTGAAATAAGTTAGAGGGAAGATGGGACAGATCGAAACACATTCCTATGAGCGTGGACTGAATACACTGTGGTGCTGTAGTCAGAGAGGAGAGGATCCTCAGAGGGTTTGTTTTTAAGCTCACTGACCTCAGTATTGCATCCTGCAGAGGCTCTGCTGGAGAGAGCAGATGGTTCAGCAGAACTTTCAGAAGATTCATGAGTCATTGGGAAAGAGAATCTTCTGTCCCCATTGGGCAGTCTTTACTTTTTATCTTTGCATAGTGCTGCCTGCATTTCTGTAGGTGCCAGTGTCAGGACTGGGGCCATGGCTCTGGTGATCCCCACTCTGCATCAGTGTCTACTCTCCCTGGGAATGAGCAGGTGCTCAGCTCCAGGTCCAGGGCGAGGGAAGGTGACCTGTTTTCACTATGTTCTGACAATGTGTCCCTGACCTTTTTTAGTTCTGCCATTTAATCCTCTTGTCGGTCTATATACATTTACATTTACTAATTACAGATTAAAGGCATAAGAGCACAAACAAGAAGTGGCTTGCTTGTCAGGGAGTCACTTTATACAGCAGGTAAGTGATAATGCTAGAATTCCTAGCCACAGCAGCTGAAGACCACCTGGAGGTGCCCATTGAGCCATCCAGTGTGGAGGCCGAAAAATGCAGGCCCATTTCCACCTTGTTTGACGGTCAGAGAGTTTGGAGATTGACAAGCATAGTTGCACGACCTACCTCAGGATGTGATTGCTTGGTTCTTTTGAAGCTAAGATAGCTCAATGCTGTCCTGACAGGTGATCAGTATATGCAGATGTACTTCCGCCCCTTCTATTGCAACTATGAGGTCACCTAGGGAAGGGTGGTCTTCAGCATATGTGACCTAGAGCAGCTTCGCTACCTAGACACCAGAATGCTAATGATTTGATGTCTCAGAGTTGACTGCGTGAGTTACCCTTTGTATCACGTTAATAAAGTCTTTTGTTACCTTCTCCCCATTTATGTTGGTATAAAAGCAGTGGAAAAATAAACGCAGGCGAATTTCAGGATTTCAGTCACTGGAACGTCCTCCCAACACTTTCTGTGTTTTCTGACTTATTATTTTTATGCGTCTTCCTATTCTTTACTTATATTTCTTCAATTCCCATGCCCCTACCCTGGTAAGAAGTATTTTTGTTGAGGCTGGTCCTTGACAATTCAGGGACCCTAGAGTATGCTGGGAGAAATTTCCTGGAATACCTAGAGTCTCTGATCATTTCTCTCCCTTTCCTTATGAAGTTCATATATTTTCTTTTTTTTTTTAATTAAATTTGAGCCAAGAGTGGTGTCACATGCTTTTTAATCTTGGAGAAAGGCAATAGGATCTCTGAGTCCAGAATCAATCCTAGTCTACATAGCAAGTTTCAGACCAACCAGGAATACATAGTGAGACCCTGTCTCTCCCCATCCCACCCAAAATTAAATGCTTATCAAAGAAAATCTGGGAAATATAGAGAAAAAAAGCTAGGTGTGGCGGTGCACATCTGTAATCCCAGCATTTGGGAGGTAGAGGCAGGAGGATCAGAAGTTCAAAGTTATCGTCAGCTACCTATCCAGTGAGTTTAAGGCTCAAGTTTCATAAAGCTCTGTCTTTAAAATGAAAGAAAAGAAGAAAGGAAAAGTGTGTGGGAGGCAGCTGGGAATGGTGTGCACATCAGTGTTGTAGCACTCAAGAGGCAGCAGGAGAACCCTCTCAACAAATTCAAGGTCAGCCTGGTCCACGTAGGAATTCCAGGATAGCCAGGACTACATAGTAAGAGAGGCAGAGACAGAAAGAGTCATTTATAATCCTTCTATCCAAAGAAAGCCTAAATTAATATTCACATTACCTCAAAAAATCACATCTCTGGTCATTTCTCTAGTTTTCTATATTTGAACTAAGATGCAATAAGACTATATATTTGAATATATTTGAATGTATGTGCACACACACCCACACACCATATCTTGGTTTTAATTTAAAATGCTTGTAGAAAAAATGTTCCTTTCTTTAAAAATCCTTTGGTTTTTATTTATTTTTTATTTTTTTGGACAGGATTTCTCTGTGTAGCCCGGGCTGTCCTGGATCTCACTCTGTAGACCAGGCTGACCTCGAACTCAGAGGTCCACCTGCCTCTGCCTCCCAAGTACTAGGAGGAAATACATGCACCACCACTGCCAGCTTTTTTAAAAAAAATTTAAACCTTATTTTATCTATCTATTAAAGATTTATTTTTATCATTTAAAATTGTGTGTGTGTCTGGATGTGGGTATGCACATGTACGTAGGTGCCGGTAGAAGCCAGAGATGTCAGATCCCCTGGAGCTGGAGTTCCAGTCAGCTGCAAGCTGCCTCTTGTGGGTGCTCAGAACTGAACTCTGCAAGAGCAGTAACTGCTGGACTGTCTCTCCAGCGCCTATCTCAGTTATTTTATATGTTATTTCTGGTTCCTTTTGGGGGATAGAACCCAGGGCTTGTGCAAGCTAAGCATGATTCACCTCTAAGCACTGGCCCCAATCAAGTTGTTGATATATATATATATATGTGTGTGTGTGTGTGTGTACATACATTTTATAGGTCTTTATATACATACATGTTACATATACATCATATTTTGCATATCACATTTTATATAAGGCAGGATAGAAAGACTGAGAAAATTATAGGGGCATGGCAAGTGAAAGGAGCCCCTCACCTTGAAATCTGACTGAAGTCTCTTGCCAGCTGAAAATCAAGAGTTCTGGTACAATTAACATCGCTGTGAAGGTTGCAGACAGAGAGATATTATAACATTCCTCTCACAAGGGCAACGAACCAAGCTGAGTTCTGAGTATACATGACTTTGGATAGGGTCTTGTCTTAGTCATTTTCCTATTGCTGCAATAAGACATCAATAATCAAGGCATCTTACAGAGGAAGGAATTCATTTTATTTACGGTTCCAGGAGGATATGAGGCCATCATAGCAGGATACCAAGGCAGCAGGAGCAGCTGAGAGGTTACCTCTCAAACCTCAAGCAGGAAGCAGAGTGAGCTGAAACCTCAAAGCCTGCCTGGGTGACCTTCTTCTCCAGGAAGGCCACACCTCCTAAACCTACCCAAAGAGTACTAAACCTACCCAAAGAGTTGGTAAACTGAGGACAAGTATTCAAAAGCCACAGCCTGTGGGGGATGAGCTCACTCAGAACTCCACAGGCCCCATTCCTTCTCCTAGACCTCTGAAAGTCACAAACTGGAATGTTAACTTGGTCTATGGCGAAGATGGCTGGGTTGCCAGCATCCCTGTATCTGGACTTTTGCTTTCTCCATCATAATCCTGTCCCTTGGCAACCACCTATCATTTCCCTTAGCTTCCTTGGCAACCCTTTGAAGATAACAGCTTCAAAGCACACCCAGATCTGGTGTAGCGCAAGGGGTGTAGACCAAGGGGAAGACAACGAGGTGTGACCCTCTGAGGACATCCACACCAACGGTCTGACGCTCTCCTCCCCAGAACCTCTTTATTTCTCTCAGCTCTGTGCTTAAGTCTACAGGAACCCCCAACTCTGCCACACACTGTTTTGCTGCTGTCCCTGAAATATTAAGGGGCTCTTTAAGCTCTCAGGTGGAGTTTTATCATGTAGCTCTGTCTCTGTCATGGTTGACTCTCTTTCTCTCTCTCTCTCTCTCTCTCTCTCTCTCTCTCTCTCTCTCTCCTCTCTCCTCCCCCCCGTGTGTGTGTGTGTACATACATATATATGCATCATTTCTCATCTATGAGATATTTATTTCCAGCTTTATTGGTGGCAGATAAACAGGAATGCCATTCGCCTCCCCGCTCTCCACTAATTCTTGCCCATGTGTAGGCACATTTCTTTGTGATGGAATCCTAGAAGAATACTGGATCAAAGGGAAGAAGCCTGGGTGGGTGGTTTAGCCCAGGCTGTCCTTGAACTCCCTGAGGAGGTCCTTGAACATTTCTGTTCTGTTCTTTCTTCTTATTTTTTTTTTTGAAACAGGATTTCTCTGTAGCTTTGGCGCCTATCCTGGAACTCACTTTATAGACCAGGCTGGCCTCGAACTCAGAGATCCACCTCTCTCTGCCTCCTGAGTGCTAGGATTAAAGGCACACACCACAAACTGCCTGGTAACGTTTCTGTTCTTGGTGCCTCCACCTCCTAATGTGTGGTATTATGTGCTGGCTTATGTGGTATCAGGATAGACCTTAGGAGCTGTGGGGGATAGGATCTGAGCTCCAACCCCAACCAAAACCATTGTACTGACTAGTTTTTTGTTGAGTTGCCAAAAGCTAAAGTCATCTGAATGGAGGGAACCTCAGTTAAGAAAATGCCTCCATAAGATCAGGTTGTAGGCAAACCTGTAGGGCATTTTCTTAACTAGTGATCGATGGGGGAGGGCTCAGCCCGTTATGGGTAGGGCTACTCCTGGGTTGGTGGATCAGGTCTATTAGGAAGCAGACTGAGTAAGCCACAGGGAGCAGCAGGTAAGCAGCACTCCTCATGGCCTCCACAACAGCTCCTGCCTCCAGGTTCCCACCCTACTTGAGTTCCTCTTCTGACTTCCTTCAATGATGAACATATGGAAGTGTAAGCCTAATAAAACTTTTCCTCCCCAAGTAGCTTTGCTCATGGTGTTTCATCATAGCAGTAGCAGCCCTGACCAGGACAAAGACGTAACATATGTGATCATTCATAACTTACTTTTTTTTTTTTTTTTTTTTGGTTTTTCGAGACAGGGTTTCTCTGTGGCTTTGGAGCCTGTCCTGGAACTAGCTCTTGTAGACCAGGCTGGTCTCGAACTCACAGAGATCCGCCTGCCTCTGCCTCCCGAGTGCTGGGATTAAAGGCGTGCGCCACCATCACCTGGCCATAACTTACTTTTTATATGTATTTGTAGTATATGAGACAGGACAGAAAAGGGAAATCACTAGGCAAACCCTCCCTCTCCTGTTTTTGAGACAGGGTCTCACTATCAGTCCAGGTTACCCTCCAAATCAAGATCCTTCTTCCTGAAGACCAGGTATGATAGTTCCTGCTCCCAGTACTTGGAAGGCAGAGACAGATCTCTGAGTTCAAGGACAACCTGGGCTACACAGCAAGTTCCAGGCCTGCCAGGGCTACATAATAAGACCATACCATATATATATATCCCTTGTCCAGGCAGTGGTAATGCATACTTTTAATCCGAGCACTTGGGAGGCAGACGCAGGTGAATCTCAGTGAGTTCGAGGCCAGCCTGGTTACAGAGCTAGTTCTAAGGCAGCCAAGGCTAGACAGAGAAACCCTGACTTGAAAAACAAACAAATCAAATCTCTCTTTTTCCAGTCTCCCCAGTAGTGGGATTGCAGACAGCACCACCCCATCCAATTGGCTTTTGAAAACTTCTGGGCTCTCTAACCCCTCTTCTCCCACCTTTTACCCAATCCTGGAACTGTGTGCCCACTCTCATGTTTGGAATACCCACAAAGTATTATCTTGCAAATCCTCTGGAATACAAGGTCTTGTTTGTAGGTTTGTTGTTGGCTTATTCAGAAAAACTCAGTGTTTCCTTATCGCTTAAATACCCTCAGTAAATGGGCTGGAGAGATGGCTCAGTGGTTAAATGTCCTCAGTAAGCAAGAAGCAGTAGAACAGGCTTCAGGGAGTGAAGCTTGAGGAAGTGGTGAGCTTTCCCAAGTCCCATAATAAAACAGGGATGCTGGATCTTGCTATTTCTTCCACATTGACTCAAGGGAGGCCTTAACCCCAATACCATCACTGAGACTATGGCTTACATTACTAAATTCTTGGTTATCCCTTGAGATTAACATACACACACACACACACACACACACACACACACACACACACATAGAGACACTGAACCCAGGGCCTCAAACAAGCTGAGCACTGAGCACAGGCTCTACTCTGAACAATAACTCTAGCACTGATCTGATCATTAAATAAACAAAGATGTTGTCAGGCAGGGCTGGGCTTGGATGGGAGGATGAGAGGAGCTACTCAACAAAACCACTAGATAAATAGACCTTTCGAGGGTCTGAGGCAGAGGGATAGCCCTGAGTCACTGACCCTCTACCAAAGTAAAATGTAACCTGAGCTGGCATCCCCATTCCCTGGGAGGAAAAGATGGTAAGCACGGAGGCACGCAGGCCTGGCCAGAGGTGGGTGCTGCCTTCGTCCTACAGAGCCTCGAGCCCTTCAAGCAATTACTGCTTCTCCAGGAAAAAGGGGCTTGAAAGGAAGTGTGACACGGAAAAGAAAGAAACTACTGCTTTTCAATTTTGAAAACCGGCTTCTAAAAACTAGGGCAGGCCCAAAGGGGACATTATTAGGCAAGCACTCTGCTTACTGAGCTACATTCCCTACCTCCCCATGTAGCCCCATGTAGGGCTTAATGAAAGGGCTGAAGGCTCTTGCAGAATTAGGAGGTAATGTGACATAGTACTAAATATAACCTTCATAAATTCTCCTGTGAGTCAGATTCCAAAGGCTAAAACCATATTCAATATAAGGTTAAGGACACCAAAAAAGAAAAAGGGCCAGGCCAGGTAATGGTGGCTCATGCCTTTAATCCCAGCACTATAGAGGCAGAGGCAGGTGGATCTCTGTTTAAAGCCAGCCTGGTCTACAAAGCAAGTTCTAGGACAGTCAGGGCTACACAGAGAAACCCTGTCTCAGAAAACCAAATTTAAAAAAAAGACTAATAAAGACTAAAGTCAGGCAGTTTGGATAACAGACTAAACTTGGGAACTAAATTTATCACAATGGAATGGACAAACTGTCTGTAAAATTTTATGATTTTTTTTCTCCCACAGACTAGAGCTATGCAAAAATTCAATGTTTAACTACAGAAATATCTATGTTATTTTCGGAGTGTAATTTCCTTAAAAGAATGCCTGAGGGCTGGATATACAGTTCATCAATAGAGTGACTGCCTGACTTCCAAATCCAGGGCACAAAATGTTTTTATTAAAATTTTTATTTATTGGGCGAGAGAGTTGACTCAGTGTGTAAGAGCACTCGTTGCTCTTGCAGAGAACTTGGATTTGACTCCTGGCACATGGTAGCTCACAACTCTCTGTGAACTCTAGTCCCTGGGGATCTGACACCAGGCATGCACGCAGTGTACAAACACACATCAGGCAAAATACTCAAACACACACACATAGGTAAAATGAATAAATATTAAAAAACCATAACCCCCCCTCCACCGTGTGTGTGTGTGCGCGTGTGCGTGTGTGCAGCTTCTCAGAGTTTTCCATCATGGATCCCACGAATTGATCTCAGGTCATCAGATGTGGGCTCAGCTCTTTTGCCCAGTGAGCCAACTCACCAGCCCGGGGCATTAAATGTAAGTCTAAGCTGCGCAGTCTGCGCAGACAAAGAGAGGAATGTGCCATTAGGTTCTTCTCGTCTCAGGGAGTATGTTAGGAGTGTGGGAATTTTCCACCTGCACAGGGGGCTGACTCTTCCTCCCGACAGGAACAACTGCTTTCTCCCTTGTCAACTCCAACAACACCAGACTATTTATCCACAGTAGGCACTCATTGTGTTAGGTATTCTTTGTGTTTTGAGTAAGCAGACATTCTCAAAAGGAGAACTGAAATGTTTCCAACCCCGCCCCCCACAGCCTGTCTTTCTGTTTTCATGGGTTCTGGCAGAAGGAATGACCTGATCAGTTTTTTAGTCATGGTTCTGAAAGTATGGTTCATCTCTCAACACAGCGGTTCTCAACCCATGGGTCTCGACCCTTTTGGGGTCCAAGCACTGTTTCATAGGGGTTGCAGATCAGATATTCTGCATGTCATATATTTATATTATGATTCATAACAGTAGCAAAATTCTAGTCATGAAGTAGCAACGAAAATAATTTTCTGGTTGGGGATCACCACAGCATGAGGACCTGTCACAACGTGAGGAAGGGTGAGAACCATTGCTCTACAGTGTAGCCTAATATTGGCCTGCAGTGGGCTGTGGGTTCCAGCCCCGCATTCCTTTCGCTCATCTTTTCAGAATGGGTTGTGTCTTAACCCCGTCCGCATTGCAGAAGGTTAGTCCTTTTCAACCTGAATGCTCTTTCCTCTGTTGTGGGACACCAGGCTTAGAGGTCACAGCAGCTGGCACTCGGTTAGCTCAGAGGCAGGAAGCCCCGCTGGAGGAGATTCTGTGGAGACTCAGTTCAAACTCCCAACTCTGGATCTGTGCGCCGGACAGCACACTCTCAGGCAAGCTGTCCTTCAGTGCTTATCAAATCAGCAAGTCCAAAGTCCAGCCTGAGCTCTGCCTTTTCTGCAGCAGGCTGCCTGGTGGTACCAGGTTTCCTTTGCCCCTCCTCTTTCCATCACTCCCCTGTTCCCTAGAGACACACTGACCTGCCTTCCCTGTTACAGCCTCCAGGCTCCTGGGCTTCGAGGCTGTGGCCCGGCTGCTCCCAGACATTCTTGGTTCAGGGACTGGGAATGAAAGACACAAGACCAAGCCCTTTGGGTGACTCACATCTCTTTGTGGTGGTTGTGGCCTGTTTTCATGTCACCTAGCAATTTATTTCCACTCCAAACCTACATGCTCTTCATTTTCCTAAAATTGCCAGAGGGCAATTTTTTTTTTTTAAAATCAATGAATTTTAACATTCTTCACTTTAAGAGTCTATCGACACCTCCCTGTCCCTTTTCTCCATCTTGCTTCCTCTTTCTTAGGCTTGGCTTTGTTAGACATCTCCTCCCCACAGTGTTGTAAACTAGGGGTTCAGTTGCTGCTGGAGGACATGGCTGTCACCTGCAGGAAGGTGCTTAATAGAGTCCCCCTTCCCCTATTTTCTGTAAACAAAATGTAGCCTAAATTGGCGAATGTCTGATCTTGAACGTCTGATCCTCCTGCCTCTACCGCCCAAGTGCTGGGATTGTAGGCGTGTACCACCAAACCCAGTAATGAGAGCTCCCTAATGAAGACATCTCATGGCAGGTAGAGAGAGGGTTGGGACACAGCCCTGCCCAAGGCTTTGTCCAGGCCACCCTGGAAGGGACAGGTCTGAGCCTGGGATACTGCTTCTGTTGCTGTTAGACTCAGCTGAGATCAAGGGCAGAGAGAAACGGAGGGCGTGTCGTGGGAACTCTGTCCTCTTTCACAAAGCTTCCCACAGTCTGGAGTCATCTCTGTCCTTCCTCATGCACAGGTTTGGTTGGAACTGGATAAATCCTCCATTGACGGAGGACCTATGGAGGGGAAAGCAGAAGGGGCTCCATGGTTTGAAGCAATAAGCCAGAAAGCCATTTCCTATGATGCGGGTCTGCATACACTTCTGTGCCTGTACTGCATGTTCCTTCCTGGACCAGATCACATCTACGGGCATAGAGACCAGGGGCCAGACTCACGGTCTTATGGGGGACATGTTCAGATTTTTCATTTCTGATTGCAAGTTGCAGGTAAACCAGCAAGGGTTACATAGTGAGACTATCTCAATAAAATAAAATAAAATAAAATAAATAAAATAAAAAGCCAAAAGCCAAAGAAGCTATCAAAAGAAAAACCAAAGCATTTATCACACTTTCCTAGTAGGCACTCCAAATAAGAAAGAGAAATTCAGGAGACTGCTAGTTATAAGCTGCCCATGGGTGCAGATGGTTGGAGGCCAGGGTTTTGAGAGTTATTTTATGAAGTCCGCACTGTCTTTTAAAGGGATGGTACTGAATATCGGAAACTAGTCAATGACTCTGGATACCTTCTAGGCCCGAGAAGGCAGGAGTAGCAGCACCTCTGGTCAACACAGGCAGGTTTTGATGAGGAAGCTGAGTTCATTATCTGCTTCAGATGGGCAGACGCCCAGGAAAGCCATTCTTCTGTGAGCCCAGATGGCTAGTGGCGAGAGTTCGCCGAGGCCAGGGAGAACAACGGGGAAATTAAGGGTTATGGGAAGGGCAAAGAAACCCTTCATCTTGTCTCTTGCCAGCTAAGAGTCAAAAGCTCCAGTTCAATTTGTTGTGAAGATACTGTTCTTTCTAGTTAGAGATGTTTCCGGGTGAACAGCATAGTGAATGCCTGTGCTCCCAGCACTCGGGAGTCAGCAGCAGGATAGGTGCAAACCCGAGTCCAGCCCAGTCAACATAATGAGCTGCTGGCCTGCCAGTTCTACGAAGTGAGAGCTTTTGTCAAAACACAAAATGAGACTAAAAAAAAAGCAAATTCTCATACGAATACTAAAGTAACAGTGGGGCATGATGGGTGTGCATGACCATCCAGCTTCCTTTCTCAGACATGTTCTGGAAAGTTCCAAACACAAGCAAACTATTATTGACTATGTCTCAATGAAAATGTCTTAATTTATGCTGTGTAGTCGTGGTACACACCTATTTAATCCCAGTGCTCAGGAGGCAGATGGATCTCTGTGAGTTTGAGACCAGCCTGGTCTACAGAGAGAGTTCCAGGACAGTTAAGCCTGCTACACAGAAAAACTGTGTCTCAGAAAAAACGAGAGAGAGAGAGAGAGAGAGAGAGAGAGAGAGAGAGAGAGAGAGAGAGAGAGAAAGAGAGAGGGAGAATATCTTAACTTTTCCTGCACTCTCTGTGATACTGGGTTATACCTCATCAGCTGTAATTCCATCCAGGGCACTCAGGGGCCACCCTATCATCTCGCTTAAGTTTTTTAGCAAGCTTTAGGATGCAAGTCCAGACCCTACCAAAATTTCTTGTAAGATTATTGGAAAGAGAAGAGAACTGAGCAAACCTCTCTCTTGGGAGCCCCCCTCCTTGAGTGTGACTTACCTTTAATTGTTTCTGTTTATCACTGTACTTACATCTGTTCGAAACTAAGCCAACAGCAACAATTCTCTTCCTAAGAAAATCAACTCTGTTTCAAACTGGTTCCCCTTGAAATTCTTTTCTACTGCAGAGTCAAGAATCCTGCATCATGGGGGTCTCTGGAAAGAACTCCCCTGGGCCACCAAAGGGTGACATTGGGTAACTGTGTTTCGACAGGTGCATTCTGCAGCAAGAGAACTAGCAAGCCAAGCTGTTGAGTGTGGGCTCTTCAGCTGTAGCAGGCCGACTTGATCACAGTACAGAATTTGAGAGAGAAATGGGAGTGGGCAAGAGTTGTGTGGTTTGCAATGGACTCAAGCAAGAAAATCGGCTCTAATTCAAAAGTCCTTAAACTAAAGGTCTGAATAGGGAGCTTTGGGGCAGTGGCTCAGGTTTCCAGTAGGCTTCACCTTTGCAATGTCCAACTCTGATCTCTGAGCAGAGCTCTGAGCTTAGGAACCCTAAATGGCTAATGGCGCTCAGCTCCTCCTTTCATTAACAGGGAGGGATTACAAGGCAGTTAGAAGCCTACCAACAAGCAGGGGGAGTCTGTGGTCACCTTTGGTGTTTGGATCAAACCCTGTCAAGGTGGGAGGGACACATAGCTGAGCTTGCAGTTTGTCCCTTCCCTGCCCCTCACTGCCCTGACACAGCTACAATTGCCTAGATCTATCTGTACCATCTCACGCTGGCTGCTGGACATCCCCGTGTGCACGTGTGTGCCTCCGTGCTGTTACACATGAGTGCATATAGATAACACATGGGCAGTTAGGTTGCACAAGTGCTTCAGAAGAAGCATAAGAGTGTGTGCCTGTAGACAAATTAATATACAGGCTTGCGTGGACTTTCAGGTACTGAAAGTCAGAAGCATGTTGTCATAGAACAAACAGAACAAGTCCGCACCTCCTCTCCTCGACCTCCAGTATTTTCTTTGGCTCTGCCTAAGCACACAAGTTCTTTGCTTCCCCGCCCCCACCCCACCCCCCAGGGTTCCAGGACAGCCATTTCTACTTCTCTTCCCCCCCCCCCGCCCCCCAGTCTTCAGTCCTCATCTGATTGGCCAACTGTTGACACACCCCGTTCTAATGGCCTCTGTAATAGGAGGGAGGAAGAACTGAGCTAGCCGGTGGCAGGGAGCCAGGACCCAGGACAGGGGCTGACTTCATCTCACAGGCCTGTCTCCTTGTTGACTCCCACTGTGGTGGCTGCGTCTGCCCTGCCCTGCCCCTCAGAGGCATGAAACATTTCCCTGCTCCATCCATCTTAATGGCTTAAGGCCTAGCTCCCCAAATCATAGGCCAGAAAGCCTCCATTGCACAAGGGCCTCAGTTTCCCCAACTGCACCACAGTGATAAATTGGGGTGCCTGTGAAGAGGAAGCATTCTGAGTCTGCATTTTCAGGTCCAGGCATCATGATTTTTCTTTTTTTTTTTTTAGTTGAAAAAAAAATTTCCCCCTCCTCCCAGCCTCCCATTTCCCTCCCCTTCCTCCCACTCCTCTCCCCCTCCCCCCACTCCTCTCCCCCTCCCTCTCCAGTCCAAAGAGCAGTTAGGGTTCCCTGCCCTGTGGAAAGTCCAAGGTCCTCCCCCCTCCATCCAGGTCTAGGAAGGTGAACATCCAAACTGGCTAGGCTCCCACAAAGCCAGAACATGAAGTAGGATCAAAACCCCATGCCATTGTCCTCGGTTTCTCATCAGCCCTCATTGTTCGCCATGTTCAGAGAGTCCGGTTTTATCCCATGCTTTTTCAGTCACAGTCCAGCTGGCCTTGGTGAGCTCCCAATAG
Organism: Microtus ochrogaster; assembly: GCF_000317375.1. Taxonomy (NCBI): domain Eukaryota; kingdom Metazoa; phylum Chordata; class Mammalia; order Rodentia; family Cricetidae; genus Microtus; species Microtus ochrogaster. The sequence goes on from NW_004949099.1 coordinate 35,450,785, forward strand.
ATCAGCCCCACTGTCTCAGTGGGTGGGTGCACCCCTCGTGATCCTGACTTCCTTGCTCATGTTCTCCCTCCTTCAGCTCCTCATTGGGACCTTGGGAGCTCAGTCCGGTGCTCCAGTGTGGGTCTCTGTCTCTATCTCCATCCATCACCAGATGAAGGTTCTATGGTGATATGCAAGATATTCATCAGTATGGCTATAGGATAGGGTCATTTCAGGTTCCCTATCCTCAGCTGCCCAAGGAACTAACTGGGGACATTGCCCTGGGCACCTGATTTTTCTATAATAATAAACAGTGTTTCTGGTATGGATGTGATATGTATAAAGGGGGTGGGGATGAGGCTCATTCCCTATATGAGAACTCGTGTTATCATGGGGACAAACACCTGGAGCGAATATCAGGAAGAGTGGGGACAAAAGTATTTCTTAGAAAGACATAATTGACTAAAATCTGGCTTGAGCCAGTTAAGGTGTCACATGACTTGAATTCCAGCATAAGAGGCAGAGGCATGCAGATATTAGCAAGTTAGAGGCTAGCCTGGTCTACATAGTAAGTTCCAGGCCAGTCGAGGCTGCAAAGTGTGGCCCTGTCTCAGAATCAGACCAAATCAAATCTGGATTGGTTCTCTTCTGGGTTCTTTTTTGCTGCTGGGGATGGGATCCCAAGTAGTTTTATCACCAACTACACCTCCGGCCCTTCCAACAATTCATAGCAGAAGGAAGCAGACTAAAGGAAGACCTTAAGGCATTCCACCAGAAGACCTTAAGACATTCCATCATCAGAAGGAAGCAGACTAAAGACCTTAAGAAATTCCATCAGGTTTAGATCACCAATCCTCCCCCAGCTATCCCAGCTGTGCCTCTGAGGTTGTTTCTCTTTCCTGCTGACTGACTAATCACCCTTTCTGTTGTTATGTTTCTCTGTGTGACAGACCTGGCTGTCCTGGAACTCACTCTGTAGACCAGGCTGGCCTCAAACTCACAGCTGCCTCTGCCTCCAGTGCTGGGGTTAAAGGCGTGTGCCACCACTGCCCGGTGACTAATCAGTCTTAAAGATCCTCTCCTTTGGCCTTCTTTCCACCAGCGCCATGACCTTTGGCCGGCCTGAGATAGAGAGGTCTGGTTTCTGCATGCCTTTCCACCCACCTGTATAGGCTCTGACCATTGGGCCATCCCTGCCCTCTCCCTTTCGCCTTACTCCCCAGAAGCTGCCTGTAGCTCCCGGGTGGTTTTCGTCAGCTTGACAAGTCCTAGACTAAAGAGATAAGACCCTGGGGCACACCTTGGAGGGATCACCTAGACAAGGTGATGGAGATGAATTCTGAAGCCCATGGAGAGGAACTGTCAGCTTGAGCTCCTCCTGCTTCTGTTTTGTCAACATCCTCACCAGCAGTTGGTCCTTTTCTTTTTCTTACATTAAGTGGGTTCCTATACTGAAGATGCTTCCTTTGTTCTCAGGATCAAGAACAAAATATCGCCTAGTATACTGTGGCGTGTGTTGTTAGTCCTAGCTATTCTAGAAGCTGAGGCAAAAAAAAAAATTTTTTTTTTGCTTTGGAGAGTTCAAGGCCAGCCTGGGCAACACATAGGTCTCCATCTTAAAATAAAATTCAAAAAATTTATGTTTTGAAATATTCCATATACGTTGAAAAGGAAAGCACAAAATCCCTACAGCCCTGCCTGATGGTCAGCACCTGCCTCACAGTTCCGCTTATCTACCACCTGCACCTCCGCAGCGGCTTCCCTCCCAACCCACCTCCTCCCTTTGTGATCTCCCTCCTAAACCAGCCTTCTCTCTGTCCCTCCTGGGGAAGGCCATCCTGGGATGCAGCTGCTCTGGTGGTCCAGCAGCTGTCTGTGCTGCCCACAGCTGTAATCTGCTTCATGCCCCTGCTCCACTCATCCCTGAAAGAGTCCGATTTGGGGCTTTACAGACAGTTGAAAGCATTCCTCCCCACCCCCCCCAACCACCATGAGATAAAAGATGGAGGATGGGTTCTTCTGGAACTTTGGAGGCTGAAGTACGCAGGGGCCGGTGTTTTTATTTATTTGTTTTGCTTTCTTGCAGGGCTGGATTTGAACCCAGGGCATCATGCATGCTAATAGGGAGTGACATACCCCTGCCCAGGGTCCTCTTCTGACACACCTCTTCTGAATTGTTAGGGGACCTAGTCTGCGCCCCTTGTCCACCAAGTGTTCAGGTTAGACCAGTGCCTCTACCCACTGCCCTGTCCCTTGTCCATTGCTTTCCATTTACGATTGATCCCTAGGGATTAGGAAGAATGGTGTGGGATTGGCCAGTCCTAGGACCCTAGTCCAGGAACAAAATTGACTCCTAGTTCTGCTGACTCCTGGGCCCCAGCTAAATTTGTATATTCAAATTGCCTGGCTTCATTCTTCTATAAAGGGTGACACTGCTGTAAGCAAGATGAAATTTCTCTCTCTCAGCAAGGAGATTCAACACGTCTGAAATCCTAGCACTCATGAGGTTATCCTGAGCCACGTAGCCTTTTCAGAGCCAGCCTGGGCTACATGAGACTATGGTTTTTTTCCTCTTTCTTTGCTTTTATTTATTTATAAATCCTATCTATCCAGTTCTAACCTAAACTAAATAAATTAAAAATTCCACTTCTTTCTCTATTTTATTTATTTATTTATTTTTGTTGTTGTTTTTTGTTTTTTGAGCCAGAAACGGTTTCTCTATAGCTTTGGAGCCTGTCCTGGAACTTGCTCTGTAGACCAGGCTGGCCTCAAACTCCCAGAGATCTGCCTGTCTCTGCCTCCCGAGTGCTGGGATTAAAGGCGTGTGCCACCACCTCCCAACCTCATTTCTTTCTCTATTATGTCCTTTTCCTCCTAAAGGACTTGTTCAGCTCCACAGCCAGGCAAGCACGGCAGTGTAACCCCTGCACTCTCGGGGTTGTGACCCTTGTGTCCCTTACCGCACGCCAATTTCCCACGCAGGATTAGGCTGTCTCTCAGAATGCGCAATCAGCTTTTCCAGAAGGTTGCCATACTCCTCTCCCCACACGGAGTCTTTGGTTGTGATTTCTGGAAACGATCCTATTTCACTTTTCTCTCAGCGTTAAGTGAATTCTAACGTGAGTTCAGAGGAAGTTCACGAGTTCCAATCAGCCTTGTCAATGTTTATTTAGTTCCTTTTCCCCCTTCCCTGGGGACCAAACGCGGCCCTTGCACATTCTTCAGGTTCCTGATGCTAACTCTGGCACTAGACTCCAAGCAGCAGGGGTGGGTAGTTTCGGTGTAGAATGGGGGCTCTGCTGGTCCGGGAGATTGAGTATGCCAGGCTTCAGTCCTTTATGTTAATGATAAAATCCTACCCCCTCAGGAAGAAACAGCAGGTTCTGTGTAATGAAGGAGTTAATGCCCTCCCCCTTCAAAGAGTGACCTGGAAGAGCCCAATGTGGCAGGATACACCTTCAGTAACAGCAGGCCTGAGGCAGAGGCAGCTATGAGTTTCAAGCCAGCAAGGGCCACATAGTGAGAGCCTGTGTGGCGATTTGAGAAATGTCCTTCATAGGCTCAGATATATGAACACTTGGTGCCCTAGCTGGCAACACTGGGGAGGTTGTGGAACCTTTGGGCAGTGGAGCCTTCATGGAGGAAGTAGGTCACTGGGGCCAGGCTTTAAACGCTTATAGTCTTGCCCCACGTCCCCACTTCCAATTTGCTTTCTGCTTTCAGGCTCGAGGATGTCACTGTCTGCCTACTGCTCCAGCCCCCATGCCTGCCACTTGCTGCTTTGCCTATCCGCTGTGATGGACAGACCCTTCTGGAACCACATCCAGAATGAGAATGCTTTCTTCCATAAGTTGCTTTTGCTCATAGAGTTTTATGCAGCAGCATAAATGCATTCTGTCTTTAAAAAGACAGAGGAGATCCAGATAAAAGGTCCTGGGATCATCTGTCTTGTTTGTCTCCTGTTTATGGCCCACAAAATGGAGAACAGAAAGACCCAGGGACAGCCGAGGGGTCTCAGATCACAAGAAACGGTGGAGTTGAGGAGAAAGCAAAACTGTCAGCCTCTTTCAATCCCTGCTCTGGCCTCCGAAGGAAACAGAACGGTGTAAAAAGGACAGAGAAAAACTTCCCCTTCCCTCTAAACAGCAGCCCTCAGAATGTGTCTGCCTCTTTAAAATTCCTGTAGGACAAGGGGGTGACAAGATCTGCAGGTGTTCCATCTCTAGTGTTGGAGTCAGGAAGTCCAAGGAAGACACGAAGCCTTTGGAAGAGGCATTTTCTGGGTCCTAGCTTCTATACCTGGGCTGAGATGAGGTTGGCTTGGGAAGGAACGGGAAGGGAGGGGGTGATAGCAGGGCAGCTTGGTTATCTGAGAAACAGAACTGTCTCTGGAGGAGTGCCCCCGACAAAACAAAAATTTCCAAACACAGACTCTAAAAAGGATAATATTGATCTCCAGGACTCTTTCCCAGTTCCTACCTTAAAACAGAGGATATCGCGATTTGGTCTTGTAGAAAACAGATTTGTACAATGGCAGCCATTTTACTTCTAAGACATTACAGGGAACCATGGGAAGTTCAAACGTGAAGTGGAGCTGTCATACTCCATGGTATCCCCCTTCACCTGGGGAGCAGAAAGGCTGAATCAAACCTTGATACATGTATAACAAAGCTTGTCTTAGAGACCTGTCTCCCCGGACCAAATTTCTCCTGATGTGGTATTTCCCTCTGAATGCTGTGATTACCATTAGTAAACAAAGAAACTGTTTTGGACCTATAGCAGGGCAGAAGTTAGGTAGGCAGGGAAAACTAAACTGAATGCTGGGAGAAAGAAGGGTGGAGTCAGAGAGAAGTCATGTAGCTCTGCCAGAGCCAGATGCAACTTTACCTGGTAAGCCACAGCTACATGGCAATACACAGATTACTAGAAATAGATTAAATTATGATATAAGTGTTATTCATTAAGAAGCTAGAGCTAATGGGCCAAGCAGTGTTTTAAATAATATGGTTTCTGTGTGATTATTTCAGGGCTGAGCAGCCAGGAACCAACAAGTGGCCCTTCCTACTACAGTTTCCCTGTAGCTCTTCTCAGAATTAGAACAGCTTCCAGAAGGGACCTGGGATCATCCCTATTATGAGATGTTATGTAGTCTACAACATATGAAACATAGAGACTGATTCTTGAAAAACTGTGTACGGCCCATAACTCCTGCTTGGTCATCATATTTAAGGGACTTTTAGCTTGGTGTTCAAGGTTTATCAGTACCGACCAGAAGATTTGGACAAGCTTCAGCTCAGCAGAGAAAACTCCTGCCAAGTGTTTCTGACCCCTGAACTTCAGAGCAAAGGCAGGGCCCCTGATACTTGAGTTAAAGGACAGAGTCTTAGCAGTTCTATCACTGAGAAGACACCATGCCCATGGCAACTCTTATAAAGGAAAACATTTAATGGAGTGGCTTACAGTTTCAGAGGTTTAGTCCATTAGCATCATAATGGGACACGGTGGCATGCAGGCAGACATGATGCTGGACCTGAGTTTGGCATCTTGATTGGCAGGCAACAGGAAATGATCTGTGATACTGGGTATGACTGGAGCATATATGAGACCTCAAAGTCTGCCTCCACAGTTACACACTTTCTCCATGAGGCCACACCCCACTCCAGCAAAGCCACACCTCCTAATAGTGCAACTCCCTTTGAGGGTGCCATTTCCTTTCAAACCACCACAGACTGATAAACATGAACCAAGGGACAGAGTGATCAAGCAATTGGAAAGTGATAAGGGTAACTGGGAAGGCCCTAAAACCGAAAGAGCCTTGAACCCCTTAATTATGGTGATAACAAATATCCTGGGTTTAAGTAACGAGGCATGGGGCATTAGGGAGCTAGACAAATGGATAAGAGGTGGGGATACCCAGTGATGAGCTGGATAAACATCACCAAAGTGAGCCCCAAATTGTAGTGTAACATGGAGGGGTCAGGCCTGCTTGTTTGTTGTTGGGTTTTTTGTCCTCCCACCAGGTACCCCCCAGCTGTTTAGTCCCAGAGAAAAATCAGTGATGTGGGAGAATTGTCTGTATTCTGTCAGTCTTGTTATAAATAAACGCTGATTGGCCAGGTAGGAAATATAGGCAGGAAAATCAAACAGGAAGTAGAAATGATGTAATGAGAACAGGAGATTTCTGGGAAGGAGGAAGTTGATTCCTCCCACTCCTGCCCAGATCACCAAAGCAGCAGGATGTGATCTGCCCCACTGAACAAAGGTACTGAGCCACATGGCTAACATAGATTAGAAAAATGGGTTAATCAAGATGTGAGAATTAGCCAGTGAGAGGCTAGAGCTAATGGGTCAATCAGCTTTATAACTTATAGAAATCTATGTGTGATTTTCTTTGGGACTAAACAGTCGTGGGGTACTGGGCGGGACAAAAACTCCAACAAACAAACAAGCCAGCCTCCTCATGTTACACTGTAGAAGCAGATCCCTACCTAATTTAAAACTGTGGGAACATCTATAGCCCAAAAGTCTACCTACTGGGGAGCCCAGTCCTCTGGGCAGTCTTATGTGGGGTGGACCATAGCCTACAATTGACAGACAACACATTATTCTGTAGGTACCTCTCATACCAAACCTATCTGTCCTGTAGACCTGAGACAAGACTGTCAACAATGTAACCCTCTCCCTAAAGCCATAATTAAAGCAGATGAAGTCAACAGTCCAGGGACTCTAGAAGGCCCGAGCATGGCAAACAAGCTCTGGCAGGCCTTGCCCTCCCCCACTGCTTCTTTCTTGCATAAAAAGCGTTAAATTGCATTCTTAATGCCAGCCACCAAGGTCTATTCCCTTATTTGGCCACTTCCCCCTCCTGAGACTGACCACCAAGGTCCAGCTATTAAAGTATTTAAGTCCATCCCCTTTTGACTACCCTGATTAACCTATCCAATCAAAATTAAACACCTCATCCTAACATGGGGTTTTCTCTTTTTCCTTTATAAGCTGTCGTTTGCCTATGGGCCACACCTGTTTCCTCTCTATCCAGAGGCAGTCCTTTGTCCCTGTGGGGCAAACATCCCTTTCCCCTCTCCCTCGTTCCTCTTCCCCTCTCCCTCATTCTGTCTTCTGTCTTTGTCTCTGTCCTTTGTTCCTCTGAGGGAAATAAATCTCCTTTGTGCTGAGAACTCGGTCTCGGGGTATCTTGTACTGACTTTGAGGTCCTTTCAAACAGGACTTACGGGTTTGTCTCCCAGAACTAAGTACCAAATCCAGGGCCTTATGCTTACTCGGTAAGTGCTCTAACACTGAACAAACCCCCCAGTCCCAGGCCTTAAGGACTGGGAATGAACGAATCTGGATCCTCCTGGTAGTGTGGCTCTATATCTTCATCAGATCTTCGGCTCCTCCTCACTGAACCACTACCAAAAGTTCCTAGAGGGCCACAGAGAAACACAAAGGGGCTTCTGAAAAGACCCACGGAGGGTAGGAGAGGTAGAAGTCAAGGGTTTAAGACACACCTTAGAAACAGAACTTGGATATGGAGAGTTAAATGCTTTGGCAGATGGGTTAGGTTTACACTACAGACTCTCAGGGAGAGTGTTTGCTATGCGTGTGTGTCAGGACACTCCCAGGTCAAGCAATACCCTTTCCCCTCAGATGAGATGCACCCCAGAGTGTTGCATGGTGGAGTCAGTTGCATGCTGCTTTTGTTTCAGGATAAGGGCACACGGAGCAGTGAGACTTGCTGGAGTCCATTACTCTTGTTCTTAACAATACAGACTGGTCCACCTGAACTTCCTTTCTCAGCCGGGAGAGTGAATTACTCCTCACACCTCACAAAGTGGAAAGATGGATTTCTTTTCTCTCTCACCCAATTAGAGACTGGGAGTCTCTACCCATGTCCAGAATGTCTCAATTGACAAAGAAACAAACCGCAATTACTCCGGGCTCAGTGTCTCTGATGGGAACCTTTACTCAGGCACACTACCCAGCTGGTGTAGGAGCTGTGCCATGGTTCGATTGCTCTTGCCTTTAATTTCCCTCCCTTTAGAAGGACTAATCACTGAATTAAGAGGTTCATATCTGTTTCCTTTGACTCTCATGTCTGCGTTGATTCTATAGGGGTCCCCAGGGAGTTTCCCAATGAATTTAGGGCAAGAAACCAGATAGCAGCAGGATTTGAATCAGCTATGTTCCGGTGGTCAACAATAAACAACAATACTTGACTAGTCTAATAAAAAACAAAAATGTCGGCTGGAAACCTGGAGAGGCGGCCAGCTGTTCCTCCAGAGGTCCCGAGTTTGGTTTCCAGCACCCAAAGCTATCTGTTTACTATTGTTTCTTCAGCTGGATGGCAGTGCCAAACACCTTTAATCCCAGCACATGGAGATAGAGACAGGCGGATCTCTGAGAGTTCAAGGCCAGCCTGGTCTGTCTGCAAAGGGAGTTCCAGGCCAGCCACCACAGAGAAACCCTGCCTTCAAAAAAATCCAAAAAACCCTTCAACTTTCTGTATCTCGAACTCCAGGGGATCCAACACCCTCTTCTATTCTCCATGAATATGGGCATACATGTGGCATGTACACACATGTACAAACACACACACATATAGAGATAGATAGATAGATAGATAGATAGATGATAGATAGATAGATAGATAGATAGATAGATAGATAGACAAAAATAAGTCTTAAAAATTAAAGACTGTGGACTGGGTTAACTGTACCTACTATAAAGAACAGCTTTTCAGTCATTCTAGGGATGCTCATAAGCATAGTGTAGACAGCTGGATGCTGCCAGTGGACCGAGATCACCTTGTGATAATAGGCTCCAGGAGACTGCCTTGTGAGACTAGACTCACACTAAGCATGATGCTAGCGGGGAAGGGAGGTTGTGTTATAACTAGGGAGAAATGCTGCACTTTTATTCCCAAGATGACTGCTCTTTTTAAAAATACTTATTTTTGATTTTATGAGCATTGGTGTTTTGCCTGCATATATGTCTGTGTGAGGGTGTTGAATCCCCTGGAACTGGAGTTACAGACGTTGTGAGCTGCCATGTGGGTGCTGGGAATTGAACCCACATCCTCTGGAAGAGCAGCCAGTGCTCTTACCACTGAGTCATCTCTCCAGCCCAAGACTATTGCTCTTTTTTTGAGAGGGTGGGGGGTTTGTGATGGAGGAAGGCCATTGGTTAATTAAATAAAGAAGCTGCTTGCCCTGATAGGTTAGAACGTAGGGGGAGGAGTGAACGGAGCAGAATGCTGGGCGGAAGAGGAAGTGAGGTCAGACTCCACAGCTCTCCTCTCAGAGAGACACAGTGCTCCTCTCTTGCGGGCAGAGGCGAGAGCTCTGCTCTCTGAGGCACACGCGATGAAGCTCCGACCCAGGATGGACATAGGCTAGAATCTTCCCGGTAAGCGCACCTTGGGGTGCGACACACATGATTGGAAATGGGTTAGTCCAGGTGCGAGAGTTAGCCGAGAAAAGGGCTAGAGCTAAAGAGCCAAGCAGTGTTTAAATGAATACAGTTTGTGTGTTGTTATTTCGGGCATAAGCTAGCCGGGCAGGCAGCCAGGAGGCGGCCGGAGTGGCGGGAAGCAGCCCCCTGCTCCTATTACTACAGGTTTGAGACAGGGTTTCTCTTTGTGTAGCTCTGGCTGTCCTGGAACTCCCTCTGTAGACCAGGCTGGCCTCAAACTCACAGAACTCTGCCTGCCTCTGTCTCCTGAGCACTGGGATTAAAGGTGTGCACCACCACCACCCAGTTGAGACTGCTGGTCTTTGTTCATTCACATACTGACTTTCCTTGCCGTTGAGTTAGCAGAAAATTCAAGGATAGATTATTCATTTCCTGATTCATTAGAGGGGGGTTTGGAACATGAAAAGGTGTAATGGCTCTAGCCTTCTCCTGGGATCCGAACCACAGCTGGCTGCTGTATCATTCTCTGTGTGAGAGGGTTAACCCAAAGGCTCATTAGGCAGCAATTAATAAACAAATGCCCATGACATAACAACAAAATAATGCATCTGGGTGTGGAATCAGATCAAAAGTCCTATGATGAAAAGAGTGAAGAAAGTTTAGAATAAATTAAAGGTTAAGCTAAATATAAAATTATACTCAATGTGGATGAAAGAAAAAAAAACTGTGAGAAAAAAAAATAATGACAGTCCATTTTCAACACAAAAGCATCCCAGAGCTCACTCCTTGGTGGTGCAGAGGTTAGTGTCCCCTCTTGTCACACAAGGGACTGTGTGGAGGAAGGTCATTGGTTGATTTAATAAAGAAGCTGCTTGACCTGATAGGTTAGAACGTAAGTGGGAGGAGCAGAATGCTGGGCGGAAGAGGAA